>NW_023458562.1:44918189-45005463 GCF_013731165.1 Rhagoletis pomonella | reverse complement strand
TTATCCACTATCCACTATTTAAAAGCCAATTTAGGCTAAGAGCTTCGAGCAAAGCGCCGATTTCAAACGCATATGTTTCAATGGGAGAACGCACAGTGAAGAGCAAAGCGTGCATACACGTTTGTAATTAAAGCTTTGCTCGATGCGAACTTATGCTTTGCTCGCCGCTCCAGTATGCTTTGACCCTTAGTCCCAAAACTCATAAATAAATACATATCGGTTGCTTAGAGTGAAATGTTTCTAGGTTCATTTTTACAAATTTTACAGAAGCGGGAAAAACTTTCTGTAGCCATTTTTTAAGTATATTACCAAACTTGGCATATTTACAATGTTTTGTGTGTTTAAAGTAAAGAAAAACTCCATACGAATCAGATGATTCGATGCTAAATAAAAGATGTCGTTTTAGTTTGGCCTTATCGAATTTGTCGTGCCTTTTTCGGGTACACCGCTCTACCTCGGGCATTCACTTGAGC
The DNA here is from genome assembly GCF_013731165.1 of Rhagoletis pomonella. Taxonomy (NCBI): domain Eukaryota; kingdom Metazoa; phylum Arthropoda; class Insecta; order Diptera; family Tephritidae; genus Rhagoletis; species Rhagoletis pomonella. Next base: position 45,004,990 of record NW_023458562.1, on the reverse strand, counting down.
GCGTTGCTCTTCGCTTTGATTTCTTCTCCTTATTGACATTCGATGTGAATCACGCGTATGCCTGCCAACCGTATTACGTCTGCGTAGTGGAGGCATTTTCTAAAGTATTCTTTTCGAATTAATGTAGCAAATCGATTGAATTAAATCTTGAAAAAAGACACAATGTTGTTGTCAATGTTTTTTAATAATTGTAAACATTCGCCAGCTGTTTCTGTTTATTTATTAGTAAAACGCGGGACTGCCAATCTTGCGGCAAAACAATAATAAAAATCCAAAAAAACACGTAAAGCCAAACAGAATTAATTGCAAAACGTGCAATGATACACACATTAAATTTCTTATGTGCACCCTCCACACAGACCCCAATCACTTCTAAAAATTTCATTTTATGAGCACCCTCCACACAGACCCCAATCACCCCTGAAAATTTCATTGAAATCGGGCAAGCCGTCTAGGATTGATAGAAATCTCTTATGTGCACCCTCCACACAGACCCCAATCACTTCTGAAAATTTCACTGAAATCGGGCAAGCCGCCTGGGAATGATAGAAATCCGAAAAAAACACGTAAAGCCAAACAGAATTAATTTTTTTTTTGTTTTTGAAAAACGTGCAAAGATACACACATGAAATTTCTTGTGTGCACCCTCCACACAGACCCCAATCACCCCTGAAAATTTCTTTGATATCGGGCAAGCCGTCTAGGAGGAGTATGCGAACAGGAAGTTTTGCCACTTAATTTTATATATATAGATTGATATGTGTAAATGTGTGTGTGTGTGTGTGGATGACTAATGTGTTGTCACTGTCTTAGTAGCAATGTGACGCCTATTTTGTGGCGTCCAAATCGCTCCCCCACCTAGTCAGCCAGCAATCCATACACCCACATTTCGTTCGTCTCCCGTCTCCTTCGTCTGCCTTGGCTCAATTCGCAAATGAGTTTTAGTTGAAATTTTAATTACTGAAATTGGCTCATAAACAACACAAGTTTTGCATTGGACTTTTAGTTTGACTCATTTATAAATTTATTGCTGTGTTTGTGGCCATGCTTGTTCGTTTTGTTGTTATTGCTGTTGTCAAGTTGGTTAATGGCGCCAATTGATACATTCACATTGCAATATTCACTGAATTTGCGTAAATTTATTTTGAGTGGAAGGAGCGATTTTTGGTAATCGTTTTCAATTTCAATTCGATAATGAAAAACTGAAAAGTGCTAATTGCTATTAGCATTCATGAGTTTTAATCCTTTTAGACTCGGTTGTGTAAATTGTGCGACAAACTTTTTTTTGAAAGTTTGTTAAAAATATTGCCTCGGAGCTTTAAAACTAGAATTTTAGTGTAGCAGAAAACTTTAAAACGAGCATTTTTCTTGAAGGCCACGTTTTTCATCGCCTAATATGTGTATCTGGAGAATGGTTTGGTGCGCAGAAGTCCACGTAAGTGGGGAAAGCTACTCACTTGGGAGTGGGCAGAAGCGATGCTTTTGCGTACGGTTCAAATTGCAGCTCACGACGTTCAGATATTTATATCTACGTCTCCTCTAGGTCGCGACTAAACACCCGTTTGGGAGCGAGCTAAAGTGAGAAGGCGAACCATCTCGGGTGCGCTTGGTTAGGGGCCCGCCACGTCAAAACCCCGCCCAATGAAAACAAAAACTATGACCCTCTTCTTTTGATGACGACCACGGCAAACATATAAAGGCCTGGGATTTGAGTGCATCCATCTGGAATATACGGGCCCTAATTGGGGAAGGTGCCTCTGCCCGGCTAGTTGATGTCCTCGGGAAGACAAAGGCTGACATTACCGTCATCCAAGAAATGCGATGTACGGGGCAAGACAAGATATACGTGGAACCGTGCGACGCCTACTACAGATGTGTTGGATGTTCGGTGGGAGAGAGACTTCGTCGCAGAGCACTATCGTGCTTGGCGATTTCAATGCCAAGGTGGGCAAGGAAGGGATTTTTGGAGCCACTGTCAAAAAAATGCAGCCTCCACGACGAAACGTCCGATAACGGACTGACGCTGATCGATTCCGAAATATCTATCAAGCCACGTGGCTGTCTCCGGAACGAATATGACCGACAGGAAAAACGGCCAAAAATTTTACCAGAGAGTTAGGCGACTTACGGAGAGTTTCAAGACCAGGGCGAACTCATGTAGCAACAACCATGGCGACCTAGTGACCGATGTCCAGAACGTACTTAAATTATGGAGAGAACACTTTTCCACCCAATTGGATGGCAATAGCACTGAAAATAGTGGAGTTAATGAACCCGCTGGCTCGGTCATGTCTTACGAATGCACAGAAAAGCTTCTGCGCTGAACGTATATGTACAACGTGGATCATGATGTTTGTAGCAGAGGAAGATGAAGGTCTTCTCTGGCATGGAAAGATAAGGCGGAGAAAGACTTGGCTTTACTAGGAATTTCCAACGTTATTTGGCTCCGAAGAGAAACGACTGGCATGCTCTATTGTCTTAGCCACAATCGGTAGGCGGTTACAGCGCCATCTAAGAAGAAGAAGAGATGCCAGCGTTAGTATTCCCCGTGGATAATGCGCCTCTTCTATTAAGGGTTCGAACACTCCATGTGCATACACTAAAATCTTAACCCTTAGAATGTTCTTCGTGATCGTCATTAACCACGCAACAACGTTTTTTTTTGTATAAAACAAGTACGTCGTAGTTGCCCCATTCCATATCCCTCTGCCGTGTTCAAAGCTCCATACTTAAACCTTAAAGTCCTTTCAAATTACAGCTGTTATTGATAAAGCTGTTCATTTGCAAATAAAGATTTATAGCAAAATGATTTAACACTCTTGCAGCAATTAACTTCATTTATCACCTTACCATGAAATGACATACATACACACTTTTGCATTAACTAACCTTTTCTATTATTCGTAATACCAATGGATGTATAAATCATTGAACGCATCTATGGCAAGTCACAACCAATGGAATAAAATTAAGCTGAGAAACGAAATAAAACACAACAACAAGCAGTGTAATAAAAAAACGATACATGCTATAAAATTTAAATATTTTACGCATTTTTAAGATTTACAGATTGCTAAGAGAAGACAAATTGAAAAAAATCGTGTACCTTGTCGTTTTCGAACTTAATTTGCTATTGTGAAAATTCGTACGAATTTAGCATTTTTCTAGCATTTCTTCTTTTTTTTTTAGCAAAGTTCAACCTTCAAGCAAAGTAGAAGTGAATTGGATGTGAATATATGCATGAAATTTAAATTTTTTGTGATCGAGATTTTATTGTGTGATTTTTTTTTAAATTCAATAAAATATGAAGGTTAAAGAGAGTAAAAACTAAATTCTTCTTCTTCTTGATTAGCTTAACCACCTTAACGATTTTGGCTGAGCAAAATAAATAACTGCTAAAATTTAAGAAAAATGGGTATAAAATTAGGACCGTATGGTTGTGAACTTTATAATAAAAATCAGAATGTATCCGCTAAAATTGGATTTCTATTTTTCCGATCAAGAATTACCGTTATTTTTGGAGTTTTATTTTTTCGATAGATTTTTCACCGGTGGTTTCGATTTTTATTTTTTTCGGCCAAATGATAAGCGTTAGTTTCACATTTAATTTTTTAGATCATAAAAATAGATTTCAAATGGTCAAAAACACGTAGTGTTCGTAAATAAATAAAAATCCAAATTTAGCGATTATTCTTGATCGACAAAAATCAATAAATAACGATTTTGCAATGATCCAAAAATAAAAAGCTTAGCTTTTAACGGTTATTTTCGCTGCCTGCAACCCCGTATTAAAGCCAATAAAATGTTTTTAACGAAAACCAAAAAATATGTATTCGACTTCAAAATATGAAGCTTACGTACTAAATTTATAAAATTAAAAATTCTAAATTAAAAAAATTTTTATATATGCCAGCACTAAACATATTTTTTTATAATACTGTGATACTTTTAACTTGAAAAAAAATTAAATTTTATACTCCTACGCTAGATAACTATTTTAATAATTTTTTTTCAGGCTGAACTTCAAATTTAGTAATAATATGTATAAAAAATTAGAAATTCTGAACTCAAAAATTTAAAAATATTTAAAAAGCTTTTAAGTTAAATGTATGAAATTAAGTCAAAATATTTTATATATAATTTTCAGACTATTATTTGTTTATAAATTTGAATGATTTATATTTAAATTTAAAAATCACAAATTCTGAATGCATAAATTTTAAAATATTTAAGTTAAATTAAACAAGAGTACGTATTCTGAATTAAAAAATTTAAAAATATTTAAAAGGTATATATACGGTTTTAAGTTAGATACTTGAGTGCATTATATTTAAATTTTCGGCTTGATGAAGGAATTTAAGAATTTAGTTTAAATATTTAAAATTTTTTTTAGGTTGAACTATAAATTGAAGTAATAATGTTTACAAAAGATTATAAAATTTGAATTCAAAAAAATTTAAAAATATTTAAAAAAATACGTAGTATATGTTTTAAAGTTAAATGTACAATGTAAAATAAGAACAAATAAAAAATATAGCAGTTTCGTTTAAATAGTTTAGTAAATTTTGTTTAAAATTTTTATATATTCATACAAATCTGATTTACGATTTATAAAGAAGACTTTAACTTTATTTTTTATGAATTTGGGTGTTAAATTTTATTAACGTAATTGTCTTGAAATTGTTTCATTATTTGTAATTTTTTTCTTCTGAAAGTGTTCACATTGTTAACCAAAAAAGGAGGAGGTTATCAGTTCGTCGGAATATTTTTTATTTTATTTATTTTTTTTATTTTTTTATACCCGAGCGCACTTGTGCACAAGGGTATTATAACTTTGTTCACATAACGGTTGTTTGTAACAGGCAAAACGAATCGAGATAGATATAGACAAATGTATACATAAATGATCAGGATGAAAAGAGAAATCGATTAAGCGGTGACTGTCTGTCCGTCCGTCCGTCCGTCCGTCCGTCTGTCCGTCTGTGCACACGATAACTCGAGTAAAAATTGAGATATCTTAACGAAACTTGGTATGTGCACTTCTTTCGGGCGTAGGACGGATGGTATTGAAAATGGGCGAAATCGGATAATAACCACGCCTACCTCCCATATAACGGTAATTTTAAGAAATACGAAAACTGCGATATTTTAGTAACTACTGAAGCTAATTCACTCAAAATTGATACTTACAATGAGTTTCAGACGGAAAACATGAATATTATAAATTTTTGGAAAATGGGCGTAGCAACGCCCACTTATGGTTACATGTGTATATCTTGGTAACCGCTGCACCAATTTCTTCCAAACTTAGCACAGTTGTTGGCCTTAGTACAGCTTACTAAATGGCTGAAAATTTTAAACATCGGACAATAACCACGCCTACCTCCCGAATAACGGTAATTTTCAGAAAAACGAAAACTGCGATATTTTAGTAACTACTGAAGATAATTCACTCAAAATTGATATTTGCAATGAGTTTTAGACGAAAAATAAGAATATTACAAAATTTTGGCAAATGGGCGTAGCCACGCCCACTTATGGTTACATGTGTATATCTTGGTAACCGCTACACCAATTTCTTCCAAACTTGGCACAGTTGTTGGTCCTGATACAGCATACCAACTGACCGAAAATTTCTAAAATCGGACAATAACCACGCCCACATCCCATATAACGGTAATTTCGAGAAATACAAAATCTTCGATAAATCAGTAAATATTGAAGCTAATTTATTCAAAATTGATGATTGCAACAATTCTTTACCAAGAAATACGTTTATGACAAAATTTTGGAAAATGGGCGTAGCACCGCCCACTTGTGATCACATATAACCGTTCTAGCAATTTGTACCAAGCTCGGTATGGTTATTGTGCTTGCCACATAAAAGCAAATCGTTGAAAATTGTTGAAATCGGACTAAAATTGAGGCCGCTTTTCATATAACGGTAAATTTCAGATATGCTTGAAACTGCAATATTTCGAAATTTAAGGATGCTAATTTACTTAAAATGTATACACCCCGGCTTATCATGTAGCGGTAGCTTTCGGAAAGGTGGAAAACATATATTTAATACTTGCGCCGGGTATTTAATGTTCGGCTCCGCCCGAACTTAGACTTTCTTACTTGTTTATATGAGAGTTGAAGTCGGTTTTTTTTTGCTAAAAATTATTTATATCTCATTTTATCCCTTTTCTCTAAATCCTTCTACCCATAAGCCAAAATCGTCCGAATCGAATTTAAGTAAACATAAAAGAAATTGATTACATGACTGCCACATGTTGTAGCAATAACAACAATAAACCCAAATAATAATAATAATCCCATGTAGGAGTAAGTAATTCACCAACTAACTCTCTGCCTGGCCAGTGTCGCTGTCCAAGTGGCCTGACATATGCATTGCAAATACGCCGCAGGATAACAATGGACAGGATAAACAAACAAACGGTTGACATGCACTCAAATTGGTTTTGCGCAAATATGAAGAAAAAATGCATTCAATTGAAATTGGTAAAACTGCTGTTATTTTAAAAGGAAAAAGCTCAAAGCTTTGGGCAAATACACGAGTACAACGAAGCAAATGGTTAAACATGAAAATATTTTGTTAAGAGGTGAGGAGCAGTAATGAGAATTGAGTAAAAAAAAACTTGTTTGCATTGGAAAGTGACTGCTTATTATTTGAATTCAGTCGGGCAGCTTCAGTAACACTCACTTCCGAGTGAATTTCAATAAAATTAGCTTTGAGTAGTTGCTAGAAAATGTTCAACTAGAAAAGCAGGAAAAAACACTTAATTTATTTGAACAAACTTTTTTTGAAATATTAACGTTTTTTTTTAATGCATTACAAATTCCCAGTTATTTTCACATTTGTTTTTCGCCATGACCATCACTTTCCTTGCTTTCCTACGCATATTTCACACAACGGATGCGGTTGCACTAAATCAGTGGTTGCACATTTGAGAGTCGTAAACAGACACATTTAGTTGGCGCCATGCATTTTCTCGAATTTGGCAAAAGTCAACGGGAGATAGAAATTTAAATAAATATACATAAAGTACATAGTTGTGTACATAAATACAGTTCTACAGAAACTGATAATGAAAAACAAAAGGGATGTTCCCTTTTCGTTAATTGATATCATTTTCTTGGTTAAAGTTGAAGTGATTATGAAAACTTTCATAAATACTAATATTTGCTTCAATATTTCTGAACGCCACAGGCAATATTTTACTTTTGTATCTCAAAAAATGTCGTAGCAATCCTTATTTAAATATGTGTGGAGCTGGTGAAGTACAAGCGCCAACTTTTATTATTTGAATGTATAGGTAAATGCTTATATGCTTAAACGAAAAAAATACTTTTTTGCTACCTAAACTTTTTAATACTCAGAAGTAGTAATAATAATAGACTATTTCCACCAAAAGCTTAACTGCAGTTAAGAGATCAGGTAAGTCGCCATAATTTCCCCTTTTTCCTTTTTTTAATTGTTTAATGTTAAATAATTTTTTTATTAAAGTCTAGTTAATTATGTATATAATACTTAAGCACCATATAAATCCACATTTAAAACTTTGTAAACAAATTTTCGCTACAACAACAAACTTTCTTATTTATAATTTTTACAAAATTTATAAGTACGCTGTTTTGTGCCGCATTAAGTAGAATAAAGTGCAAGTTTCAAGGGGCTAAGAATTCGTGTTAATTTTTTTTTTATAATTTTTTGAAAATTTTCGAACACAGTAATTTGGTATGGAAGAAAATGCGTGACAACGTCAGTAAACAAATTTCGAAAACGGACACTATAGACACTTAAAACAAGAAAATTGTTGTTGCACAAGTTTATTGAATTTTTCTGGCTTCTTTTTAGACCGTATCATTTTGCCGCAGGGGGGTACGACTGGTACACATAGTACCAGAAGCACTTTTATTTTATTGAGAAATTGTTTAAAAAAATAACTAATTCTCGTACAGTAAAAGATGCTTTTTTAATGGAGATACAGAGAAACGGAAATTTTTCGCAGCAGTATACAGTTTTTTGTCTGAAAAAATATACGGGCGTTATATATAGGAATATTCGGGAATTTAGTGGGGAAGGTGCTACTGCTTTTCCACCACCATGGAAAGTCACGAAGCACGGTGTGCAAAATGAACTTTTTTGTGACAAAATTTGATATCTCGAAAATGAGATCAACTAGCGAAATAAATTTAACATTTTTTTAAAGCTCTTGAGATAAAGAACTCAAAAAATAGCTACGTTCAATAAAAACAAAATTACCTTGACCTTTAAAATATTCTTCAAAAACTGAGGATTTAAAATTTTTCTCTGTTTGACTTAAAATTTATAAAAAGTTTTAAACATGTATGTTTGCTGTACTATCATCAAGGAATCCAACTCCAGGGTCGCAAAAATCAAAAAAACTCATTTTTTTTTTATAGTTAATCACAGGGTAAAAAAAGTAAACAAAGTGAAAAATCTAAAATTTCATTTTGAAGGTAATTTTAGAATTCTTGCTGAATAAAAAAATGACCATAACCTTAAAAATTATTACTTTTTATTTAAAATATATTTTTTTGGCTTGGAAAAAATTGTAATGAACTTAAAAAAAAAATTAAAATGTGTTTTTCGGTGCTTCTGGCCCAGAAAATGGATTCCTTGATGCCAGAACAGCAAAAATATCGAGCCCTATTTTCCCGAATTCTCTGTCTTCAAAGCTTTGAAATAAGTTGAATCTACATACTTTGCTAGCGGATCTCGTTCTCCAGATATTTAATTTTGTCATAAAACAAATTAATTTTCCACACTGTGCGACATTCAATGCCGCCGCCTTCTATAGGACCGCAAAATTTGAAGTTTATTTAATCTCGAGTTAGACAAGTTGTCGATTTGTTGGTTGAGAGCGTAAAAAAAAATTATAATAATAAAACAAAAACACTGCAAATTCGGTCCCCAAAAGTCTAATAAAGCCATAAATTTCTTAAAGTATAATTTCAGATTATTAAAAGGTAAACGAAAAAATTATCAGAGCAACAAATACTAAACAATTTTCATGCAGAACCAGTCAGTAGTCCAAACATTTTGATGCTTTTTTTAAATGAATTTTTATTAATTCCGAATTGCTCTCATTTAGCTAATTTATAAATAACCACAACTGCGGCTATCCACGAACTGGGATTTCCTGATGGAGTCTTAGTTGAGCTACTTAGTTGAGTCTACTGAGGGCTTTCTCGATGCGTCGCAAAGTTGTTTGCATTCTGTGGCAAAAAGTAATTTTACCCGATTTGTGGAAATATACAGTTATTGTTTCTACTTGCATATACATTTCTTCTGCTGCCAGATACAAAAAATATGACTATTATTGCTTTGCGAAGTTGGCTTTGCTTTTTATTTTTTATTGCCTCTTTATTTAATTTGAAAAGCAGAATTTAGTTGTGAGACGGGTTAGTTGTCGGACCTGTATAGTTGGATTGAGCTAATGATATCAGCGCTAATGCTTCATTTTATTTGCTCGATATGTATGTATGTATGTATGTATATTATAGAATCGCGGAACAAAAGACTATTGCAGTGAGTAAATCACAAAAAACCGATCATGGAGGTGGAAAAAATGGTGGTAACTAGTAAAGAAGAAAAGAGAACGCAGCTAGAATGGCAAAAATTCCGGTAAAATTTTTGGCAACAAGTATTCTTGTATTGCCTTTATTAGGGATGCTTAGAGTGCAGAATTTAAAGAAGCCGCGTGTGCTTAGAAAAGAAATCATATAAAACTGTGCAGCATCGGCGTTTAGACAGACAGAAGTCGAAAAGTTTTCAGTTGAACTACTCACTTTAGAAAAAATGGTAAATATTTGATGATGGTGAAAAAATGAATTTTAAAAGTGTTAAATTGAAAAGTAGTATATGTACATATGTCGTCAAAGAAATTTGAGAATGTGCATTTTCAAAGTGCAAGGAAATTGCGAAAATTTTGCATGCCGAAATAAATAAATTTTTTTTGAATTCAAAATGATGGAAACGGGAAAATTGGGTGGATGCAAAAAGTTTTGCTAAAAAAGACGATTTCAACAAAAATAAATATATAAATTTGAAATAAAATGTATAAAAAAAATACTTTTTTAAAATGATATGAATAATTGACTGAAAGAACTATAAACAAATTTTAAAAATTAAAATAATAAAAAAAATTTACTGGAATAAAATAAAAAAATACGAATTGGAACATCGATTTCCTTATAAAACCGCAAACATTTTTATATAAAAATACTAACTAAAAATACGGAATTTTAAAAATTGTATGGAGATGATTAAGAAATAAAAATAATATAATCCGCAAAACCTGAATAAAAAAAAAAAAATTAAAAATAAAACTGAATTAAAAATTTGACCATGACTGACATCTGGATTGTGTAGATAAAAAATTAAAGAATATTTCAACAATAATTTACATAGTGAACAAGTAATTTTTAAGCAAAAACAAAACCGACTTCAATTATCCAAACTTAGTATAGCATCACCCTTGAGGTACCACCTTTTCGATGAAAACGGAATTATTGAAATCAGTTAACGTGGTCCAAAGTTATGCGGCAATATACATAACAAAAAATAATAATAATAAAAAAATATTCCGACGAACTGATAACTTCCTCCTTTTTTCGAAGTCAGTTAAAAATTACTTTTTCTTTCTGGCAGTTTTCAAATAAAACCAAAAAAGAACTATAATTATCATAAAATAAAAAATCAAAAGCGAAAGCACTATCTTTTATTTTTGCAACAAAAACATGAATAACTTAATAAAAATATTCAACTCGAAATACGGACGCAACATTTTTTATTATTACCAATTAAAGTTTTTTATTGTTTTTTCATGAAAATTTTTTGTTTATATTTTGATTCTTACAAAAAATTTTTTTGTTTTTTTTTTTACGAAAATTGTTTGCATGCATGAGGTTCGGCTGAATTTTATGAGCATATTTTCGAAATTAAAATATTTTTTCATATGTTTTTAGTTACATATGTTTTTTTTTATTTTTGCGTTTTAAAAATAGGGGTTTTAACAGTACCTACTAGTTAAAATATATTTAAAAATTCCTATAAAACACTAAAAAGTCACTACCATATTTCGTATCCATTTTGAATTTATTTTAATCTTTCAAAATATAAATTTTTTTAAATGCCAAATTTAAAAATTATATTTTTTTATGTAAAATATTTATATTAAAGAAAGCTTTGCCAATACATTTATTTAGATATGCATAATCAAATATTTAGTAATTCCACAAATTTCTCCCATTTTCACTTTAACTGTTACTATATCAATAAAACAATAGCACTTAAGGCAAACTTAAGGCACTTAACCTGTCTCTCCCACTCTTCCAGAAATTCTTCGCCATTGCCGCCTTCGCCGCCGTGCTGGCCTGCGCCTGCGCTGATGTTTCCGAACTTGGCTATGCCTACAGCCAACCCGCTGCTAGCGCTCCAGTAAGCTCTTACTTTGCACCAGCTGCCGCTGCTCCAGAGCCAGCCTATGCCCCTGCTCCCGCCCCAGCACCAGTCTATCAAGCTGCCCCATCTGTTCCCGTCTCATCGTACATTCCACCTGCTGCCACTGCTCCTGAGCCAGTCTATGTTTCCGCTCCAGCACCAGCACCAGTCTATCAACCAGCCCCAGCTGCCGCTGCTCCAGCTCCCGTCTATGTTTCCGCTCCAGCACCAGCTCCAGTCTACCAAGCTGCCCCATCCGCTCCCATCTCATCGTACATTCCACCTGCTGCCACTGCACCTGAGCCAGTTTTCGTTTCTGCCCCAGCACCAGCTCCAGTCTACCAAGAAGCTGCTTCTGAGGTCTATGAGCAACCCGCTCAAGATGGTTACAGATACCGTACCGTCCGTCGTCGTGTCTACAAGCAACGTCGTTACTAAACTCAGTTTTTCAATGTATGTAAAGCTTTAGAGCTCAGCAAGCATCGCGTGAACAACTGAGAGGCTTTCGTAGCGAATTAGTTTTTTTAATTCGCTTAAATTGTGTTGTTAACTATTTTTTCGAAAAATAAAATCCACATTTAAAAATACAAGGTATTCTTTTTTTCTCAATTAAGGTTCAAGTAGAAGGTCGTCTTGGGAGACGTTGATGTGGTTTTGCAGGCGTAATAAATGAGCAACAGCAAGCTTTTTGGATTAGATTGCTATTGCGACACCGCACTTTATTTTAGATCCATCGTTTTAGAGAGAGAGAGAGACAGGTGGCTTGACTACTATGCGAACTGTATCTATTTGACCAGGATATATTTATTTGCATAAGAAAGTGCCTTGAAAATTGTTTTAATGGGTCATTTCTGCTTAAGGATATATATTTTCAAAGGCAGAGACTATTTCGGCCTTCTTCACGATGGCCACTTTTTCGGTTGGCAATTATTAAAAATTATTTTATCATATCTTGCATATGTATTAAGTTAGGGCCGGAATGGAGACGTTCCGAGTGATAGGACGCAATTAATCGGCTACCAGGGCCGTCTTTCAGTGGCGAAGTTTGAACCACACTGAAATACCCGGCTATTTAAAGAGATATGTATCTAGTATAAGGCTGTTTAGAACCAGTCGACCAAACCATCTTCCTTCGGCTTTGAGGACGTTGTGGTGGCTATGAACTTTGGTGGCGACTGTCAAGCGGGTGGTGATAGAAAGAAAAAGCTACGAAAGCTAATCTCTAAAATTTTCGTTTATTAACTGTCTGAATTAGTGTTACATCGACGTGAAAGGCTACTGACCTGCAAGATCTGCCGTTCAGTGAGTCGAATTTTCTCTTGGGAAGCCGTATGTTTAGCTTAGAGCACCGCAGCAAGTTCCGTATTTTTTGCTCATCGAGGGTGTATGCATTAAATACTCTGGCAGTGTCTAGATTAGTTTTTGTGCTTATAGTATTTGCTAAGGCATTTCACTCAACTTTTGATACCAACGATCTCAGAGGCACTTGGATTTTAGGAATAAACACCACTTATTAGAAGACCCAGTACAGGGTAGCAAGTCGAAGGCGCTCATATAAGTTTTTCCATATGCAACACCGTTTCTTTGCTGCCATCTAAGCTGCATTTGCGGCATTTTCTGTTGTATGTAAGACCTATTCTACAAGCATGTCTTTCTAGTGGCCAATACTTCTATCCTTAACCTACTTATCAGCTCTGTTGTTCTCTTCCTGCTACAGCTAGACCAAGGCTCTCATGCTATCTTGCAAGTCTGGAACTCCGACCACCTCCTCCTTGCTAGTTCCCGAACATGCAGATGGATTTCTGGTTGCGTTTGCCTGAGGGAATAACCCAGTACCAGCTACAGATTCATCCAAACAAGCTTCCACCTTGGCCAGTGGGTACGCTCTCTCATTTCCTTCTATGTTCCTATGGCCGGGAACCCAGACAAGACAGATGCACATTGACTGAGATGTCGAGCGTAGTTCTATCTTATACTATACAGTAGATGGTACAGCCAGGGGTGCTGCCTGACTCTCTGAGTATATAACTGCTCTTTCTTTCCTGGTATCACTATTATTTTCCATTCTACAGGCTTCACATACATATGCCCAAAGCTTCAGCCTGAAATATGCTAGCATGGTTTGCCAGCCGAAGGGGCCGAGTGACACTAATCTACTCGGAATATTTCTATGTCCCTATACCGCAGTCCATCTTGGATACGGATGGATTCCTTATCGGCAGCTTGTCCCCACTGGATGGAAACCGCACACGTACATTCAAGCCAAAACCGAGGCTTGATACCATCCGTGGTTTTATTTGCTATCGAGGTAAGGCTTAAGAGTGTGATATATGTCCGAAGGTCCTCGATATCCAGTGGACAGACTCTCTGAGTCGTAGTGCTGAGTACATCGCGTTTTTATTTAGGCATACATCAATGGAAATCATATTGGGGTTTAAATACAGTTCTTCTGAGGGGCAGGATTTCAGTGCCGCAATTAGCTCCGAGCATGCTGCTACAAAACTTTATATTAGAGTTGAATGGCTAATAAACTGCATACCCAAAATTAAAAAAAAAAAAATAACGAAAAAAGTGTGAAATTTTGATGAAACTTTGTTGATTTTTATAACTAAACGGCAAACCCAAAATTTTTAAAATTCTGAATAAAAAGTTCGGAAATAATCCTGTTGATTTTTTTAATTTTTGTACAAAGTTCGAAACTCTGTGTTTATATTGTTTTCTTTTTTTTTTTGATTCAATGAACTACTATTTAATATTTTTATAAAAAAATAATTAGAAAAAAAATAAAAAAAATTAAATAGTCAAAACTTGTTGTTGTAGCGGTGTTGTCCAAACTTGTCAAATATATCGGTGTGGTATAGTTCTGATAAGGTGTATACTTGTATTTACCATAAGGAAATAATATAAAATACAATTAATTTAATTGATAGCTTTAAATCATAAGAATCGAAACATTGGTCCATTAGCACAGAGGGTAGGTAAATTACCTTAATTAATTTTTGAGCAAATCCAACAAAAAAAATGTTCGCTAAAACTTAAAATCGTAGGTCAGTTACCTTAGATTTGCTAGCAGAAATTTTTCACACGCTTTGCGTACAGCTATACATTTGATAATGCAATTTAATTTGATTTGTCTCAAAGAGTATCAAATAAAATATCAAACGATTCGTGGCTTTTAAGTACCTTGAGCTGCCCTCGCTTAACTTAATTAGCGATTTTGATGCAAAAAGCAAATATCTACCTACAAACCCACATAACCGTATTCATAATGTAGTGTACTTATTGTTGCTATCTGCTTTTTATCTTCCTTTCACGATGTTTTGTTTATGGTTGTTATACAAAAAAAAACAAAAAAGAAATATTTCAATCCACTAAACAAATGCAGCATCTTAAGTTGGGCGTTGATATAAAAACTGCAAGACGACAACGATTAACCAGACACAAGTCGAACAGAGTTCACTAGAGTAACTAATCCAAGCAAACAAAGCAAATATGGTAAGTACCTTAACTAGAAAAAAATAATATTTTCGACTAAAAAGGACTTTAATTTGCAGAAATTCTTCGCTATTGCCAGCTTAGCCGCCATATTGGCTTGCGCCTGCGCTGACGTCTCTGAGCTATTTGGTTATCACTACCACCCGCATCACCATAGTGCTCCATCCCATTCGTACATTCCACCGGCAGCTACTGCTCCTGAACCAGTCTTCGCTCCTGCGCCCGCTCCAGCTTACCAGCCAGCTCCTGCAGCCGCTGCCCCAGCTCCAGTTTATCAACCAGCACCCGCCCCTGTATACCACCCAGCCCCAGCTGCCGCAGCCCCAGAGCCAGTCTATGCTCCAGCCCCTGCCGCAGCTGCTCCTGAGCCAGTTTACCAACCTGCTCCAGCGGCCCCTGAACCAGTCTACCAGCCAGCTCCTGCTGCCCCCGCTCCGGTCTACCAGCCAGCTCCCGCTCCATCAGCTCCTGTGTCATCTTACATTCCACCTGCACCTGCAGCAGCAGCTCCTGAACCAGTGTACGCCCCAGCTCCAGCCGCCGCTGCCCCCGAGCCAGTCTACCAACCTGCCCCAGCACCAGTATACCAGCCAGCTCCAGCCGCAGCAGCGCCAGCTGCAGTCTACCAACCAGCTCCAGCTGCCTCCCAAATCTACGAGCAGCCCGCTGAGGATGGTTACAGATACCGTACCGTGCGTCGTCGTGTCTACAGACAACGTCGCTTGTAAGCTGGAAAGTTTCGGATATCTTGTCGATATCGCAGAGGCTTAAAAGGCAAATTGATTTTGTAATTGGTTGGAATTGTTTTATTATCCAGTTGTTGTTTTTTAATTGTTTAAAATAAATTGTTTGATATATCGAAAAATAATGTATTAATTTCCAGCGAATGTTCAAGGCTCTACCAAAAAGAGATATAAGAATTCGTACTGTTGGAAAACAGGCTCCCTTCCTTGACTTTGGTGCCGCCCAGATACAAAACACGTACACTGAACGCACTATTCGCCACTTCAGGTCATCAAAAAGTTCGATCCCGGAAGTAGTTCTACATTTTACCTAGAAAGCAATGACCCGCCAGAGCAGCAATGATGTTAGATAAATATATCCTCCATTCATCGCGTTTATAAACCTCGAGACCTTCTATATCCCCCTTAGGCCAAGTTTGCCCAAAGTTCTGACAGGTATATTTCAGTAATTGCTGGACAATAGACAAGTTCCCTCTAGGGTAATGGCTATCGGACGCAATAAAGTCTGGGGCCACTTATATGCAGACATATTTTTGCGTGGAGTTGCCATCATTCTAGCAAATTTTTTTAATTTCCAAGTTGACCAAATATTTTAGTACCGATAGCAAATGAGTGGCGTAGGAATAACCGCTAATGCGAACAAAATAATTGATAGGGTTACCACCGTAACGCTTATGACCTTTAAAATAAAATCCATAATTAAGCAGTTAAACATCGATTTTAATTTTTCGAATCAAATATAACCGTTATTTTTAATTTAATTAAATTTTTTTGATCATAAAAAATTTAAATGCGTCATAAAAAGCAATCTCCATTGTGAGATTTAAAATTGATCGCAAAAAGGATAAATCCGAAAAATTTAAAATTTAAATTCAACGATTTTGCAATAAATATTTTGATGCATACTAAGCGAAAGCTTGGAAAGATTTTTGGATAGGGTTGCCAACTATTGTAAAATACGATAATTTAGTTACTTAGAGTTATACCATATTTTGAAGCAGGTTTTTCAAGCGAAAGGTAGCTGATCCGACTTTGTTGTTTTAATTTTTGAAAAGATTTGCCACCATTCGAAAAGCGCAAGCTTATTTAATTACATTAAAAACATATATGTAATACTCCTATATTGGCAGTAAGAGCTAGTACCGTCCGAAAACACTGCAGTACAGATATATCAATAAACACGTACGAAAGAAAAGGAACACATACGTTTATAAATAAACATGTATACAACACATATATAAAAACGGCACTCAAGTACACAATACATTGACAAAAATGGTACTAGACTGTCTCGCTTTGATTTCGGAATGCTTAAACATTGAGAAGTTAGGTTACTGCCAATATAGAAGTATTACATATATGATTAAAAACATAAGAGATATAAAATATGACCATATAATGGCAGACTAAAGCTAATGATTTTTCAGAATAATGTGTTCTGTAATATTTTTGAGTAGGGTTACCAACAAAAAAAAAAACGTCTTTAGCTCACATTATAAAATGTACATATTTTTTTATATCTAAACAGCTAAAAAAATTTTTTTTTTTTTTGAAATTACATATTTTGAAAAAAATTCCATCATTTCATAATCTCACTACCCGCAAATTTGAAATTTTTAATATTTTTGTCTTCAATTGAATTTTTATGAATACGTTTTCCAGTTATTAGTTTCCTATCTCACATATGTATATGCGTAGTACAACGTATTTTTAGAAGTATGTATGCAAGTAAAAGCTAAACCGATAAATGACTCTCAAAGCATAAATGTGTTCTAATTTCCGCATTTTAAAGTTTTAAACCGCTTTTGAGCCTTTCAATGCAATTAACATAAGTGCATATGAAGCGCAATATGCAACACGATGGCCCCCCTTATTTCCCATCGAAAAAAAAACCACAAACACATTTACCAAAGTTAGCCAATGCTGACTGCTGCTACCAACACTGCGGATCTAACACCGAGCACACCACCCCGCACACCGCAGCACAACACTAAATTAGTTTCCGACCCCATAAAATCGACGGCGGACTCGTAATTGATCGCCTCATTAAATGCGAGCAGCTTCCAATTGTTTCACGCATTCGGCGGCGTTCGAAGACTCAGCAACAGCCAACAGCCAATGGCCAACCGATAAAGCCACATAGCGATTTACGCCTACTAACGCGTGTATGCTTTGTTGATGTTGATGAGTGGGCAGAGGCGCTATGATTGCTAGTGGGCGCTGGGGGAAAAGGTGGTACAGCGCATACTTAAAGCTTGTTGCTGTAGTTAGCTGGCGCGGTCGACTGCCGTTTTGCTTGGTCGTTGTGTTGATTGCTAGCGATTTGCATAAATTCTAAATCGGCTTTAAATTTATTTGTTCAAAGCTTCCGCTCAGCGCTTCTCCACCACGACCACGACCACATTAGGGTGGTCCAAAATAAGTAAAGTCGGGCGCATAAAATATAGTTACTATAAAAATCTGGTTAAATAAATGATTGGGTATTATTATTGGGAATCTCCTGAAGAGGAATAGAGTTTCCCGTTCAAAAAATATTGATTTTTAATGAATTCCATACCATTTCTACGAAAAGTTGTTTTTTCCCTATATAAAATACATTGAAAACTTTGAGCGACCTCAAAATATTTTTTTTTTCAAAATAAAAATATAGTGGTATATTTTTTGGTATAAAACAATCTTAGGGAGCGAGAGCATAAAAATTTATTTTTCATATGCATTTTTGGACCACCTTAATGTACATACATCTATACACCATCATCACACTACTATTAACCACCATCTGTGGTTTTTCTACTTTCATTTTTGTTAGAATTTTTTTTATAATATTTTTTTTTTCATATTTAATAGCTTCTTTGCTACTCTGTTTTTAAGTCTTAATGCATCTCAATTTTAGCTGCCCATCGTTTCTGGCCTTATCGAGAGTACCACGCGTGTGTATAATTATTTGTTGCTTTAAGCTATATTTTTTTTTATATAATTTATTAATTATATGATTACAGTTTCAGTTTTTTTTATATAATTTATTAATTATATGATTTACAGTTTCATGCGGAGGCATATCAGGCTTTTTAAAATTTACATATTTTAAAAGGTGGCAGGTTAATACACATACATATATAAGGCTAAAATTTCGACGGCATATTTGTTTTCGACCATTGATCTATTCTTAAGTGATTTAAAAAAAAAAATATGGCCGATTTTCCGTAATTTTGATTATGTTTTTAAACTGAAGTTATATTTGAAATCTAGGTTTATTTGTATTTGTGTGAGTTTGGCTTCTAGATTATTCTCAAAAAGGAGCTGAGGACTAAATCCGCGCCTGCATTCATTGCATACTAAAAGTGCTTTACCCGAAAAAAACTAAAAATATATTTTTTTTAAGCCTATTACCTAAATATGGCCTTTCAAAATCTGAATTTTTGTCGAATTTATGTTGTTTAGTAAAAAATCCCAATTCTCTTAAATCTAAAAATTTTTTGTTTGTTTAATATTCTTTAACGTTAGTTTAATTGTTTAAAAATTTTTGCTCTTCAACTTACACTTGAAGTCATTAGTAGCAAATGTATGTACATATGTAACTTCTTAACTTCTTAGCTTCTTCACCCTTTCTGTTAATGTTCATTTTCCAATAATTCTTTCCGTTCTTTCGAATAGTCATTAATCAATTTGTACTTCCCCTTCCTCGTTTCGACGCTTTGCTTCACACTTTGTTAAATTCAAATTGTTATTTATTATCTTTAAATGGCGTTCATGGCTGAGTTAAAGAGACTTGCTACAGGTGTTTTTTGCGAAGACAATTTTTGTTAACGGCTTAAGAAGCAAAAAGAAGAAGAAAAAAAAACGTGAGTGTTCCTCGTTTATAATTTTAGTTTTTTTTGCTTATTTTTTATTTCGTGTATTTATCATTTCGCCTGGGCCTAAACCGATAAACGTTTGTAGTACCAAAAAAGAAGAAGAAGGAAGAGTTTTTCTGAATTTTTTTTAACTTCCAGTTTCATACAGATATCGCTTTTAACATCTGTTTTTTTTTTTTGGCATACATGTATGTAGGTATAATGTATTATAAAATATGTTATAGATAACTAAGTATGTATATTCTTATGCCGAACCAGTTTTCCCTGCTGGCTAACTAAAATTAGGCAGCTACTTATTTAATTGAGTGCATTGAACTGCCACTGCTCATCAGCAACGGAAACTTTAGAAAATGAAAGTTTATTTATTTAGATTCGTTAATTAGTTTAGTATAATGAGACAGTCAAAAATTACAGTGCAAAATCATATATAAAGTACGCAACTATTGTGGCTTAACATACACAAGTGGATTGCACTTCACTGGAATAACTAAACCAAACCAAACAAAGCCAAAATGGTAAAGTTCTAATTCACCAAAAAAAAAAAAAAAATCAAAATTAATAATTCGAAATCCTTTTCTCTCATTTCCAGAAATTCTTCTCCTTTGCCGCCTTCACAGCCGCTTTGGCCGTCGTTTGCGCTGACGTCTCCGAACTGGGTTACGGCTACCAGCAGCCTGCAGCTAGCGCTCCATCTCGTTCATACATTCCGCCAGCGGCATCTGCTCCTGCACCAGCCGTCGTCTCTGTCCCGGTACCAGCACAAGTGTACCAACCAGCTCCAGCTGCCGCGGCACCAGCTCCGGTCTTTGCTCCCGCTCCTGCTCCAGCTCCTGTTTATCACCCAGCACCCGCTGCAGCTGCTCCAGCTCCAGTCTATCAGCCAGCTCCTGCACCATCAGCTCCCGTCTCATCTTACATTCCACCTGCACCGGCTGCCGCAGCACCTGAACCCGTTTACGCTCCAGCTCCAGCTGCCGCCGCTCCTGAGCCAGTTTACCAACCAGCTCCAGTTTACCAACCCGCACCAGCGGCACCTGCGCCCGTGTATCAACCAGCTGCTTCCGAAGTTTACGAGCAACCCGCACAGGACGGCTACAGATACCGCACCGTCCGTCGTCGTGTCTACAAGCAACGTCGCTTCTAAGCTTCGAAACCTAATCTAATAACTAAAAACCTGTAAAGACCTATTGCTCTACTATGTGTTTGTGAGAAAATAAATTTGACATTACCTACCTACCAATGTTTGTTGAAAGAAAAAAAACTGACTTCGTAGCCTTTTCAAAATAGCAAACTCAATGGGCTCAATTAGAACTGAGACTGTAGATTACAAAATGCTGGTTAAGATGCATCTAGCTGGCTATTACTCACACATTGGCTGTTTGCTCCTTGGAGGAACCAGATAAGAATCGAGCCTTACGCAGCTAGCGAGTTCCAATTGATTTCAAAAATTTTTTTGGACAGAAATTCCGTATTATGAAGACATTGCCTAAGCCTGTATGAAATATTATCCGAAGTCCTTTCGATTTTTCGGGCCTTTCCTTTCTTCCGATTCCTGTCTCATCACGGTATCTGCGACAGAAGTCATTGCATTTCAGGCCCGGCTATAGCTCCGGTAACTTGCCGTTGTAGTCGCTACGAGATCCTTGGTCTATGAAAACATTGAGGCCATGCGGTGGGTTGACCCCTTAACTTTATAGCGCAAGGAGTTAGCGCCAGATCCAGTGCAAAATACGGTAGGGGCGCCTCAACCGTTACCTACAACCACCAACTCCCACGTTTTTAACGGGAGGGAGGCAGTCACTGCATTAACTTCAAAGCAATTTTTGTAGGGTCTCATCCTTAAATACTCAGGTAACAGAATACCGCAACCACCAGCTCAAGGCGGACCAACCACCAGCTCGAGACGGACAAATCAGAAACGTTGTCGAATTGGGGTGATCCGTTGATAAATGAATGATCAAGCCGGGCGAGATGTTTCACCTTTCGTTATTTGTTCCCCAAGCAAAGGTTGAGGCTAATAGTATCACCATCGTGAAGAAAGAGCAGGAGATTGAAAGCGAGAGGTGGAAAGTCATCATTTCCGAAGATCATTGCCAATCAAGAAACTTTGTCTCTCCATATCGAAAAGGAAGTTTTGAGCCCGAACGCTTAGTACCAGCAATCAATTCGCCAAAAAGGTACACATTTTCATGTTTGCTCTTTTGGACTGCGTTCGTATTTCACTTCTTCATCATATGCTTCTTCTTCTCTACCTATTGTTAGTTAATTTAATGTATGCATTACCTCTTCAATAAGCCTGGCCTTTCAACGCTTGCCAATTTGACCATGACTTTGAGAAACATAAAACAAATTTCGCGTGCACATTTTTTTACTTTTAATTTTATTTTCGGATTTCATCAGCATTCGCCACTTACGCTATACTCTGTAGGTCAGTTCTTCATCTTTGTTTGTCGTCATCAATTCCATTTTGATTAAAACTCAAAGATACATTTGTTACATTTTTGACAGCTAACAACTTAATTTAAGTCAAACAAATGGGCGCGCATTCGCATAAATTATATGCATTTGTTCAACCAACCATGGCTGCGTTTAATGAGTGTAATAAAAACAATAGAAAATCAAATGATTCCCATGTCTAGCTCAGTTCCGTATTAGATAAATAATTAAGGGTAGTAATTTAAGCTAATAAATAGGTAGTAAAATAAAGTTGAAGAAGCGAACTGGAGTTGTAGTTTCAATGCTGGCTGTTCTTTTCTTAATAAAATATTAATAGTTTGTAGTATTTAGCTAGTACACTCTAAAAACTGCATGCAAAACTGCTACTGAAAAGTATTTATTTTTCAACCAAAACCTGTGGAAATATACGCACAAGATGTTCACGATTTTTTTTTTGAACATGAGATGTTTAAAAAATATACATAAATATACACATGAAATGTTTAAAATTGCAAAAAAAATTGAAGAAAAAAATATATTTTTTACTAATAATAAAAATTAATTGCTCATATTTACTCAATTTTAAACACTGTGTGTGTAATTTTTCTCAAATTTTATATGTAAAATTAAACAGATAGTGTTTAATTTTGCACACATTAGGAGAGGAAAATGGTTACCTCTCTTTATATGTGTGAATTTAAACCAAATTTTTTTAGAACAAATTTTAAAAGTTTTATGTGTAAACTGTGAAATTGTGAACAATAAATGTTTAGAACTCAACAAACAAATTTTAAATTTGTTCTACGCCACACTTCTGATAAATAAAACTTAACAAGCAGTGTTTAATTTAATGAACACGGTGTGTAAATTTGCATTCATTAAGAGAGGAAATCTATCTTAATATGCGAAAATTTAAACAACAATTTTTTAGAGTGTAGGTGTTGGTTTTTTAAATTAAAAATTCAGCGAAGAACCAGAAATTTAGCTGAAAGTTGTTCTCTAATATTTCTCTTTGAATTATGCAGAACTTTTGCTCTGTTACCTGTTCTATGTACTCATTAATATGCCATTTGCCAATTTGCAAGTTTTTATTTTAATTAATTCAGTTTTTATGGTCGTAGCTCCATTTGCCATTTTCATTAGTTTAAGTATTTTCCAGTTTATTGGCTGTTATTTAGAAGCATTTGATGGTTTATAGTTTTTATGTATGTATGTATGTATAAATAACATACATATCGCTAGCTTAGAGTAAAAAGTTACTAAGTCCATTTTCTATGATAACTTAAGTTTTGACGCTCAAAGCGTGGAAAATTAGAATGGAAAACTTGCTTTGTCCAAAGGAAGAGGATAAGATCCAATATAACAAAAAAAAAATACACAAAATTTTTGATAACGTCGAGCTCAACGATTCGTATCGAGCTATTTTTTTGCTTTGAATACGCAAAAATTATGTATTGAAAATTTTGCTAAATATTTGAGGAAAATGAGTCTGGGGCGTTTATCTTTCCTCCTGTTAAATTAAAAAAACTTGACTTAGCAAATTTTCACTCTAAGCTATATCGCTAATTTGAGGTTTATTGACTGCTAATGGAAGTGAACAAAAAGCATACAAATTTTAATATAATTAGTAAATATGGATTTTTCCTCAAAAAATAACTGCTGCATACACATTTTAAGTTTCTAAATATTTTCAATAAATTTCTAAAGTGTGAAATCAGAAATTCTTTACTTTTTTGAAAAATTTGTAAAAAAAATTTCGATAACGATGAAGATGTGTATTGATAATTGTTATTTTTTGGCCCAACAAATAAAATTAAACAAAGACGGTCTAAAGTTCAATATAAATCGATTGAAAAGAAAAAAATATCACGATAAAAATATCGATAAATATCTAAAAGCCAATAATATATAGAGATTTAAATATTATAAGATGTATAATATGTTATATATACTATAATATATGTATGTTTTTATCGATATTTTTGGACAACGGGAACGGTCTCGGTGAATGCCAGCGTAAACAGTTCGCAAATACATCGTTTTATATATTGATAATTGTGTCGATGAGTATATTTACACAAAAAAAAATGATAACACCATTTTAAACGAATATATAAGTAAATGCATTTACAGCAATGAATATAGAAAAATGTTTCCGAGAACTATATTAAGAAATATTGCGATAAATTTATCGACATCGATAACAGTTTCGAAAAATAATCGACTAAAATATCTATAAATTTTTCAAATATAACACAATGCAATTTTTAAGTAATATGCTGATTAAGTTAGCGATAAATTTTTCATACATAAAAAGATAAGAAATTAAAAAAATTAGTCGCTAAAAATATCGATTAACGCGAAAATTGTTTCGATTAATGCCTATTTTAAAAACCTGTTTTTATTTTCAAAAACGAAAATACAGACGTACAAATTAGATTACCCATTTTTGAATTAATACTCGCACAGGCTTCCTTGAAGGTTTTTAAAACTTTGAACATTACTGTTTAGAGTAAGAAAAAAGAAAATATTTAGTCGATATTTTTTTATTTTAGGGATGGATAAAGCCATTAAAGTTTCTGGCACTTTTTTAGGTTTGGGGTTTTGTCGGATTTATGCG
The DNA here is from genome assembly GCF_013731165.1 of Rhagoletis pomonella. Lineage (NCBI taxonomy): Eukaryota > Metazoa > Arthropoda > Insecta > Diptera > Tephritidae > Rhagoletis > Rhagoletis pomonella. The sequence goes on along the minus strand of NW_023458562.1, from coordinate 44,980,366 downwards.
GGTTCTTCGGCTGGCGTTCTCAGAACTTTTTCAGAACCTAAATGGAAATTTCGGAACTTTTTCAACTTAAATCGAAAATTATTTTAGTTTAAAAATTACGGAATTTCCTTTTCAATTTTTGGTTTAAAACGCCAAAGCTATTTCTTTTTTACACAAATACAGATTTTTTCATATAACACCAATACTTAGTACGATCTTAAGCTTCGATTAATATGAGTACCAAAATGTCTATAAGTATGCCAATAGATATGCAGAAAAGACATCGAAACCACTTCTGAAAAATATATTGGTTATATTGGGCTATGATCTATATAATCAACATAAAGATTAAACGTTTTTTTATGATTTTTATTTTTTCTATCAAGAATAATCATTATTTTTGGATTTTTGCTTTTCCATCAGATAATAACTGTTATTTGCAGATTTAATTTTGAAGATCACAAAGAATATAAAACGATCATAAGAACAAGGTCTAATTTCAATGGTAAACAATTATCGAAAAAATAAATTAGAAAAACTACTATTTTTTTATCGAAAAAATAAAAATCAAGAAATATCGATTTTGCAATGATCTCAAAATTAAAGATCTTGGTATTTAGGTAATGACTATTTTTTTTTTGGGCCCTTAAAAGTACTAAATATATAAATATATCGCTGAAATATTGATCTATGTATCGACAAACATATGAGTAAATGTTTCGATAAAAGTAGTGATAAAAGTATCTAAAAACATTGTTACTGACACTTTCAAGCGCAATTTGGTTCATAGGAAAGATATTTTAAAAAGTCCATACATTCAAAATTGGGTTGCCAAATAGCGTTATGAAGAAAATTCGATTTTATCTGGATGAAATTTTATATATTCGAAACGATTAAACAATATTACACCCTAGAATTGTAGTCGCTTTGCACCTTATATGAATCATCGAATTTTTTGGACACTTCTTTTTTTACCTTTTGCTCCCATTTCATGCTTTTCTACTCCGGATACCTGCACGTTGCTCTAAAATCATCCATCACTTCACTCGCTGCCACGTGCAGTTCCACAATGTTGCTGCATACTTCAAGCCAACGCCAGACATTTCCTTCTAAATTTCTTAAAAAAAAGTAGCGGAAATTAATTTGCTCGCCAATTCGACATGGAAAATGTGCTTCTACGTGTATGCGCTGGCATTTGATGCGACTATGAATAGTTATTTGCTGCAAAGTGCATTCCTTACTCGACATGCTGCTACCTGTCCATCTCAACAAAATCAAAGCAAATGCAGCCACATAAATTTCTTTCGCTTCAACCGAAATGCATTTCTTCGGCCCATACAAACAAAACTAAAAGCGGAGTACGGCCTGTTGTCTGTTGCCTGTTGTAGGATGTTGTATGTGAAAGAATAAATATTTTTCCATTATAAAATTGGCATGCAATCAAATTTAGTGTGCAATAATTGAATGGACACTGATTGCATTGATTCCAACGGAATGGAGCGCCGAGCAAGCATGTGAAAATGCGAAAAATTTGGTGAATTAGTGAAATTTGGCAGGTGAATTAGGATAATTGCACTACACGGCTGATACGTGAAAGGATTTATTAGTGGCAAATAAGGAAAGAGATTGTGAGATATTGCAATTTAACTTACTGTAAGCAAGTAAGAAGATCAGAGAAGTAAAAAATTCGATTGCATCTCAGTAGTTGTAAATATCGAAAAATCTTATAAATTTGCTTAATAAATTCATATTTGGGGACTCCAAACTAAATATTAATTTCTACCCAAAACACACTCTAACGCGTAGCCATAGTCTTTACTGTACGACAATCAACTAACTGTTCGTAAGCCAGGTCAGTAGCTCGTTTCTGTTCAGTTCGGTGTGATTCACGGGTTTATCGAGTGCTTTATACAGACCGTGGAATATACGTTAGAAAGAAATATGTTTTGAATCAAATCGGTTTTTTGTTAATGCGGTTTTTTCGTAGGTATAAACAAGGTATGTAACTCTTCTCTACCGATTATTTCTTTACTTTATTACAGTAGAGAACAAGGCGGCGAATTCATATCTCAATTCGCTTTGGTAGGGAATTGTTACAGAAACGAGCTACAGGTCTATTTACGTAAGGTTAGGTGAGCTCGAAATCGCTGGACTTAAGCGAGAATAGTAGCACAAAGAGCCAGCTGCCTCGTTAATGAAACACTCTGGATTTAAAACACTCTTGTAAAGCTTAAAGTCTGCATTGAAATTCAGCAGTTGGCCCTATTTTCAGTACTATATTTGCTGATGACACCAGATATTAATCCATGTACCCATGCTAACAAAGCGGTGATGACTATAGTTAAGAAGTCAATAGTCTCACATCCCCCGCTGTGTTGACGAGTCGATTACTTTAACTCGTTAGCTGGTCTACTGGGCTTTAGCCTGCTGCAGTAGCTATGGTGGGGCGAGTATCCCGAAGCAGGCGAAGTTCTGTCTCGTCCGTCAGGTGGTTGTTTTTCCACAATGACATTCACAGGTCGAGAGCCTGTGTAAGTCGGGACCGACTCCCTGTGAATGCCGATTATGGCCTGTCGGTGTGTTTTCGGGTCCAGAGGTTGCCTTATGAACCTCTGGACTTCGTCAGTCAGTTCGTATAGATGCCTTCAGACGTGTCTGCTGCAAGCAGGTGTCTCTTTGGGTGCCACCATCTCTGACACCCTATTGGGAATCATTTACAGAGCATTGTGTTATGCCCCCGGACGGTGAGCGTTGGAGCGTCGTCATGTCGATGGTGTTGTGGCGACATCAGAAGGCATCGGAAGGCATCCGATGGCTGTCCGGAGTGCCTTGTTTTGGCAAGAATGTAGCTTCGTCCACTGCGTCATACAGCTCATCGGCAACCAAATGGGCGCCGGCCGGCCAAATGCCTAGTATGTTGCCAGCAAGGTTTCTTTGTCTTTGCTCCAGGTGATGCCAGCTAGCTACTTGAGGACCTTGTTACGGCTTAACAATTGTATGCACCGAGCAGGAAAGCAGACTATCGAAGGTAACGTCGAGAATATGTGGGTTATTCACCGCCGGAATTGGTTCGCCATCGACGCAAATACTCAGCTGTAGTCTGACCTCCTTCGTCCAGGTGGTAAAAAGAGTTGCCGAGGATTTTGTAGGGGAAGTGGTTAGGCTCCTTGCAGTGAAGAAACCATTTTCGAGCTGTCATGAGCTTAAGAGACAATAGAGAATCCCTCTGGTGGTTGAGGGAGCTTTGAAATTTAAAGATTAACCAACAGCGGGTAAAGGACAGCAGCCTGTAGAACCCTCTGTTTAATTTTCCTCGACTTGCTAGTTTTGTCTCCGAAAATTACTGACGAATGTCGATCACTCAGACAATTCGCTGAAGCCCCAATGTAATCTAATAGCGTGGAGTAGCTGACGGTGCCAAACGCCTTTGATGGTCCAAAGCTACCAGGACTGTTCTCTCATAGAGGCGGTTTGAAAGAAATAATTTCTTGAATGGATCTACTGAAAAAATGCATCCCATTTAGATAGAAAGCATCTCCTGACTTAAAAATTTAATTTTTCGCATGGCAGCAATATTATCCTGAGCAACTATTTCCGCTACGTCCGCTCTGTAAATTTTGTCCTGTCATTTTATGAACTGTAGAGTATGAGCAAATTGACCATTTGGCTGTCAGTTGTCGATGTTTTATGCTGATGACATTCGGCGCAAACAACTCGCAGGACATTCGCATTGTCGCATTTTTATTGCATTGTTTTTTTCTTGTTGCAATACGCCAATATTTTCTCAAACTGCTTTAGTCACATAGATTTGCTGGCTAACAAGCTGTCCTCTGGCGCGTGTGGTGCGTCTACAAATGCAATTTACAGCTTCCTTTTGGGAGTTTTTTTCCGTTTTCATTTTGGATTTTCTTATATCCTATACTATTATTTTGATATTCGTATTTGTATTTGTAATCATAATTTTTCTGTAAAGTAAATAGAAAATAATGAGTTGCGTTGAAGGAAAACAAAAGAAATATTTTAGGAAGGAGACGAGTACGAAGTGAGGCTAGCGCAGGGTGAACTTAGGGCGAAGTGAATGCGTCTAAGAAGAAAATGTACATAAATGTGGCTGGCGTACAGAATGAGGTGACGAAGGGGGTGGCGTCAATCTCTGCCACCCTTTGCAAAGCCACAGCAAGACCAGAGACCACATCAACCGTGCCTTTTCGTTGTTGCATGCGGAATTCCCTAAAGGGACCAAAGCAGCTATCAACAGTTGATGCAAGGAAAATATGCATGCCCTTGTTGCACACACAAATAAAAGTATGTGCGTGCATTGACGCTTGCTGAACAAAGAGGTCCTTTTTGTCGCATTTCGCCAGGATAACAATGCGCTGACTTGCCTCAGCGCTAAGTCAATTTGTTTATTTGAGAATGTGTGTGTGTGTGGGTGTGGCTGGGAGTTTATTATTTTGAGGGTAATTGGATTTGTAGTTATACGCATAAGCTAAACACCCACACTCACACGCACTTACACAAACACACATGCATACATATGCACATATAAGAAGAATATTATACCGCAGCCAATATCAATATGATTCGCTTGGCCATTATGTGGCAGGATAATAAGAAAATATTTTTCAGCTAAAATGTGTAATGGACAGTGGAAAGCAAAACAAACACACAGCGCAGAGAGTGAATAAAAGCAAATGTGAATATAGAAAAATGTTTCGAAACTATTTAAAATGTTTGTTTACTAAGAAAATACCCCCCAAAAAAAGAGGGAAAAACGTTTCACTACTTTAAGGACAATGAACTATTTGCTTGCCGAAAAGTTGACTACCAAAAAGCTTTGTTATACACACATATATATGTAGATATGCACATTCAAACACTTGCCAATAAACAGCTACTTGGTGACCGTTTTGGTCCTTGACTTGCTCAACGTCTTCGCTTGGGTTTGGCTTGCGCCACTTTGACTGAATTATGAATGACATAAATTTTGTGGTGAATTACAACAGCGAATGGAATGCGAACATAAAAATGCATTTAAATTACTTAGAGAACAAGAAAATAATTTGGAAAGTTGTTTTTTCTTGCTTGTGGTATGGGCAAAGAATGGACGGGATGAAAGTGGAAATGGGGCAGCTAAGTGCAGGCGTTTACAAGTGATGTTGAGTTGTAAGAAAATACAATACTTCTTTCTACCAAAGCAGTGCTTACTTAATTTGTGGCATTAAATAGCTTAATCAAATTATCTAAACTGACCGAAAAGATTCGCCTAAAATTGGTTATGAAGGATTTCGAATAGGGTGTTTGACTCGATTTTTCAAAACCGGTGTCCATCGCTTTTTTTCATAGATCTCCACAGTGTGACAGCATCTCCTCGAAGAAAGAGCTGGATGAGCTAACAGCCTAAGCTCTGCCCTTATTTGGAAAGATCACCGTATCTTAATTATGTATATCCTTCACTTGGCTATGTGGACTATGCAATATGCATTATTGCTAACGGGGTCTTACAGTACGTCTCAACGTCAGGATTAGAGGTTCCTCGTATATAAAGATCATAGTGAAAGACAACAAAAATGAGTCTGGAATATCAGCTCAAACGTAGGGGCAAAAGTACTACCAATATTGGCGTCTGAAACCAATATATGTATAAGTTGTGTTACCTATGGCCGCACCTCCTCCATAAAGAGAGCAGCTCATAAGGTTTTGTAGAGGAGCCAAATTTTCTACGCTCTCTAAAGATCCTTGTTTGGCAGGTCCGAAAAGGTCTTCAGTAAGGTTGAAGGCAACGTGGCAATATAAACAATGTGTCCTTTGTGAAAACAATACAAACAGCAACGGCTAAACTAAAGCGGAAAACGTTGCGTCGCATGCGACAGGTGCCAGCCCCGGATATCTACTCAGGATTAATTAAAAAGGGCAAGCCTTGCGAAAGCTGTGGTGCTTAAGAGAAAGTGTTCGAATGTTGTTGTTATTGTTGTTGTAGCGGCTACAACAACCCCGCCCAGATCGGTCAAGTTCCACTAACGGCAGCCCTAAGAAGCGTGCAGCCTCTATGGGGTCGGTCCGCAGAGATAAAGGCGTTGGGCTTTCCGGGCATACGAAAAGGTGCTTCGAGTCGTGAGGTGTCTCTCCGCATGCCGGACACTCATTCGGCACATCCGTGTTTAGTCTGCTCAAGTATGAGTTTAACCTGCCGCAGAGCGAAGCCAGAGCGAAGTTGGGCTATTGTGGTTCTTGTCTCCCGAGGCAGATGAAGCTGCGAAAGTGTTGGAATAACTTCACCTGGTCACCCCCACCTCATCATCATCTAATCACCTGCGGTTGTAAGGATCGGGTGGGCTGCTTAGGCCTACCGCGTGATATTCCATTAGACTATATCCTGATAATGAGCAATAGAAAACGCCATCACCGCCTCTGATCCACCTTCGGCCAGAACGACCGCGTAGCTGAACATGTACTGGTTTTTCCTAGCGTACACTGAGCTAACCTGAGGCCCATCTGTGTAAGAGCAGTCTGCATGTAGTTAAAGTTACTCCCACTCTCGCTTTTTCGTAAAGAGAAAAGCTAACCCTGCTACAATAAAAAAAAATTGTCGCTTAGGAAGTACGTGAGTTGGAACGAGGAAAATATCTTGTTCAGTAGCAATGAAGGGCAAGAGAAAGGCCGAGGCCAAGTAGTCAAAAGCCAGGAGTCAAATGTAATAATGAGTGAACAATGACGTTCAAAGCAAATGAGATTGCCACGGAACACTGCCACTAAGTGATCGGTTAAGGATTTGGAATCTATAAGTAGTTATAAAAAGCTTTGAAAAATGTATCTCGCTAGAAATTTCTTGGAAAGATCTCTGTAGTTTGTATATGGACGTGCACAGAGTAAAAGCTCTTTCTGAGCAGTACTGATTTAGAGGCTTGCCTCGTATATACATATTTCGTAGAGCTTTCACTTTGTGTGCTTCCATATAAATATGTGTGAAAGCTCTGCCCGCGCGCGCTATTTTGAGCATCATTAAATTGAGTGATTGGGGGTTGAGCGCGCTAAGCAAGAGAGAAAGCTCACGTTGCTAATCCCAACTATATAATTTTTTTGGGTATTTTATCGAAGACAATTCTCAATTATAGCTTGATCTCCTTTCTTTGGGTTATAAAAACCACAAAGCGATCTATTTTTTTCGGAAAAGCTGATTCGTGACTCAGTTAAGTTCAAAGGATACAACACGAAAGTGGCCATTCAGCAAAGACTCTATTTTCCACAAGAAGTTTGTTCTTGCTTACACCTACCAAGTGTGACAATGTGAATTTGTAATGTTTCAAAATCGAACGAATTTCTCTAGTTTCTACGCTAAATAAAATATTAGAAATAAGTTTTGCATTGCAGTTAATGGCGCCTAAATGTAGGCCCCAACTAAGCACTGCTGATGCTCGGCACGATTTTATGCACAAATGTGCAACAATAAACGATCCATTGCAACATTGAATTAATGCAGAAAAATGTGCGCTTGGACGTGAATAATTTTGGAGGCATCAAGCAAATGTTACTCAGCCGCTTACTAAGACAGCCTTTATATATTATATAATGTGTATATACCCAAATGACGATAGGCGAATCGTGACCTGAAAGCCATTACGCAGCCTTTCTTTTTCACCTTATTAGCTGTTCGGATAGCATCTTTTAAGATATTTGAAATACTCGTATTCTAACGTCATAGTTGCGCTGCCGCCCTGAACTCTTGCTCTCGGAAGCAGTCGCTTCACTTTTGCTTTGCTGCTTGCAACATTGCTAGCTAATGCGGCTGCCAGTTGGAGTGGAAATAATATTAGCGTCACTCTGCAGCATGAGCTGTGTAAAAATGCACATTTCTTCGAAGGAAAAAAAATCCTATTCTTGCTTGGCTACTCGCCATGCTGCGCGCGCCCCTCTGAGTGCATAGAAAGCGTGTTTGAAAAGCAATTGGCAGCTGTTGCCTGGAATTTCTTCATTGAGTACGTGCCACAAATTGCCAATGACAATGATGAAAGCGATGGCGGCGCTAAACACAATACAGCAGCGGTTGAGACTATGGCTATGCTGAAGACGAAGGCGTAGAAAAAGAAGGAGGCGTTAAAATATTGAATAATGCGGCATAGCGCCGCCTGAAAAGCTGTAATAAAATGCAAATAACAGTGAATGCACTTAATTTCAATACAATTTTTTTTTTTAATTTTCATTTTTGTATTATTTTTTAAACAAAACTTATTCTCACTCATACACCCACACTGCTGCGCCAAATTCGGCTTAATTGTTTTCGCGCGCTCATTGACGCATTGGCGCCTAAAAGCGGATTACAATATTTTTGCTTGTCAGTAAATTTTCCAACAATTTCACACTTCATTGTGCGCCATTTCAATTATGTTTTGCACACGTTCACGCCCGTACATGTCTACGCCTGCACAAGTGCGCCAAAAACAAGCTGGTGAACGAGGAAAAAACTCAGTCAGCACTTCAAGCCCAAAAGTATGCAATGCTGTGTGTGTGCTTTTTCATAGTTCATAAATTTAATTGCTAAATTTTGTATATATGTATTTATTTTGAATTTTTTTGTTAAATATTTTTGTTGACTTTGCAGCGTGTTTTTATGGTTATTGTTATTTATATTGTTATTAGCATGTCCGCCGTGTTGTTGTTGTTATTGCTTTGGTAAATATGCTCTTTTTTATGGTTGTCGTTTTTCGCCATTTATTTGCGTTAAATTAGTTTTTCCTCTGCGGTTCATAATTGCGCTGATTGCATCGCTGCTGCGACTTTCGTGTCATAGCACAAAAACACACGATTTGTTTGTATTTTTGTAGTTTTTTCTTTATTTTATTGTTATTTTTGATATTTTTTTTTGGTTTCTTTTTCATTTTATTTATGAATTCATTAAAATAGACTGTGGTGTCACTTTTTCAGCGACTAGTTTTGCAAAATTTATGCCACTCGTTGTGCAAATTTACACAAATAATTGAGTCAATGAATTATTTGCTGACCAATTTCGATTCGGCAAAAGTTTTTGGTAAAACGATTTGTGGTGAAGAAGACCAAAAATTGCGTATTTTAGAGGAAATTGTTAAAACTATTTTTATAGAGTTTTTTTTTTTGATTTTTTGTTTCGCGTAAAATATACATATATATTTTTTTGCTTTGAGATGAGCAAGTTTCCGATCATAAGTAAATTTGCTCGAAAGACGCGAGACATTTTTTAAATTTTTTTTAAATTAAAATGTCTCTTTTAGAAAATATCTAAAACAAGAAAAGTTTTCGAAAACCATTAAAAGTCTTGAAGTTTTCACCGAGCTGTTAAAATATATTTTCGAGTTTTGAGTTTTAATTTTTTTTATATAAAATCCGCGAATTTGGTGTTAAAAAAAGCAGCTAGCTTTCGTAACTGCGGTAATTTTGATAATCTTAATGCCTGCAATCGAATAACAAATGTTCAGGCGACTTGCAACAGCTAGTGCCTAAAGGTATGCTACAACCTCAATAGAAGGGTACCAAACCGGATACAAAGCACATGTGCAAGAGACCTACAATGGGAAGAGATTTTGTACACTTCTCAAATATCCAATTGCCCAACTTACTAAAATAATAAGCTCCTCGTCAGAGCCCGTATGGGCTCTGTAGGACTTACAACTACGCAGAGGTTACCATTGGCACAAAACGCCACGGGTCGATTTCCGTCGACTAGAAAATCGACTGAGAAATCGACCAGCCAAAACACCTATATTTGACGGTTGAATTGCCATTTACACTGGTCGATTTTGGTTGAATGACAAAAATCGACCAGAAAATCGACCCATGTAAAGACAGCTTAAGATATTTTCAGATAATATTACTTAACTGGGAAGTAGTCTGAGGGGTCAGTTAGTCAACTGTAGATCCATTGAAAGCGAGTGCAGCACTTCCGGCGCATGATTCATAGTCTTTAAGAGCTCACATGGGGTTCACACTTTGCCAAAGGTTACCTTATAAGTTCAATAAAATGTTTTCTTCGTTTTCGTCTTAGCTGCCGAATGAGCTTACACAACGCTAACTTTAGGAACATTGCACAGGCCGTAACTTTTTTTAAGATGTGTAAAACATGAAAACCAAGGATGCTTGCACCGTTTTGAGACTTCCTTAAGAAAATTTCATAATTTCCACGCCACTGACGAGTGGCAAGCGGAAGAAGGCATTCAAAGAAAATATAATCTTTTTCGGGGAGAGTCTCCGAAAGATGTATTACATTTAGGCGGCAAGGCTTTTGAGGTCTTGTTGGTCACTTCACAATAGGAAAAGTCAAAAGTACAGAGACTCTCTAGGAACTCTAATTGTTGATAGCTTAAAGCGATAGGCTTTCCCTGCTCGATTATTTAATCCTTTACTTTTTGTATGGGATGGCCAGGATTTCAGGTCTTCTGGTTTAGCTGTTCTAAGTGCCGTTTTCTAAAGGACGATTTAAAATTTATCTGTCCTTCAAACACATTTTTTCAGAACCAGATTTGTTTTTAAAGAGCAGAGAATACGGTCCTTAGAAAGCGAAAAATTTTATGAAATTAAAATGGTGCAATACACTCGCTAATTGAGATGTTTTCATTTATTTAATTTCCTTTGCATTGGCGGTGCTTTTGCAAGATCTTCTAATGCAGCTTCTTAAGAGAAGGTCGCATTGAAAAAGCGCTGCCAGTAATCGCTTATTTAGAACCAATTAAAATTTTTCCGAGAGGGCAGATAGGAAAAGATAAGATAATTTATTCTTGAAGAATGTCTGAGAGGACTAACTATTAGAATTAGGTGGGAGGATCTATGACTTCTCACTGGCTATGGTATGATGGAACTTTGGGAGGAGACTGACTGCATGTTTAGTTTACGTCTATCTATAGTTAGTTGTTTAGTTAGTTCTTGGATGTAACCGAACCAGACACACCTCGACCTAAATGATCTTTTGTGTATCTCTCAAAGAGGGAGGCCGAGATACCTTCCGCTTCCCTTATGAATCCTAAAAAAGCTTTGTTAGGCGGACCCTTTATAGAAAAGTGTTCGACCATTGAAGCTTTAAAACGGATCAATCTTTGTCTGGCCAAACGCAGACAGTGACAGAAAATATTTTCTGAAGTTTCATCATTGCCACAATTCATGGTACCCAGCATAGGGTTTTCGGCTATCTGGTAAAATGAGGAATTTGTTTTTAATAGCTGCTCATCAATAGGATCGGTACCGCCTGAAAGCGTTACTACCCGTCCTACTGTTCTAGCCTACCACATTTCCTCATAAATTTTCCAAAGTAGTATCAATAAAAAATTCAACACCGCCAAGTCTGAGCGACATATTTCAATATGTCTTAACATCGTTGTTATTTTAAGACCTTCCTCGCTTATCACTCTTCGCCTCACCGCGTCACTTGCCCATGTCGCTAACTTCAAACTATGCAACAAAGTAATAAGTACTTAGAAATATTGCCAATAATGCTTAGCATATTTGAGCGACGATGGCGAGCCGTCGTTCAACGAGACAAACTAACTCTGGCAAACTGCAATTAACTGCGCCCAAACAACCAAAGTTCTGAGGATAGGACTGATGCTGATGAGACTGGTGAGGTCACACACATACACACACACCAATGCATACATACACAGCGGAAGCGGAAAATCTGCTAAACCGGGTCGGTGGCCAAACAGCGACTACAAATTATTGTTGTAAGTAGTATTTTGCTAACGACAATGTGGCCGCACAACTAACTATTTAATAACAGACAACAACAGCGCAATTGAGCGGAGTTCGGAAAAAAGTGTAGGAGCAAAGCGGAAGCAGTCGGAGATGGCTGGCAGATTGCTCTAAGTTGGTACGTAGTTGTGGATCCAGCCAGCCAGTCGCAGGAAATGTTGGTCATTAAAAGCATAAGATTTTATTGTTGTCGCGCCCATAGTTTGGTGCGCAGCAGCTGCTTGGCCAGCTTGTAGGCTTGTTACCGCTAAAGTAATCCCCTACACAATTTCACAGCTGCAGCGTTGATGCCGGGTGTACACTTAATTAGAAAAGTTTTGTGTGAAACGACAGTGAAAAGTTTGAGAACTATTGGAATAATATTTAGCAACAACTTGGTGGTGGCGTAGCGGTATGCAGTACGCAATATCGTGAAATGGACGAACGCATTGACCCCGGTGAACATGTTGCGGTTGGGTTAATGGACGCAACACGGGCGGAGAAAGCAATCGAAGTTTATGCAAGTAAGTAATAGGATTGAGCAGAGACTAGATGCAGGAACAGCATTACTACAATCAGAGTGTAGGTAAACACAATGCATTTTGGCTGTCACAGTAAGCAAGGAACGCTGAACAGGCAGCGCATAGCGAGCTCAGTAAAAAAAGAAATATTAAGGAATAAGAAGGAAAAAATGGCGTTACATGAAAAAATAATGCGCTAAGCAAGAGTCGAATGTTAAACGTTAAATGGGCGCTATTAACAGCAAATGACAGTTGACAGTTGTGGCTTAGTGCAAGCTGGTAGCATCGCAGTGTGAGTATAGGGCGGCGACTCATTTGTTTTGTTGCTGAACAGAAAAGAGCGACAATGTGGATTGTGCTAGTATGAAAACTTTTGACAATTTGTAAAAATGTGAAAATTACGCGCTACAGCTAAGCTGTGTGTCACCAGAGTTGCATTGCAAAGTAGTCGAATGTGCTTAAGTCGACGCAACTGTAACTGGGCGCATAAGCCAGCTGTCAATGAGTGCCTGGTTGTTTTGACTCGAACACGTTCAAGTGCTACTGTTTAATATTAAACAAATAGGCGACAGAGGGTTGGAGGAGGTGCACAGCGTAGGGATATTCGTGTGAAGATGCATGCAAGGGGCTGATATAAAAGTACATGCACTCAACGACTCTCGGAAGAGTTCACCGATTTAAGCAGGACTAGATCGCCAAGAAGACAAGACTAGATGATGTGGTCTCGCACTTATGTTTCTACATATCAAAGTTCCTCAATCCACCAGGAGAGTTTTCCTGTTCTCACACACTAACAATTGCTCGACATTACCGTCTGGCCTATCCACGAAAGTGGATAGCTTTACATCAGATCTTGCTTGCCTTTTAAACTGACGCTTTCCTGCACGTACTACACGACGACCATCACTACCATGTGGACTGAAGGGAACAGTTGAGAACTCACTTCGTTTGCATACCCATTCCGACTGTGAACAATAGTTCTGACAGCCTACCTACGGGCTTGACAACCCTGGGCGTACCCAGTCAAAGGCTGTCAGACTTCGAGTGGAGTGGAAGCTCAATTGGCAGAAGTTTCGGCTCAGACCTCGAAGAGACTTAAGAGACTTAATTCTGGTACCACGGGGAACAGAATGCCCCCGTTGTGTGTTTGCTAGCGAGATGAGCAAGACTACCGATACGTGCAAGGCAAGATAGGCAAGCAAGACGAACAAGATGTTGAGATTTGGAGAAGTTTTCTCTGGTAAGGGAACAATACATGAAGGAATGAGGCCGGGGTATGTGAGAAGAAGTGGTTTCTGGTTCGGTATGCAACACAGGAAGAAAGGAAGATGAAGTGTGAGCAAATGGAACAAGCTGAGCAAGTCGAGAGAGTGAGGATAACTCTGGTCTGTTATTGGGTACGGCCCTTTGGGGCAATGGTTCAATTTGGAGTTGCATTGCAACCGGGTGGCGGACGCGTAGTAAGGCAGAGGTTTAGTTGGGCCTAGAGCTCTCCCAAGGCGGTTAGTGTTTGCGATTTAGGGCGCTGATCAATGCAGTGGAATTGATCCATTGTGCTATTGAGTGCCATGGAGTTAGGTAATCCTAGCAGGCACCCATGTTAAACACCAACACAACTGTACTTCCCAGCGATCACCACAGGAGTTTCGAGTAAAAAACATAGCCGAAATAAAGCTCTTAAGTCAGATGTAAGCAGCACTTGGGTCAAAGGCAAAGACACTTTGTTAGCAACATGAAAGGAAATTTTACGGCACGATTTCAGACTATGAAGCGCCAGTTTGGTGACTGAGGATGCAGTAGATGAAGCTAAAAATATGCCAAAACACAGCAATATGCACTGTTGCGGCATGTCTACCGATGCCCCCATAGAGAGGCGCAGATGCTCCCAGTAGCTGTGACACTAAAATTTCTTTAGCAGCTCCTTGAACCCACTGAATTAGCACCTCTTTCTCTTTGGTCTGATAGGGCCTACTCTTAGTTCAGCTTGACGACAACGATTAAAAGACTAGCAGATCTAGACAAGGCTAAGCAACCGAAAAGAGTTCACTCAAAGAGCTCGTGGACTTCTTTTATTTTCAAGTCCTTCCAATAAAACCGTTGGTCGACTTTTTGAGTCTGAGCAGAATTGAAGCGCTGAATATTTCAAAATCCATATTTTTAGCTCTTCGAAAACTTGTTATGTAGAGCTCCAATCCTGTCCGCCGTATTAGTGGTCGTGTCCACCGGAAGTAGACGTATGATAAGTCGTTTGCTTATTTTAGTTTTTCAATAAGTTTTTTGATTCTTGTTTTTCTAGTGTTCCAATTCGGTCATCTGCTGTTTAGATGTGAGTTTTGGTTTTGCCCACTATGTCTGTCAAGTTTTCTGTGGTTCGGTTACGTGGAAACCACCAATAGGCTTAGAATTCCCCCGCCATCGCAAGTTGAGCTTAGTTCGCCTACTGTTTACTGCTTTAGTTGTTAATTTAGTGGTCTCATTACGAACTGCCGAGTACCTGAATACCGATCGAATATGTATGTGGAATATATTTCAGATTGAAGTGTAAGAGGTGTTCAAAAGAATCAGAAATTAGATTCCAAACGATCAACGGTAGACATTGAGTTCGGGTTCTCGTCACTAAACGATAGGGCTGGCAAACACGGATGATTGAAAGTTATCGGTTATTCGATTCTCTGGACAAATAAAAACATATGTTACTAGCAGAGGTTGTTCTTCTTAGTGGGCCACCCATAGCAGTAGTCCTTAATGTGAAATGGTTCTGGCTTATGGATGCTAAAAGATAGAAATATGCATAGCGGGAAAAGCTTCACTAATTCACGTGTTAGAGACCTTTGATTTTCTAAAGATGATTATTTTCTTTCTTCAAGGAATTTATGTTTCTTTTGGTCCAAAAATGGAATAGTCTACCTGAGACTGCATCAAAAGAAAAACATGCCCCCCTACCGTACCTCCACCAACCCTCCACCATCTCTAATTATCATGAACTGTTTTTAATCATCTTTCTCATTCAGCATTCGGGTTCATCCACTTCAAACTACGCGCACAAATTTATCATTTCCAACGCCACCTTGACCAAAGAAAAAAGTATCGCAAAAGAAAAAATGTCCACCAATGGCTACAAACTAAAAATTTTTCAGCAGCATCGCATTGCAGTGCTTTTGGTCAACTGCTTCCTCTTGCTTTTCCCCAAAATCTATTTATTCTCATTGCCTCTTAATTATTTTGCACTCTGGCAACAAAGTGGTAAAAAGTTAAGAAAGTCTCAAAAAAAAAAACACAAAATAAAAAAGAACAAGAAACGTAGCCACGACGACGTGTTGACGTGACTGGATTTTCATATTTTTTGACAACGTCAGTGAATTTTGGCGAGAATCAGCCAACGAGCCAACAGCATGAACTGGACAGCATGAGAACTGTAGCGACAAGAAGCTGTGCTGCACATTTTAATGAGGAAACTCCAAAATTAACACGTACGAGGTGAATGAGTTGGATGCCGTTGCTTTGATGGGTTACCTGCTCGAGATAAAGCGGATGATGAAAGAAAATTGATGTATCTACATAGAATATTTTTAGGGGAACTCATTTAAATTGGAAACTAATTTTTTTTTAGTATAGTAGCAACAGAGTTTTGGTAAGATTAATTTAAAGATGTTAAGGAAAAAAGGAGTTTGCAAGGAAATCTTAAAGTAACAGACAGACAGAACGAAAAATGAAACTGAAGGTGGCACAACCCTAAAAACGTTTCGAAACTATGTATAGTTAACTTGATAGAGCATGACTGAAATTCATTTTACAATATATCACATACAAGTGAACCTTTTGAAACTCTGAAATCACAATTTCGTTTTAAATTTCGAAACTAGATCCATGACTGGCTTATTCTTTAGCATCCATTCCCTTCATATATGTATTTTCTAAAACTCTCTCTTAAAACTCCACTCCAGGATATGCTTCACGGGTTTTTCAGCAAACTTCAAATCCGGACACCCACCGTCGGTATATCGATGGCCTGGTGCTTTACCCATGGGATATACTCTGCTCTGTTGGTTCTATGGGTTCACTTAGATATTACTTAAATTGTCCATTGTGTTAATAGATTGTAAACAAATTTCTTTACCGGCAATATGTGTTAGGTTAAAAGAAGCACTGGGTGATTAGAGAAAAGTTACGCATCTGATGTCCACTCCAGTGAGTTCGTCGGGTGTGTTGATAAAAGACCCAGCTGGGGTCAATGACGATGTTAAGTCGCATCGCGAGGGTTCCTAAGAGATCATATACGGTGGGTACGATCAGAAGTCCACTAGGCCAACAATAAGTCAGAAGTACCTTGCAACGTTGCATGCGGCGGCTTTTGCCCAGCATTCGCTGAACCGGCTATAAGCCTTCTTTATATCAAGGAAGGCATCAGCTGCAAAACCTTTGTTCCTCAATGACTTCGACAATAGTGTGCGAGACAGATTCCACTGATCTGCCCTTCAGGTGGGCATGCTGAGAGAGGCTCCATCGCTCTAGAGGAATTCTGCTTTTTATATCCAGAACAATCAGTCTATCAAGAGTTTTCAATAGGAAAGGAGAAGGGCTGATTGTTCTGAAGTCCCCGGGAGATACGTGAAAACTTTTCCACGCTTTGGGAATAAACGTAAACCTCACGTAACCCCAAGCTCTTGGGACACTAGACCTCCTCAGCCTATAGGGTCCAGGGAACTTGAAAGGATTGAAAGAGTCAATAGCCCAGAGTCGTCGGTGCTTCTCCGGTAGTTCAACGGGAGAAACAAAGCAGTGCACCGTACCATCATCGGAAGACACGCACGGTGCGGAACTGGCTGCGAAATGAGTGGTTAGTGTCTTTTAGAAGATTTTATTACTCAGCAGCTTATTATTTTGTTCTTATTTGGAATATTCCCTTGAGATGCTCGAAAACGAAGGCCAAATACCATGGCAGCCCCCATCTGCAACAAGAAGATCACTCAATTACTATCTATAGTGGCTCAATGTTCTCATTTGAACACTGGAAGGTGTATAACAATAAACAAAAATCATATCCCACTCATCTACTCGACATGCGAGACTTTCAAATCGACTATTTAATTTCTCTCCATTTCCTACTTGTCTGCGATGAGAAAGTGTCAAAATACGTCTCTTTCATTATAAAATGCTTTAATTTATTAGTTTTTGCTAGAAGCATATCTTTGTATGTATGTATGTATGTAGGCATAATTTGATATCTACTTGATTATGCATGAGAGGCAATAAAGTACTTAGGACAATTAGTAAAATGGCCAATTGAACAAGTTGCGAGACACATGTTGCACCAAAAAGGTAGGCGATAATAATTATATATACATACACACTTATATACTTATACAATATATGTAAAAGGGAGGGCATTTAAATGATATTGTTTAAACACTTTCAACGAGTGTATTCTATAGCAAAAGTTAGCAGAAGGCATTAAATTAGAATATTTTAACATATACTCTGGTACTTTAATATAGTCGTACGTATACATGTATGGGATTTCTACCAAAGTCGCCCGCATTTCCCCCGCTTTTTCCCAAAGTCTTATAACTGCTTGCTTAAATATTCACATACATAAGTGCGTAAGTAGTCTGCTTGTGCACTTCTGCTGTGCCACGCAACTAATTGTCATAAATTTGGCTAATTATGACTTGTTCGTGGCGCCCAAAAATATGCTGCAAAATTTTGAAAATTGAGGTAGTTCATAAGTAAATAAAAGGGTGGTGGCAGAAGAAACGAAGTATATATGCTGGGTAGCCTTTTTTTACAAAATGCATTAAACACATAATGTTGAAATTGCAGAGACCGTATTGAGAGGATTTTTAAGTACATTTCGATTTTTTTGGGACTGTTCGGGATTTTTTTCCAACACATGCAGTATTTTTTCATGATGTATGTACTTTTTTCGGAATTTTCTGGCACATTATGGATTCATTCAAGTTTAATTGGATTTTTTTTGGAATTGAACGTCATTTGACTTTGCGGGATATTTTCGGGACAGTTGAATATCCATCAGGACTTTTCGGGTATCTTTTATTTAAAAAAAAAGAAAAAATTTGTCGAATGATTTTTGAAAAATAAAACTTGGCCTTTGAAAATTCCGAAAATGCCCAAAAAGTTCTCAAAAAACCGATAAGCTAAAAGCCAAAGCTAGCGAATTTTGTTGAAAATATGTGAATCAGTAACGATGAAAACAAACCCCAATAAAAGCTCTATAAAGCTTTCTGAAAGTTTGACAACTACAGAGTAAAAGCTCTATCTGATCGTCGCTGATTTATATGAATCAAAACATATTCCACGAGTGAAGCTTTTTTATGTTTTATGGGCGGGTACAGAGAAACAACTTTCTCTGGTCGTCGCTAATTTAGATAGAAATACTTCACCGATTCAGTTCTCATGCTTAGCTTTTACTTCCTTATTAGTACAAATAATTAATCTCCATCTAAGAAAAGAGGAGGCAAAATGGCATCCTTTGACAAGTGCCGAGTTAACTAGTAAATTCTAGTTACTTAGTTAGTTCTTCGGAGTATCATTTCTGAAAGCATCTAGGAGAAATACATTTTTGTATTATGTAGTTCTCTAAGTTTAGTTTGCATGTTTTAGTGATCACATTCATATATATGTAACAACACATACGAACTAAAATACAATTTAAAAAGGCTTGAAAACAACAACAAAAAGCCATACGAAATAACATTCATGTTCAAATGTCAATTCTTTTTCAATTTCAATAAGTCGAAATTCTCGCAATAAATCAGACAACTCAAAACTAATCAACCAAAACTGCGGCTGCAACAAAAGATTTGTTGTCATGTAGAAATCAATTGTGTATGTTTATATTAGCTAATAAAACCACTACTACATGCGCATGAAAGCAAATAAATATACTATATATTTTATATTCTATAGCATAGTTTTAACACTGTAAGTATGCATGTGCATTTTTAGAATTGAACAATACAAATCCCACGTAATGCGCACACAAGCCAAAGAACAAACAATGATGCAAAAAAAAAACGAACAAACTAAGAAAAAAGGAATATTGAAAAAAATAGAGGAAATATCGCAAAATTGTGGGCAGAAATGCTAGAGATAAAAATATTTGATAAAGAACAATAAAAGAAATAAAAAGAGAGAGTGAAAGAGATGCCAAGGGAATTACATATATGTATATAGCAAAGCATAGTTTAAACAAAAATGGCTTTTTAACATTTAAATTGCGTGTTTGACTCTTATTTGTGAACTCTGTAAAAAAGGACAATAAATGGTTTGAATTTTAATATCTGTTATACAAAGAGCTGAAATGGTGTACAAGGCCACAGAGATTAAAAAAATCAGGAGAGTATATCTACACCTTATCACAAAATTTCCTGGGTATCCATAAAAAGCAATTAAATTTACTTTAGGCATGAAAAATTTATGAAAAAAGTTCCAAAAGTTCAGATAAAAAGGTGAAGTCCTAAAAAATACCTACAAGTTGCAAAACGTTCCAAAAGCGCTGATCAAAAACTAAAAAGTCTACGAAAAATACTGAAAATTCTGAAAAAAAAACAGAAAACTAATACACCAAGTATATCGAAATGTTTCGAATAAAACAAGTTTCCTTAAAACTTCGAAACTTAAAACGCGAAAAATTTCGCGAAAGTATAATAATATACACAGTATCTTGAAAAGTGGCGAAAAATCCGTTAAGATTTCGAAAGGTTAAAAAAAATATACAGGAGTTTCCCGAAAAATTCCATAAAGTTAAAGTCGGACGTATGTTTGTATTAGGGTGGGCCTTAAAAAAATTCACTTCTAAATTTTTAAATTTTGTTTTTAAGTTTAGATAACTCTGCATATCGAGACGTAACCGCCAAAATAACGCAAGCGACATTTTTTTTTTTTTTTATGCAGAAATATTCTTAGAGCATCTAGAAACATTTCTGCATCAAAAAGAAGATTTTGAAGAAAAGTCGTCAGCTTAAGAAACACCCTAGAAGGCCTCATGTCCAAAATCGTTAGCACATCTTTGAAGCCAACCAAAGTAGAAGCAGTAAAGTCAGTGAAGCCATCTGGAGAACTTGGATCACATAAACCTATCTGCCTTCCAGATACCATATGAGAACTACTAGAAAAGCTACTATTTACTGCCAACGGATCATCAGGACTTAGTACGTACCAGCTTACACCATTTCTTAGCGGAAAAGGAAGTTACAGAAGCTACGCTTGCCATGCGGACACGAAGGGTAAGACTCCAAATGTGGGCAGTTCGATTGCGAACGGTTCGAAGTAGAAAGAGCTGATATAAACGTGATATCTGATCAAGTGCACAAACGATGTGGAATGTTGACGGCGATGTACTTAGTTGAAAAAGTTCAGTGGAAGTCCTGCCGAAATGACTGGACATACGGAAGCTCGAAACAGCTCAATAGGTGGCTCAACCGCTTTTCCGAAACCCTAGTTTGATTAGTCCACTTGTTGGTAGAGCCAAGCGTGGGAAAAGCGACCTAAAGTCATGTTGAGAGCATTTAGTTTGCATGTGGGGTAATCCCACTCGCCCTTCTCTGGCTGGATGCCCCTACAGTTCTGTCGCATAGCATGCGATAGATAAATCTGATTAGGCTGACCGCGACTTTACTTTTTTTTAGAGTTTACGATTGACTCAGACAAGACTTTACTGCAAGCACCTTTGACATCAAGGAGGGCGTATAATGTTCTTAATCTCTTTGTTTAAATAAAAAATAAGAAATATGTATATGCAAAATTTTTAAAGGAAATTTTTACGCCAAGCAAAACTTAAAGGAGTAGATAAAAAAAATGTAACAAAAAAATATAAAAGACAGAACAATAATCTAAAAGTCGTAAAGCAATAAAGTTGCAACTGCACTAACAGCAGCAGCAGGCAATTTTCTATTGCCAAAACTAAGCGCTAAGATTTATGCGTTTCACCCAAGTTGTGCTGGCACAATAAGGGAGCCACACATAGTGCACTAATAAAGCATACACACACATGTAAATGTGTGTGTGAATTGCAAGAAAACTTCATACAACAGTGATGACATTTTGAGTTAACACACATGTGTGTAAATATTTCACTTTGTTGGCGACACAGCGCTTGAAGACAGCAATAAAAAATCGTTGCACATTTGCCAAACGAGCAGCCAAGCAGTGCAGCGAGAAGCAGTGAGGAGCCCTGAGCAATAAGCGTCACCGTCACCGTCACTTGCCAGCAGCAACGCTAGTTGGGCGGAGGCTCAAGCAGAGCGTTGGAAAAAAGGAAGAAAATATAGAAAACTTGTTAGAAATGCATTTGTGTTTGGCAAAGCTAAATTGCCGCTCACACTGAGACAGTAAAATTATGTGGAACAAAACAGCAAGAGCGTGGAAAAATTACCAAAAATATTTTGCCATATGCAAATCAAATCACTGCAGAAAGTCATAAAGTTGTGGCGCACAAGTAAAAATAGTAGCAGCGAGTTCCAACGACGGAAAGCCCACATGCTACGGATCTCCACTAAGTCATGAAGCAAATGTCTAGTCTATTGTTTATTGTTGCGCGCTATTAAATGCGCATTTTCCAATACAATACAATGCAATACAACGGAGGCACTCAATAACATTGCAAATCAACTAAATTCAAAAAGAGTACAACAGCAGCAGGCGGCATGCGACAGGCAGTTGGCAGTTGGCATATTGCATTTCACCGATTTCCGTTGGATTTCGCTATTTGGTTCTGCTCCGTTGCTAACTTTGCTGCTTACAAATGGCATAGTTATTAGTATTTTTGTTGCTGTTGCCAACATAAATCAGCACACTGGCATTTGAATGTATCAAGCAAGCAATTTCGCTCCCCCAGTATTGCATTAGAACCATTGCCAGGAACATGTCGGCTAAATGGAGGCGTTTAATAATATTTCTGTTTGCGATTCGCTTTTGATTAGCTTGTTGTTCAGATTTTTGTGTTTTTTTTTGCTATAATAAATATTCGTTGTTTTTATGAATTGTAAGATGCACTTACTATTGCGAATCACTCAATTTTGTCTACAGGCCGATTTTTCAGCATTTCTGATCGTCTTCGACCACATTTTTGAGTTGTTCGTGGTTGTTCAAGTGGAAGTCTTATGTTGCGTACAGCGTCGAAGTGACGCTCCTAGTCTGCTTTCAAATGGCATCGATTGCACAATTAGTGTCCAACCAAGTCATCCGCGTCTAGTTTTGGAAATGGTAGTTTTGGACTACCATTTGTGGCAAGAAAGAAGAAAGACGGCGAATTCGAATAAAGAATCCTGGAGATGGAGAGAGCTGATCCATTATAAACATGGCAAGATCGGTGCCTTATTTAAGTTCTTTGATTTCGAAGGGTTCGTAGCAGAAAAGCTGATGTAGTCTGACGTCTAGTCATAGTTGGTGGAGTCTTGAAGCCGAAAACAATATAGAGATGATGACCAAATATCCAATTATATGGAGTGTTGAAGGCAATTTATTTGGAAAAGTGCAGGGAAAATTCCAGCAATCCGAAATGATAACACGTGCGGAGGCTTGAAACAGGAGGCTACTGAACCGAATGCAGGAGCATGAACTAGAGAAGTTCTGCTTTCATTGGGTTCGTCTCAGCAGGAAATCTTAGCAACCGCTTCTGAGGCTGGATAACGAACTCTGCCTGAGGGTACGGTCAGGGTTAAAAAAGCAAGAAAATGTTGGTCCCCCTGCAAGAGGTTGCGTGATGCTGACAACTTTTGCGGAAAAATACGACCTAAGGAGAATCTCAGACAAGGAAAAGCTAAGTATATTTAATTTTAGTGAGAACGTTTGAAAATGGTTGTGGTCCTAATAAAAATGCACTATCGAAATATCATTCGGATGGCATAAAATAGAAGCATCAGAACGTGCAGTATTATATCCTGAGGATTTATGTGGCCGTCGTACAGTCCGAGGAACAATTCGAAAATCCTAGGGTAATAAAGACGTTTGTCCGCAAAGACAAACAAACGTTGTAGGCAAGCCACATAGGCAGGCTATTTAATATTTTTGCAAGTCCTGGGTCTTTAAATGATTTTGGCACACATCAGCCGCCCCATGATAAAAAAGAACTAAGGTTGCTTCAGATATCACATGTACAACGGAAGAATACTGCGACCGTGGTACTAACAAGCTCCGTGAAGATGAATAAGGGACCAAAGAAAAACATTTATCTAACGCATATATGACATCCTAAGGTGTTTTTGAATGAAGGGATTCAAAGCGACTCCATGAAATTTTGGTCTTTGAATGAGTTGCACTTACCACAGTCTTCGGCCAGCACTCGAACTGACATCAGACCTATCTATCCAAGAAGTCTTCCAGATAGTCGATGGTATTATGGGCCTCTGTGTGCCTGGTGAAATCAGCTCAAGCGTGGCCTTAGTCAGCTCTTCAGGCAATCAGTTTTCAATAATAGCACTCTGTACTGGTACCCATATTAGTGTAGGTAATTTGAAAGTATTCCAATTTGGCTTAAAGGTAGTTGTAACTAATAGTCCCATTTTAATTCTGAGCGCGCTATAAGTGAGGAGGAAGTCCGAAGACGCTGCTTGGCTATCGGCCACCTTTGTCAGCATCACACACACGAGGAGCATAACGTCTTTCTTGAATAGCCTGCAAGCTGCCTGGAAGCCGGAAATTGAAGTTTATGATAGTTTTCTACAGAAAACATATCTAAAACGGAGATAAAGTGACATGAGAAAGAGCTGCTTGAAGGCAGTATAGATCCGAATAGATCTATGTTATGGTTTTCATATTAATCATGACGTGGAGAGTTGGAATGGGTGTGGTCCTTAACGACTAATCTCAGAAGCACATTTGGTGTAAAAATTTGATAACAACACACTTTATTCATGTAAATTAGGCCCAACCTGAAAAAATCGACTGCTTGCCTCCTGCCTGGCAAATTAAAGAAAATTAATAGTTAACAAAATTTCGAATCTTTTTTACAAACACCACTTTAAGAACTTAATTTTAAGCCACGTAAGAAAAGAAGTAATTTTCTAGCAACTGTCAATCCAATTCATTAAATTTCAAGTCTACTCGGGTGGTCATTTAATTTTCTCCCACCATTTTCCAAGGAACTTCTTGTACTCTGTAAAATTTCAAAGTCCACGTGAAAGTCAAATTTGTCTCATTACAAAGCTAATTTGTCAGCACACATAACAATCATTACAACTTCATAGACAAAGCCGCTGCAGCTGTTTGCCGCCTGCTGCCGCCTGTTGTTGGTTGTTGCCACTCTGAGTGTTCGTACACCACATTTACTTAGTTATTATTTGTGCGCATTGCTTGGCGGCATTGGTGGTTGTAGCTATTATTGTTCGCTTGTTTAAACAACACCTCAATACCAGCAACACCCACAAAACACAGCTCAGCTTCAACTAAATATATACATTATCTTCTATGTATGTAGATGCCGACAGGCCACGGCAGAAGTGTAGCATACCTTATTGCGGCACTCATTCTAGCATTTAGTTCCACCAGGTCGCACTGAGTAATGAAGTCAAATGACACTTGCTTGGCTGTCACTTTTGACAAATGCAAATTACATGAGCTAAACATTGCGGTATACAATGCGTATGAATGGCTCAGCGTCACATCATTCACTCACTCACTAACGCACGCACTCTCGCCTTGCTCATTCGCAGGTGCAGTCACGCCCCTCGCTCACGCCACATCATTTGGAATGGCTCATTTGTTAGAGGGCTTGGTGCGAGCGGTTCCATTGTTGTTGTTGTTGTCGTTGCTCTTCTTCTTCTTCTACTTCTTCGTCTTCTGGTTCTTAGCAATAATTTGCTTGCTGCGCCATATTCATTACCTTCTTGATGTTGAGCTTTGAGCGCTTGTGGCCTGCGTGCATACAATTGGCAGGAGGTTACGCTTGTTGTACAACAAGTGTCAAAATGTAGCTGTCAAATGTATTTGCATAATTTTAATTAAACAAAAATGGCAATGAAAGCAAAAAGCAAATAAAGTTGGCAGAAAGAATTGTTTGACGCTTGCAAATTGGCTGGGTGCTTCAACTAATAAATAATTGCGATGGAGTAGGCTAGGTTGGAGAAAGACTTTACGAGAATGCTCAAGTGCTCAGAGAGAGAAAAAAGCAAATTTTAATGTAATTTTATTTTGTATTTTTTTTTAATATTCCCCAAAATAGTAATAAGGTAGAAGTCCCGATTTAGTTGAGCGGATTTAGAGCGCTTGCCCGCCGCTGATGCAGAACTACAAGATGGGGATTACGAAGCTAACGCAAATGATGCAGAAAAGTCAACGCACATCTTTGGCAATAGAAGCGCTTAGGTGTTCATCTCTTAACAGACCTCAGAAAAGGACCTCTTTTCTGATTCCTGCGGTAGCCAAAGTCGAGTCTTTATGCCTCGGGAAATAACCAGTCAGCTACTCAAAATCATTGTCTGCAGTCTCATCTGCGCAACGACAGCAGATCCTTAGACCTTTAACCCATCGTTCACAAGACAAGTCAGGTCTACGTAACCGGAACGATCCAGATACTGTCACTCCATCATCATTCCCTAAAACTCCTTAGAGGAAATTGGTACGCTGCTATAATAACAACAACAACGTATTGCCCATTTGCAGCTTCTTGATGCCTTCAATTCATTGTTGAGTAAAATATTCATTCAGTTTCCGATGGAGGCTTCGAGAAATACCTGCTCGAATGCACTTCTTTTGACAGATGTCTTGCCTAAGTACGCTTGTGAGACTTGGCGCCCATAATAAAAGAAATTCGTTGTAAGTATCAATACAAATTAGCCGGGGCTCGGATTATCAAACTACTTTACAAGTAGTGAAAGGGGTTGGGGTATTTACTTTTATTATACCCCTTAGTACAGTTGTAATGAACATAATCCTTACAACCTTCGATATATGATAGTACTTGCTTCCGTGTCAGTTTTTGGACTATCACTAGAGTTTATACTAGGTCTGTATCCGGGATTAGTTTTTAGGATTGATCGGTCGCTAGGCTCATGAAACTCAATATTGTTGTACATTATTAGCAAAGGTACTGGTGACTTTATATCCTCTCGGCATTGAAAGGACAGTCTTCTTCCAGAAAATTTCCGCTGCCGGAACTATGGGCTTGACAACGCCAGGCTAGCCAGTCAAAGGCTACCAGTCCTTAGTCGGTTGAGGCTCAACTGGTAGAAGTCTACGGCTATCGAAAGTCTTACCAGATACTTAAACCTTGTACCACGGGGAACAGATGCCTCCGAAGTATGTTCGCCGGCTAGATTGGCAAAACTAGCTGGATGAGAAAGGCGCGCAAGACAAGCACATGTACGCCGGCAGGACTTGCAAAACGGAGGAAAAAAGTTGAACGAATGGAAGCAAAATTGGTGGAATGCTCTGTAATGCTGAATTTTTGAAGTAAAATGGAGAAACAGTGAAACTGTCTCCTGGTGGGAGACATCGGGTGTGCATGAGAACAAATTTTGCAAGTTTGTGCCTATGCGAGTTGTGTAGGTTGAGAGAAATAAGCGAGCATTACTCCGGTCTGTTCACGGTGCGGCTCTTCGGGGAGTAACGTGGTGGTTGTGGTTTAACACCCAAATGCGGAGAGAATCAGCAATGGTTTAATGTGGAGTTGCATGGAAACCGGGTGCCGGATCTATAGGACGGCAAAGGTTTTGATGAGCCAGCATACACTGCCAATTGGTGCTTGCATTTCAAGGCGCTGATAAAGGCATTTGCATTGCGATAACATTACAATCTTGACGAATAGTCAAGCGGCTGTTAAAGCTCTAAAGTGCTCTAGTCTGATCAATGGAGTCTGATCAATGGAGTTTGAACTTTCTGGGATACCTCATTGAAGGGAATGTGATAGTGATAAACAGAAAGGCAAAGAATGCCCTCTGTGCGTTGCTACAGTATTTGTGTCTGCCATGGTGAGTCTGTCAAACCATTTACTATCCCGGATGCTCGATATTCTCACCTCCGCTATCTCCCCCAAGCTATTGAAAAAGCGTTATGTCAAATACTTGAGACGCCTTGCGGGGAGGGCCCGGCATTGACATAAGAACTGGTAAATCGATTCCTCTTCATCCTTATCCAGACAACTACTGCAGAGGGAGCTTGTTGGTATACGTCATGGATGGAGCATTGGTGCTGTAGCATAGTGCCGTGTGATGATACCGGTAAGAGCCCTTATGGCAGATTTGTTCAGTATCAATAGTTCCTCGACTCTTATCGAGTCTCGTCAACATGGATCTTGAGATCTCACAGTCGTTCCGTTTGATTCAGAGGCCATTAGTTACGGTTGTCGTATATTCTTCAATCCTCCTTAGCAGAAAAGAAATCGTTGGCAGTAGAGAGTTATCTGCTTCGCTAATTTTCACTTACGAGCCCTGTCTAGCCATCTCATCGTCTACTTCATTCCCTTCTATGTTGCTGTGTCAGACCTTCTTGTGGTGCGCTTCTCACGGCGCCTGATATACCGAGGCTTGCAAGTATCTGCACTATCTCAATTATTCTCTGATTGCTGCTTTATCCAGTGCTTTCCAGCACTCCATAACTGAAAATCGGTCAGATGACTGTGGTGTACATACCGTGAATGATGTGCGGTGACATCACCCAGTTTTCCCCTAAACCCTTTTGACAGTAGAGTATGCTGCTAGGCCCTACTTTGCTCATTCCTCTACGTTGCGCCTCCACGTAAGTTTGGAGTCTAGTATAGTACCTAAGTATTTCGCCTCGGAGGAAAGGTTCAGACTACTCCCGTCCAGTTTTGTTAAGGGTTATTCCGGAATTTTTGTTTTACTTGCGAACAAGACATGTGTGTAGGAAAAATTCATGGAACATATTAGAAGGCTACCCTGCACTGAGGAACAAAAAGAAAATATAAATATAACTGAGGTTGCAATAAAATAAATCTTGCCTTCCCAGCTCCTCAAATCCATAGAGATTTTACACCGAATTTTTCTAAATACACAACTTCTTTTCTGGCAATTTTCATTTGAAAACTCATTACAGTAAACATTTCGATGAGCGCAACAAATCGCTCCACTTTAAATGCCGTCCAACCCTTACACGATTGAGTGCGTAGTGCTATTATAATGCATTAGTAGCAGCCCCCTTGACAGGGCAATACACTTGTCATCCTTATATTTGTACAAGTCATTTTTCAGTGCTGAAGTGGCAAAGACGCTTGTTTAAAATGCTAACATAAAGTGGAAATGCTTGTCGATAAAATGTAATTACAGACATGTCATGCCAAGTTAGCGGAGACCGGCGGACATTTTGGATATTTTCAAGCAATTGAAGTTGTTGTAGGAACACTTACGCGTAACAACAACAAGGTAAACTAAATAATATTGCTTATTAAAATAAATAAAAGAAATGAATTTTCTATAGCGCATTCAATGAAAGCAACAAGAGAAAAACAAAGAAGGCAAAGCACCTAAAAGTATGCAATCACATTTGTGAAATGCAGCTAATAGCAAAGAAAACCAGCATGAAATTATGTGGACATTATTGTTGCTGCTGTTGGCGTTAGTGTTTGCGATGGTGGGACGAGAGATCAAAAATGGTTCAAATCGCAAAAAAAAACAGAAGCATACAAACAGGCGTACGAGCGCTTGCAATTGGAAATTACACCAAACGACCGCAATGAAAGCGCAAATAAAATGAGCAGCAATCAACAACAACAATGCCACTTTACTTGAAACACATGCCGCACACACAATACTTACACTCGTTGATCAGTTCACCGCAAGTACTTAACCCCTTTCGGCGCGGCGGTGACAATCCAAAACAGACAGTGTCGACCGGTTTGTTGTGCATTGCCCGGTCGTTGCACGCACGTTTTTTCCTGCTTTCGTTCGCTAGCGTCTCGCTTGCTTCATTTGCAACATTTAGAAATCAACCACAGTAACAAATGTTAACAACAAAGCGCATACAAACACAGGCACACACACCAACACAGCACACATTGCTGGTGAAACATCTACATATTGCCATAAGTGGCAACACAGCATCAACATAATGTTTGGCGTAATAATAATCATAAAAGCGAAACATAACCGCAATAACATGCACAACAACGACAACAACAATACGAATAAATTTGTGTAACATGAGCAACAATGGGCGACACAATAATGTTGTTAGCGACATTTAAAGTTGACTGCTGCACGAGCTACATAGTTGCGTTGGTGGTGGCGGAGGCGCAAGACGCGAGATCGACGTCCGTATGCAGAATGCAATGGACAAAAACTAAACTAACAACAACAGTATTTGAAAGTGTAGTTAATGTTGCACGGCATGTGGTTGCAACAGTTTGTGGCAGTGAAGCTAAAATCACAAAATAAGTAGCGCAATGTCCGTCAAATGAGTGAGGCTGGTGCAGGAAAATGAGAAATTTCGATTTGAGAACGAATTGCTGCTGTTCTAAATACCTCAGATACGAACAAAACTCTTTTGAGAAATATTGCTGGAACGACAGGACTTGGTGGTATACATACAAATACCAATCTCTCTGGTAACGTAGACCATATCGGAGCCTTGCCAAAGACTGTCCAACCCATTGACTATGGCAACAAGATCTAGTAAACCTCTTCTCGAACAAGTCAAAGTTAGTTGCCAAGGCTGGCCGCAGTAGTATATTCCTCAGACAACTATGGTTTTTTGCAATCACATTTCGTGTGAAAATTCTGATTGCAAGCCGCTAGTAAACAGCGTTACGGTAATTCATGATTTATTCGAAATCAGACGGAAACTAGTAACATTCCTTACTGGCGCATCCGATCTCTATTGAACAAGGGGTTTGAAGTTTTCGGTAATCTTTGGCCTGTTCTCAGAATAGTGAGCTTTTAAAAAGCTGACGCCCTGAACTCTGTAAGCGAGTCTTTTTCTTATACTCCATAACGTTATTTTAATATCATAAATATAGAGATCTTTCGAAGGAACTGATATCGAACCTAGTCTAAGTACTTAAGCTAGGGGTGACTAACTGAACTTCAGAGCTTTGTTCCCTCTTTAGCTTTTCAATGCCCCACTCGCCGGTATACCTTGTTTCCAAAGGTCGATAATTATTCTATGCCTGAGCGGCAAACTCATCTCAGCTGTTTTTTTCAGGAGTAGGAAAGTTACTCGATTCTCGTCTATTTTGCCTAATCTCGAAGAGTGATTCGGTGTTCCTATGTCGCTGTTCTTTTCTTAGTTAATGTTGCTGTTTTCCTTTGAAATCTCCACACGCTCGTCAATCTGCTTTCCTATCCAAAGAATTTTTTATTTCACTGGATTTTGTAGTCTTGCTGCCATTCAGAGAAGGGCTAATTATTTTCATTAACGTCATAATTTGTCACGGCTTGATTGGGCTATTTATTTGAGTAGATAGTTTGTTAGGGACTAAAAAGTAATTGAAGACATAACCGGTCCAGGATGGTTAATGAAAGGTTTTGGGCCCTTCATCTCATGGGCGTAGATGTCAGCGGCAAGGGACTTACAGAGAACGACCACTGTTAGAGCTATAGGGACTACGAGAATGTTGTACACCTCCATTACCACTGCTCAGCCCTCGAAAACTTAGACTACGTTGCCCATCGGTGCTTTTTAACGAACGAAGTTTGACAAAGGTCTACGATTTACAACGCTCCATAAATCAACTATAAGCCAAAAAGGTATCACAACGGGAGAACAGGAATGGTCCAGATCCACATATATGTGGCCAAGGACTGTCACTAGAATGGATTCCCCAAAAACTTGTTGGGGAGCTTTTATGATGTTGCAAAAACAACTATTCACGAAGCAACTGACCGTTAGCGACTTTTGCAGAGAGAGTAAGAGGCGAGCCGACTTTACTACGACGAGTGCCTTCAGATTTATGGGGAAAAAACTCTTAGATTCACCAAAGGTTTGATTGGTTTAAGGACACATAGGGAGGGACAAGAATGGTAAGCTTTCAACAGGGCTATCAAAATGGAGTTTAAAATACATACAATAACTTCAAGTCAATGAAAAATTGTGTCGGTTAAATTCTTCTATTCAAACAGACTTCAATTAAATATAAAATTTTTTGTTAAACAAATTTAAAGCCTAGTTTGACTTTTGTTATTAAAACACAGCGAAAAATGACCGCAGTAGACAGCAAAAACCCAACTGCCGCGCTTCAGCGACATAAATCAATGTTGAAACATACATTTGGGCGCAGTTGCATGGCAGCAACACAAGTGGGCGCACGCAAACATTGCCAATAAACAGCGATAATTGCGCAGGATGACAATAATAGCAGCATGAGAGCAGAGCTGCCAACAACGGCAGGCTGGATTGGCAGTAGTCAAATCCAAAAAAAACCAACAACAGCAACGCGAAAATTGAAAAAAATCCAAGCTCTCTACCCCACCGACAGTTAAGCATTAATTTCAGCCAGCCGCCTGTAGTGGCGGCGAATTAAAAGGTGTATATAATTCATTGCATACTTTTCGGCTGTTAATTTTGATTGAATTGTTTACATATATCATTAAATACGTAGTTCATACAAGCGAGAAATACGAAAATGCGAATTCGTGCGCTCATGACAACATATGTGCATATAAATTATATAATTATTCTTTTTTATTGCTGTATACTTTTTGGCGTTGTGGCTTTATTTAATGCGAATGCTGGCCGTGGCCGAAAAAAAACACAACAGCAGGCCTTTTGTGGCGATTATGGCACGCGTGCGCTTAATAAATGAGCGACGTCGACTGATTTGCTGGCTAGTGGTTGCTTATTGTATATATAGATAGATATAGGTGTAATTGTTGCAGTGCGCTGTTGCCACTGGCGCCGCAAAGTATGCTAATTTATAGGCTAAAGCAATTATTATATGTATAAAGGATAATTGTGTGTGCATTTTTGCGAGCATGCGGATGTTGGTGATTGCGTTTTTCTATTTGGTTTTTTTTTTTTTGTATGAGTAATTTTGATATGTTGGCTTCACGGCGGAGAATTGCGGTTTAGGAATTTATGAATGGCGATTTAGAGATTGTTTTTTTTTTTTTTGAAAATTTATGAAAAAATTGCAAAAGATTGATAGAGAAATGTTTGGTTAAATAATGAATGTATATACGAACATTAGGGTGGTAGAAAAATACGCAGGAAAACCATCCGTCCAACCCTGTATTTTATCTTTGTACAAGCTATAAATCACTGTGGCTTTGCAAAAACTAGAAACTGCCCTGGCCGCCCTGATCCACCTTGAGCGGGAATGAGAACCTTAAATCGTAAATGTTCTTGTTTTCGGCCGAACTTCGCTGATCTGACGGAAAGTCCAAGTATCCAAGGTTGAACTACAGGTCACACATGACCACTTTTAGATAAACGATATCAGGGAAACCCGTTTTTTATGTGCTGGTCACCAGAAATGAAGAAAGGCTGATAGGTCAGAAGCCCTTAAAGAAAGAGCCTTTTTTGGAGATGAGAAAAAATGCTACTCTGACGAAATTTCAATGCCCTTTCAAACTCTCCCGAAATTTTACCGTCCCATCCCGTGTTTTCGAAGCGGATAAAAATACGACCAGTGAAATCGTCGTGCTTTGTTTCGACGAAGGGTTTGTCGACTCCTTCCTGCTCATAGTTCGTTTTTCTGCCTCGTATTTAAAATAGTCCAAGGGAGAAGAGATTCCCACAAGAATGTGTGTAAATTTCGAGGATTCGCAAAAAACCGGCTTCGTTCTTGTAATTTCGGACTTGTCGATAGCCAGTCCAGCTTTGTAAAGTTTCGGCAGGTATCTTCTCCGGTGGAGCGTGAATAACCTATGAAACTTCGGTGACGGAGCGAGTAGTCATGGCCAAAGGGCTGTCGAAAATAGTATTCCACGAAATGGTTGTTAGTCTAATGCTACACTCGTCTCAGACCCCTTTAAACATTGGCAGGTCCTTAAATAGGTCCGGTTGGAACTTACACCTGGCCTTGCGTATGTCCTGGCTCTGAACACAAGATCCCATGAGGACTCTTATCAAACCTGGCATGGCCTACTGCTTCCTAAAAACACAGGGAGGAGTATTTAAAGCGAATTTAGAACAGCGAATAGCTGCTAACCCAGCTAAATTTTAAACGGATATGGGTAGAAAAATTCCTCGGTGTCTGATGCTAGGCTGACCAAAGCGGTAAGTTCAATAAAAAGTCAACGGAAAAATAACGAAGATTCTTCTTCTCGATTGCCGCTGTAACCGCCTTAGTCGGAGGAGGTACCTTCCCCGTTAAGGGTACGGATATTCCAGGTGCATACCCTCAAATCATATTCCTTTATATGTTTGCCGTAGTCGTCATCATAAAAAGGTGGTCTCTTTCGAGGCTGTTTGTTCGTTTTCATTGGGCGGGGTTTTAACGTGGCGGAACCCAGACCCAGCGCACGCGAAGTTTTACGTCTTCTCACTTTAGCTCGCTCCCAAACGGGTGCTTGATTGCTAACCAGAGGATACGTGGATATAAATATCCGAACGTTGTGAGCTGCGATTTGAATCGTATGCAAAGGAATCACTTCTGGCCCTCTCTTCTGGTTCCCTCTTACTTACGTGGACTTCTACATACGGAACCGTCCTCGAACGAACCGCAGAGATATAAATGCAAGAACGTTCGAGTCCTCTAAAAATCATAGTGTAAGCCGTCATGTCCCTGAGTTGGGTGACTAAATTCATAGCACTACAGATCGCCTATCCACAACATGAGAACGGCTGAACGCGAAAAACATTCAGAATTTGTTCTTATCAAGAGAAAGGAGGACTACAGGAAAAATTATGTGCTTTTCAAAAACTTATTCGATGATATTTTTTAAACCCTTTTGATCATTCTCAGCTTTAAAGTCGAGCTTTGCTAAAACTGGATAATGGCTTTCAGCCACATAAATTCTTTGAAAATACCTAGCTACTACTCCAATTTTTCGCAGCCCACATTGCTTAAAGTACATGTATAAAGATATATGTACATACTTGCGCACACACATTCTCCACCAATCGCTTTCATTTATCGACAGCTCCCTCACGTGTGCTGACTACGGAACAATACATAAATTCTCACATGTCGCTCATCACTCACGTGACTACTAAAAATTTATAACCGGCATATTGTTGTCAGGACGGCAGCCAGTCAGTCAAATAACTGGCGACAAAATATACATACAGTTAACAAAAAAAATGTTATTAAATAACAGAAAAAGGGAAAAAAGTAAATATGTAGCATTAAACATGTGAACATTGGCTTGGGGACATACTAAAAAAATTACGCTTTCCATTTTCATAGTTGGCTAGTTGCACTCGTTCAGCAATTATTACCGCCATTTTTTGTTATGACCGTTATGTTGTTGAATAGGAATTGTTGCCTGTTTCGCGAGAAAACCAAATTCTCCCTACCTTAACACAGCTTAAAAACCCATTAGTCAATTAAATTCAAAACATTCATCAAAATACGAGTACTTTTGGGTGCTTTTAGGGTGCTGATCACCACCACTGAGCTACAGGTATGGTGTTTCAGAGGGAATGGGGAAGTTAGTAAAAAAAAAAAAAAACAGTGAAATCATTTGACATTCAGAAATATTGTGTCCTTTTATTTAAACGGGTTTTAGCTGCTCTAATGCAATTTAATATTTTATTCATTGTCCCGCCACAAAATTGGTGGTGCCACTTTTCGTAGCAGATTTAAGCGCGTCGATGCATTGCGTAAGTTATCATTAGGCTTCGATGATCACACTCGGAAAAGGCGTCCAAGGATCTCTTTTAGAGCTTACATACGAGCGCTGCCCCCATCACTATATCATATTTAGTCGTAGTTGGCGATTTCAATACCAAGGTGGACAAAGAAGAAATCTGTTTCGCCACTGTCGGGAAATTCAGCCGCCACGACGAAACGTCCGATAACGGACTGAGGCTAATCGACTACGCTACGGCCCGAAACAGCATAAAAAGATCCATCAAGCTCCAGCTCGAATAACGAGAAACCAAATCGACAGTGACGAAGTTTACTATGCTCGGATGAGTGAATGTTTCTTGAGACACGAATCGTTAGTGTTGCTGCGATTTTTGACTGCGACTGATCTCTGGAGATAAGTTGCTTCCCAAAGATCTGACTCCCCAGAAGTGATCAACTAAATATACCTACTCTACTTTCTATTCGTTGGGGGTGCACTAAGTTCAGCCCTTGCTGAAGTAGGCATGGCCTTAAGTACCATAGTGGGATTGGTCCTAAGTGCTCCACTGATTCCACTGAGGATGATACTTTTAGCCCGCTCCAGCTTTCTGACCGACTGAAGTCAAGGAGTCCGTAAAACAAAATGGACTTGACTAAGGCCTCTTAGAGGCAGGGTAGGCTTTATCTCTGGCAATTGCCCATTTAAAGCAGTGGAGAACCACTAATTTGTTTTCGCACCCTCCTTAATCTTCCAGCTTTCCATATGAAATCAAGCCTCAGTATTAGACTTTGTCTGAAAGTGGCAGGCGAACGCTTCCAATAGAAGAAAACTTTGCGACTTATATTTAATTCTTAGCAAACAAGACGAGTCATTAGGATAAAGTACCCCTGCATCAAATTATAAAAGTATCCAGAAATTCGTGCCACACTTGTAGTGCAACGTCTTCCGGATAGCCAATCAACCGGCAGCTTCTACTCATCAACTCATTTAGCAGATCCTATTCGCTCACGATCCAAAAGAGTTATATGAGCTTAACTAAATTGGATTCAACAATAAGAACTGATCTGACAATCACTTCCAAAAGAAGATTGTTAAAAGGCCCCTCGATATAGAGAAAACTAATTACAGGGCAGCCTTATGAAAGAAGGTTTTCTTTATGGGCTTAATGATCGTCTTCAGTGTGGTCTCAAACCACCTACCCTTGATGTGAACATGCTGAGCTCCTGACGATCAAATGGCAGAAAAGAGATGGCCCGGTGTGGCTTGGACTTTAAGGCCTTCAGAATCTGAATAGGATCTTCTTTGTCTGAGTTTTATCAGCACTGGCTCGCCAGGTTTTGGCTGACTTTATTTTGAAATTTAAACCAAATTTTTCCTGCTCGTAAGTGAGCTTTCGTAGTTTGAATGTCTTCATGTTTTAAGCCAAATGATTTAAATTTTCCAAATCAATTACGAAAAAGCTATTTCGCATTCCATAAATGGCAGCTTCGACTCACATTTATCCACCTTTAAACGTAAATCAATAAATTCTGGCACAATAAATTACTCCAATGGGTACCTTAATTCACACAAATTTTTGCGAATTTCAAGCGAAATCTGATAAAAGCATAAATATTCGCTGGTAAAGAAAAAAAGCGAGAAAAAATATACTCAGAAAATGCGGAAGAGAATTGAGTTGCAGAGTCATAACTGTAGTCAGCTCACATGCAACGCAGCAGGGCGGTTCGGGAGCTGCGCAAGCCAAAGCAGGCAACAGAAAATTCGAACTTTTAAATTTTGCATGAAATTTTTGCTACGTTGGCCTAAAAATTATGGCTTCATTTGGCATGTATGGGATTTGAGTGTTGCTAGTTTTGCTACTTTGGTTTGTTTCCCAATTGCAAAAGCCAACACACCGACAGGAGAGTGTTGTCTGCACGGATAGCACGTTTTTTTGGAAATTCAAAGGAAGACTGCCGAGAGTAAAAGTTCTTGTTTTTTACTACGTTAAAAGCAGCAATTTCAAGCAGCAGTACTTGTTATTTTTTTTGGCAGTAGTATATATTACTAACATAGCCAAAAGTTGTTTTTTTACTTCACTTCGCTAAAAACGCTGCTAAGTCATGCAAACGGCGAGGAGTGGCGCAAACTAGCATTGCTATTTAGTTGAAACAGTAGCAAAGTGAAAATCGCAAAAGTACAAGAACTAGCTTGCATGGATCTAACCATTGCCAACAACAAAAGCAACAACAATAAAGACACGCAAACGCAAATGTTAGCAACAACGAAAATTCACTTAACCAAAAGTACAAATTGGCAGGTCACTCTGCATGGAGATACACACATTTGTAAGTATGCAGCCCCTGCAGAAAAAGTTATCAAATGACAAAAAATAACTCACTTGTAGTTAGCTTTTTTGCGGGATTTCTATAAAATATATAACTTGTAGTTAGCTACAAAGAGCTAACTTAAAACTAGTTGAAAAGTAATGCGGAAGTAATGCAGACGAAACAAGTTTCTATTTCAATATACTCATACAAATTTTACTTTGAATACACTTTCTTTCTACACTTCACAAATCCTTTTTCGAATTGAGGACAAATAAAAGGAAGATCGAAGTTTTATATTATCATTTCGAATTATGTCGGACGGAGTTCAAATATGTGAGCACCTACAGCAGAATATGCAAACAAATATGAAATGTAATAAAATAAAATATATAAATGAAAAAGTAAAAAACCAAAAAATTTTTTGCTGGCCTTATAGATATTTTATGTTCTAAAGTAGTTAGTTGACATCTAATGCAGAGGTAACCACCCTTGACTATTTGGCGGCGGTGTTGGCAAAATGTTAATCTGATTAAGGATTTATAATTAACTATTAAAATGTTAATCGCGATTAACGATTAAAATTAACTAATCGTATCATCTGTACGATTAATGATTAATATTTTTTAATCGTTAATTACGATTAATTAATTTTAATCATTAATCGTTAATCCAATTAAAAATAAAATCTGACTAAGTGCTCTAGTTTGTCCGAATTTGAAATCAAACCAGAGTTATAAAACCAGAATCAAACCAGCTTATAAAAACACATAATATATAAAAACAAATAATTATTACTTTTATTAGTAATACATAAGCAGGGAATTAATAAAAACGCACACCAAATTGCTTAGATTGATGAGGAAAACCGACTTAGCCATACCCGATTAACTGGCCTTGTGTGCACAGGAAAATTCCAGCGTAAATTAATTAATCACCAAACTTACTTCATCAAATTAAAGATTAATGATTAAAAATTAATTTTTTTAACCGCGGTTACGATTAGCTGTTTAATCAGATTAAAATTAATCATGATTAACTGTAATCGGATTGAATTCAATCGAATTAACTAATTGATTAAAAAATCAATCGATTAGTGCCAACACTGTTTCGCGGGCATCGCCATAGAAATATGGTTAGCTTCCTTCAAAGCAAATATACAGATAATAAGTAACTTTTAGCTCCTTCCTAATCAACTTAAAGTTAGTTTATACATTTCCCTCAGGGTCGTATAAGGATGTGTATACGCATATGCCAGTGTGTGTTGATATACCATGTATGTTTGTGTACCAGCGGTTGGTTATCGTAGCGTAGCGTGAGTCAGCTGCGACGGATAGTGAAATCAACGAATTTATGTTTGAAACCCGCAATTTAGACAGCCGACGCAGGATGAGAGGTCAAGTATGTAAGTGAAGAGCGATGTCGAAGCAAGAGTGGAAAGGAAGTGAGAAAAAGACCCATTCTGTTGCCAACAATGTGAGCAGCCGGGAAATGTGGTAATGCCGACAGCAACCAAGCTGGTGGCAGAAGAAGAGCAATAGTTGTGGTGTCGGATAGCGGTCAGAGAGTTGGGAGCATGCCCAGGAATTGTACAGTGGTTAGAGATATGGAAAATCATAAAAAAGTCCAAAGCAAGGAGAATTCACCAGACGACAAACGCTTTAAATTTTTCGAGTGTGTCGACAGATATATACCCTAAATAAATCTTAAGTGAAAGCCCTTAGACTCATGAAAAAAGATTGTTTGAGGCAAATGAGTCCAGGAAAATTTAACTTCGTCATATTATATAGAGGAAAATGTTAAGAGGCAGAATCTGTGTATTTCGAAATATCTGAAAATAAATACCTACATATATGAAAGGAGGCCAAAGTAACCGCTCTAAGCGCACACAGCGTTGGTTGCCTTGCTCAGTCAAGCCAATTAAAAGCTCAGAAGATGTAAGAATTTTAGGTTTATCGCATCCCATCAAATCTGAAATATTTAATTATTTGCTTTTAACTCTTCACTATGTATATCCTTTTACAGAGGAACAAAATGTTCTAAGTAGATGGCCTCGCAAATTCCCAAGCGGTCTCTTTCACTATAGCCATGAAGATATTTCAGGCTACAAAATTGGCTGGTGAGAAGAGAGCTTAATTTTAGGGAAGTCATAGGTATATATGTAGAGGCTACGAATTTCGACATTATCTTTTCCCATCTGTCGAATAGGTATTTGAGCTTTCTCTACTTCACACCAAGAGATGCATGTCTAAGGAGGTCTGTAGTTTCCAGGTTAAAATGAGACTAATTGACTAGATTGACGCTTTTGTAGTTAGCGGGTGATCTACTGCTGTATCCAGCGGTGGGTTTAGGCGCGAATACGAAGATTCAAAAGTATTGATTTCGAGGGCGAATAGACCTCCACACAACGACGGCAACTGAAGTTCAAAGCCAACGCAGTGATTGGAAAAAATCGTAGTTGGATGTCAGATGCGACCAGAGGTTGCAATATTCAAAGTTGGAGACTAATCAGAATCGTCGAGTCAACAAGTAAAGTACCTGGGAGAAATCACAGACGATAGACTGTGTTTCAGACAGCACGCAGAATACGCCACGCTGAAGGCGTTCAAAGTAAGCCAGAACATCTGGATGCAGTATGTATCGCCTTTAGAAAAATACAGCATAAACTGCAGCAAATAGAGGCGATAAGGCGGGCAGCACACTGACAGCAAGAATGCAGCATTGGCAGCAGCAGCGTCGACGACGCGCCACGGGGAGGGAATGCACAAACAGTCAAGTCCTGGTTCCACTGGGCCACTTGATGGTAGCGTGCTACTACAGCGTCCAACAACAACCAACGGTGGCGGATATTTTACGGAACAGTCGAGGCATTAATCTCCGAGCTCGATCAGTGTGTGTCTCACTGAACCTACTTTCCCGAATACAGGCTTCGTCAGCTCCAACTTCAGACTGAGAAGAAGCTTGAAATTAGACGGTGAGAAAACTAAAAAAGATACCATAAAGATTGCTGGAAATAATTCAACTTCCACTGGCTCGCTTTGAGGAACAATGCTTCGCTTACGATGTCGCAAAGAAACGCCAGTAGACCAAAAACAAAAGCAAACAAGCCTCATCTGTAGACGTGCGCTGAGGAGTGTAGAACTTGTTAACAAATATCTTTCGTTTCGGAAGGTCGAATTAGGCCAGAATTCTAGGGATATGAACCTGAGGCTGGGTGGGTCATTGACAAATGCTCAGTCAACTCATTTGGCTGTGGAAAAACATCGAACGGAGTAAAGCCGACCGTGGCTCGATCACTAAACAGATAATTGAAGGTCAGAACCCATGTCAACTTGTGGTAGGGCGGTTTTAGGCGAGGTTAATCGGTCGGAGGCATTTAACCGGTAAGCCATACGACTGTTTGCCTTTGTATCCCTATGCGAAATCCACCACCTCACTTTTCACCAAATGGACCATGGCCAGAACTCGGCGTGTATGTCTATAGCGTATAAAAATAAAGAAACCGTTTCCTTCTTAATGAATGCCACCAAAACTTGCGACAAACTACGATCTAGGAATAAAGTCCCAAAGTCACTTGTCCATAGTATCTGAGGAGTCGAATAAGATAAATGCTGGCACCGTACAAGGAAATCAACCTGCTCGTCGTAAGCTATGAACCGTCAGTGTGGTCCTCAGGAACAAGTGACGTTGTAGTGGATAAAGCTCCAAACTTGCATGTAACTAATACAGGGATCATCTCCACAGTGGAAACTAAACCTAACGTATCTACTCTCCGTAGGATGCCCTTGACTCAGCCGCAATCTTTCTCGAC
Organism: Rhagoletis pomonella; assembly: GCF_013731165.1. Taxonomy (NCBI): domain Eukaryota; kingdom Metazoa; phylum Arthropoda; class Insecta; order Diptera; family Tephritidae; genus Rhagoletis; species Rhagoletis pomonella. The sequence goes on along the minus strand of NW_023458562.1, from coordinate 44,939,412 downwards.
AAAACTTAGTAGTGGAAAGTATATTCCTGGTATTTGCAGATGTCTATTCTTGCACAGGTAGACATTATTACTGGATGAAGCAATTTCTTTTGACTTGATTAGAAAATGCCCGAAAATTATTAGAAATAATGCCCTTAATCTCCTGCTTAAGTGATTGGAAATAATCGATATATTGAGTCGTTATGGTTAAAATTAGGTATATTTGGTGCCAATGGGCACGTTCAGAAGGTGCAATGGCAACAGTTACTGAGCTGAACAGTTACTGTGTTGTTGTGTACTTCTGATCAACTGAACAGTTGCATGTTAGATGATCGTAATATTTTTCTGATTATTTGAGACAACATGTTGTTGAGAGTTGAATTTGACAGCTAATGCATCAAGCCGTTCAGAAGACGCATAACGATCACTGATTTCTTTAGCAACGGTTGCGCTCAACTGCTGCGCCTTCTGAACCTACCCAATGCAAATATTCTTGATTTTACATCTAATACCTATTTTGTGTTTCCGTCACATTTTCTTTACTATTTTACCAAATTCGCTCACTGTCATGTTGCTTAATGGCGATTGTCGTCCTTTACTACTTCCATAACCTATCCTTTTAGAATTTAGCCAACGGCAGCGCTTCCGCAATTGCTTACTCTATCTTCTCCTACTCTACTTAGGCCCATAACTGCCACATCTCCCCACTATCTTCCCACAACTCAAACCACACCGCTCAGCTGTTTTAACTGCTGTTTTCCTTACAACCTACCCGACTTCTGCTTTCGAACTACATACGCTCAAGCTGTTAACAATTCAATGGCGCTGCGCATGCGCTGATCGATATTTGTGGCGCCAATGTGGCGGGACAATTTTCATATCACAAATGGCGCCAGAATTGCAACAAAAAACTAAGAGCCAACAGTTAACACAAGAAAATAATACCAGTGCGGGCAAAAACAAAAACCGGTAGAGGAAAAATGGTTTGTTAAACCAACAGCGGTAAAAATGACAGCGTGAGTACTTGAGCAGCAACCATAGAAACAACAGCAAAAATGGACATGTTGAGCAATTTTAGCATTTTTAAAGCATACTTTGCGGCATTGAGCAATGGCAGGCGACGACCAGCGGCATAAAATCACGAATGTGCCAGCACTCAAATGAGACAGAGGGCACTAAATGGGGCGAGGGAAGTGAGAGACGAAGTGAAAACAAGCAAGCAAGCAAACAAACAGTCGTGAAAGGAATAGAAATTTAAATGAAAGACATAAAATATATTCTAACTAGTCGTGCCAACTACAAAAGTGAGTAAAAGGTAGAAAAACGGGTGGCAGAAAGCTGAAAGCGGTTTCCTTTTCTTTTGCTTTTGTACGGCAATGAGTTGGGTTGAGAATTCGTTTCAAAGGGCGACAAGAAGCGGCTAAACGATTTTTGGAAGCGTTTGTTCATTTGGCTTTGCCCCTGTGTAGCATAGCACTCAGCTGTTTAGGCAGCTGTTATTCGCTGGCAGCACTTACCGCCGCAAAGGTTTGTAACTTCTTTTGGAAAAGGCGAGTTTGAGTAGAGATTATTTGCGTTGAGGCGCGTTTTTGCGGTTCTTTTAGTTTCTTGCATGGTGGAGTTTTTTATTGTTTCGTTTTATTTTCGCCACCCTATTGCTTTGCTACAATGCGTTTTTCTTCTTACTTTTTTTGCATTACCATTAATACTTTTCCTTATTTCTCCGTACAAGAGTGCTTAGCAATCGTATGCTGTTGCTAAGCGTTGAAATCCAGCTTTTGTTAGCAAAGGTCGTGGTGTTGTTGGCTCCCTTAAAGTCAGCACGACCTAGCTTCGTCGTATGCCATGCATTCTTCACTCTAAGTCAGTCCTCATTTGAATGCATGCTTAGAGTTGGTATAAGAGAGTATACCGAAAGAACCACAACTAGTATCTTGCAATACTCCCTTGGAGGTATTAGAATATACTTCATGGATTTTGTATTGGAAGAGCAAAGCATGACCTTGGCTCTGCTGCAAGATCTTAGAGTATTACAGGAGGGAAACCCTGGATGTTATTTTTATGCCTTATACCGTTCTTAATTAATTGAGTAAGCAGTTCTTGGCTTTCGTGCTTGCCAGTGATAAGTTTTCCCTAAACTTGATTAGCATATCAGCTGTATAATTCTCTACAATTCCTCTACGTTCTGGCACCCAGTGAATAGCACTGGTATATTAATGCCGGACAAGGTTAGGTTGAAGCGGCTGCCAGTGACCCCAATAGCACACCTAGGTACCTAAGATTTTGGGCGCGTTGTGATACCACGCGGATCGCTTGAACCGTCCTACTCAAACCATCATGTGTAGTCTGCGAAAGTCAAAAGTTGACGCACTTCTGCTATGGGTATGTCCGTTAAACCTTCGAAGAATTCTGAGCCCAAGAACTTTCGTATTATTCTGCTAATTGCGGAACATACGCATAGCAAAATCCGTAAGGTTTCTGACTCTTCCGCATCTCCAAAATTTCGGCAACAGTCTCTGTCAGAAACCTGTAGCCTCTCCGGGTGCCTTCTAATGACAATGGGAGTCCACCATCCCCTAGTTTCAACGTCTTGGTTCCTATGGAAGGGAGCTACTGTGAGAGGATGTTGTACTTCCTTGAAAAAAGAACCAGGGCAGTTTTGTGCGGGTTAACACCCAGGTTTTTTTCCTGCATGATTTCATACAGATTTCACACAGAGTTTGTGGAAATTTTCCGCTCACAATCACGGCAAAATCATCCGCATATGCAGTGTGCTAAAGATTGAAGGAGCCTATTGCTCAAATTAGTTTTTGGTGAGAAGATCTACCGATATTATATATATATATATATATATAGATTGGTACTTACACATATGTTAGTGTTTGGCCGAGCTTCTCCTCCGATTTGTGGCGTGCGCCTTGATGTTGTCACACAAAGCGGAGGGACCTACAGTTTTACGCCGACTCCGAACGGCGATTGTATTTTTATGAGAAGCTGTTTTTCATGGCAGAAATACACTCGGAGGTTTGCCATTGCCTGCCGAGGGACGACCGCTGTTAAGAAAAAACCTTTTTCCATATTTTTTGGGATATTGCTTTCACCAGGGCTTGAACCCAGGCGTTGCAGAGTGGAAGCGCGCACTGCTTACCGATATTAGCTGACCTCTATCTCTGATTGTCCCATTTATTACCTAATGAGTGGCGCCTGGCAAAAGGCGTGCTCAGGAGGAAACTCAAGGATTCCTCCTCAGCTTCCACCTACGTCACATCAGATTTGAGCAAGCACCCAGGACGGCTCGAGGTGAGCTAGAGATTTCCTTCTAGAGGCTAGACGCAGAGTTCAATCATCCTGGCCCTGCTGCATCGAAAATAAATTATGTTTGTTATTATAGCCACTATTGTATTTACAGTTGCCTAGCTGTCGACTATGTGACTTGAAGCCGCTGCTGACTCAGGTGCTTTAGCTACAGCATTGATCTCTATCAGGAAAAGTTGGTAGCTGTTGGCCCTAGTTCTTATATGGCTGTTCAAGTACAAGCCCCGTATAAATGCAACAGCTCTCTCTACTTCACTAATTTAAGATTTATTCGCAGTTGAAGTAATTGGATGAGAGTACCTTCTCCCTGAGTGACCTCGAAGTCTGCTATGACTTGTATACTTTTGTACGTCTCCAGTTGTCGGAGCCTCACTAGCTCCCTGTATCTGTGTGGCCTAAAAGCAGGTTATAGATCTGTCAAACCGCCCTCCTTTCTCTTGAGGGATGCTATTAAAGCCTCACCTCCCGTGAATGGGTGCTCTATGGCACAAGACAACTGAAATAATGGTCTATCTGCTGATCTACTCGCGCAATAGGCATGTTGCCCATGGTGGTATGGCATTGTCATTAGCGGCGCTTTTCCCACGCCAAGGCCAAACCTCATCTGATAAGGGTTGCTTTAACTACCACGCCTATAACTTTGATGCGCAATGTTTCATTCTTGTCACGTCCTCAATAGGTCATGCCATAACAATAACAAAGAAATTTGTCATTATTAGAGCGCTAAAAGTCCAGTTTTCGCAGCATACTTTTAGGCGCAGTAGTCAAATCAATTGTTATGCGACGATTTTTGTCATTGGCGTGGGCATAGCACCGTACGGTGATTGATCTCATGCGATCGTCTAACATTTTAAAGCCCAAGAGGGGATTTCATAAAATAAAAAAAAAAGAATCATGAACATTGGCGCCAACAGTGGAAACTTAATACCTGTTCAAATAGTTACCTAAGCTCTGATTTCCTGGATATTTTCGATTGCAATTTTATGTATTTCAATACCTCTCATACTTATTCGCGTTAAATTAAACAAAACCTTCTAATCTTCTTCATTAAACTGCCTCATAAAAGCTGAAATTCACTTTAATGCGCCTAAATGTATGCAACTACGATTTGCTTAGTGAGACGGCCTGCTTGGCACCAATTTTACGGTCAAAAATTGATGTCAAAAGCAAATCAAGCAAAAAAAGAAACTTGGTAAAAATAGCAAAAACCCCCAAAAAAATGCAAAAACGGCAAAAACACAAAAGCAGAGCAACAAATCAGACCAAGCATGAGAAGGTGTTTCACTTTTCGTGCTGCTAAGTTGAAGCTATTAACACAAAGCTTTGTTCGCCTTGTCTTACTCTTCCGCTTCGCTTTTGGTTGATTTTCATAAATCTTTGTTACTTGTTGTTTTGTTGTTTGTTCGCTGTTCCCTTTGTTGTCTTTTTTTTTGATGAAAAACCCTTTTTTTTGCTTATTATTTTGGTTTTGAGTTAAAGCGAATTTTATTGCCTTTTGTAGTCATATACATATGTAGTGTATGTCTGTCATTGTGAACTAAATTTTACCCTTTTACATAACCGCCTTTGTGATTTTTTTCCCTTTGTGCGCTTTTCACAGACTTGCTTTTTGCTTTTAATCAGTTTGCTGTGCCATGGTGAATAACTTCTATTGTGGCAATTTTACTATGTAGTTTATTAATGAAAGGTAGTAAAAAAAAATTGGTAAACAAAATTCGCTAGAAATTGTGTATATTTTAACTTAGATTTTCGTCGAATAAAAAGGTAATTTATTTTCATACTTAATTCTACTCAAACCTGTGAGTGCGAAACAGTAAAAGAAGGGAATTCAAAGTGATGTCATAGCAAAGCGTTGATAAAAAAAAAACAATTACTATGCCAAAGCATTTAAAAGCTAATTTGTCTTTTATTTTTTTCTATATCTGTTTGATACGAAAAAAAGGAGAAACTGTAATCATAAAAAAGACCATTATTCCATCATTTAGTAGGAATATTATGAATATTTTAAGGTAGAAGATTTTTTAAATTCGCCTAACTGCGAGATTAGTAAATACTGTGCCTAAAAATATGCAATATTGCATGACTAAATGGGTAAGCAACCACGCAATTCACAACTGGCTTATGAAGTAAAACACTTTAGTTGACAGCCTTAGATTTTACAGCCTACTTAGACAGAATGATGTTGGGAAGTGTGGTACGGTATGTATGTTTATATCTAACACAGAATTGTAAAAAATTTATTTAGAAAAGATCTTTGGCCTGATGAAAAGGGCAGTCCGCTCTACCTTCTACAGCTAGAGAATAAGGAAAAACGGATTGATCTAGCAGTGAACGTGGGCAAGTTACAAATCCTTCCAGCAGCTCACAAACTGACTTCTTTAACAATTTTAGCAAGAATTAAGATCAACCAGGGATCAATGCTTACCAACAGCTTCTGTTTTTTGACTTGTTTCAAAAGTGGTATTTTTCATATTCTGTTTTATGCCATACTTTTCAGATGGGGTGAGAATTACGCTTTCTATCTAGACTTATCCTTTAACAGGAATCCTGACTATAGTCGGGACTTTTTAAAGTGGATTGCCAGGTATAATTATGCGGACCAACCTGTTCTACAAGATCACCACTATGAAAGTCTTACTAAACGTTTCGCTATTTGAACTTTTTGAAAACCCCCAGCCTAGATGCACTGAAATTAAAATTAATTCAGTTTGTTTATGAATATATTGCAAACTTTATTACGCATAGGTTGATGAGAAGTCCACGGGGATCTAAATATCATCTAATTAGTATCTAATATTAATCAAGTTTCGGTTGATTTTTCTCTCAGTGAAGTTATTAAGTTTCCCGGATATTCAACAATTTTCTTTATAATGCAATGAACAAAATGGGCTCGCCTATGTTGGAAAAGCGACCTCAAGAGATACGTGTCTGAACTAAATCGTGCCAACAGCTAGTGTCTTAAAGGAAGTAAATTCACATGACCATTGAGAAGTACACACATTCGCCATAATAAAAGCAAATAGCTTGAGCAACCAATATTGTCTACCTTTAGGCGCTCTATTTGATTGTATAGAAAATTATCTAACAGAAAACTGAAAACAAAAGTTTATAAAATTTTTAATATGCAACACCGAACACCCAAAGTACTCTAAATCTGAGTTCAGATTGGAAATCGTATTACCAAAGTCCTTCCGCTAGTATTATTTTTCTCTTCAATCTCTTCAACCGCTATTGATATGCCCACTTTCTTCCTCACTCCTATACACATAATCATATTTGCTTTTCAATTTGAAAATTTTCTAACTCAATTGTTTGCCAATCTACTAAGTTTCACCTCTACTCCCTTACTTACGAGTAGCAATTTTGCCTAGCCCAGCATCAACAGTACCACACTACTCATAACATATGCGAGTATGCATACCTTTTCTGCTTACCCGCACACAATCTGCCAGCAATAGCTTTTTTTTTTTTTTAATTTGCTCTTCAGCAAATAAGCACTTAATAGGTTTTCAAACAAAATCCCATCATACATTCCAGCAGATTGTACATGTTATGCTGACCTGGCGACCCAGCATACTCCTTCGCTACAGCATTCACAAATCGGTGGGTTTGTTGTGATAGCGAGCAGAAGACGATGTTTGTAAGCTGCTAACAAATTGATACGCTTGCTATTTTCAATTTGCGTTTTTCGGCCATTTTACTCGTTTTTCTGGCTTACATTGTGGCATCACCTTACCATCGATTTCGCCTTCCTCTTTTCCATCTTAGTCACTACGTGTCTGTAAGTACATATGTATGTAAATATTATACCACGTATGAGTCATTCCAATAGCCCACTGGCTTGCTAGTCCTCTACCCATATTTGTTCCTGGCATGCTTAATAGAGTTTTTTAATTGAGTTTGTTTTCCGCTATTTACCCATCGGCTATTGGCTTCGCTTTCTCTGGGTAGATACCTACTACCTCACAGGACTACTTTCATTTTCTATTGACTTTTCATCGTTTGTCGGTTAATACACTTAATTGCCCTTTTTTTTGCCTGTATGGGGGTTTTCATGTGGCAACATAGAAATATTGATATAACCAGTGAAATTGAAACCGAAAATTTGTATTATGTTTTGCTAATATTTTAAGCTAATATACACTTCATTTCATCAAAAAGTTACCCTAGTCGTTGGAAATCTAAAAACGTGGAAGCTAAGCTTAGTTGACGCCGGCTGGAGGATGAGAGCAAATTGTTACTTCAAAATATTATATAATATTCGCTGTTTGGGAAGTGAAAATGTATTAAAAACATAATATTGTATACTTTTGGGCGAAGAAATAGAACCTAAAACTTCTTACATTGCAGCAACCTTAAAAAATTTGTTTATTCCGACTGAACAGTGAAGACGTGGAAATTGTTGGGAACTGAATATGGTTTGTACGTAATATTTGGGATATCGAAGGAAAAAAGCCGGTAAACCCTCTAAAATGGCTGAAAAGTTTGGTGTGGAGAACCAGATTTAGTTACTCGGAAAGTGGTACATAGAGTATCGCCTTCACAAGAAAGGGATATTAGATTGGTGTTTAGCTCGAACGCATGGACTTTTCCTTACATAGTACATGATGACCGGCTAAGTCTTGAGCAGTGGCAGTGAAAATATTTGATACTTTCGATCTCTTCATCGTCACGATAGATGCGACAGTAGTCATTAGAGCGAGAGGCTCTCCCGCAGACGTGTGTCCCAATAAAAAGAAGCCGTAATTATAATTAGAGCAGCGAGAGTTGGGGTTTATCCCAAGCCATAGCAGCCGAAACGTCAGTGGTATTTATACCTGCTTGGAAAGTAGAGTTTGTAGTCGATAAAAACGTACGTACGAACAACAGAAATTCAGAACGATCTCACTTCTATGGGGAGGTGATAAAGCGCTCTACTATCCACCAATAAACTGTCGGCTATTCCATGTGAATGTTCGGAATCGAAGTCTTTAAAATGCTTAAAGTGGAATCGATTAATCAGCCAAGCCCTATTAATGAGTCCGATATTCTAGGTGTACAGCGTGATTCTTTCATTAAGATAATGCTTTACATGGCAAATCCCTAGTATAACTCTTGTTAAATACACTTTTACGTTACGAGCTCCTTGCTCCAAGATAGATTACCAGCTATGTAGTAGCTTCGTTCAGTCTTCGTTGAGCGCTTATACTGAACATATTGAAGGACCGTTGCCAGGGTTTGCCTACTCCCACGTTTAAGTCAGCTGGAACTGCATGCGAAAACCCAGTTTCTGGTTACTCTCATATGAAAGCCAGTGAGGTGGAACCTCCTTGCCAGATTTCCGAGGATTTTTTGTATTCCCTAGGTCCTCAGTCATCCCTGCATAAGCCGTCTATGATTAAGTATACAGGATATTCGTTTAGCATAAGCGGATTGGCGTAGACGTACCCAGCTTAATAACTTCCAGCAGCATTTATATCAAAATTGCCACCCATTCTCGGTTCGTCTGGCCCGAGCTTAGTAGAAGCGTCAGATTAAAAAAAAAATTGTAAGGAAGACAAAGATAAGGGAGTGAAAAAGGAGTCTGATTAGAGCACATGGCCGTGAGTTAATCTGTTCTAGTTTATTCTAAGACATGTCCTTTTATAAGGATTTCAGTGAATTCAAGTGGATCAAGTGGAATACCAAATCGAAACTTTTTATTTAGTCCGGTAAAATAAGCCGTCTTAAAAACGAACAAGCAGAAAAATATTCTATGCCGAAGTGTAAATAAATATATATGTGCATATGTATGTATAATCTCCTTAATCTATAGAAGGGCTAAAAATCAGACAGCAGCTAATCTTATTTTGATTTTGGAATGTTTCAGATAGTACTTTGTTAGCTATTTACATAACTGAAACCTCGACGCATTTAAATGGTCAAGCAATCGCTTGCTAAGGACATACCTCTCAGTCTTTTTTAGATATTTGAACTCACACCACTGCGAATGCCTTTATTTGCAGGTCTGTGTTCAAGAATCTACTTCTAAATACTGTAGACTAATAAGTTCCTTTGCCTTTCTCGCCGCCTTCACTAGCGCTCACTGATTGAGCGCTAGCCGGGCTGAGGCAGCAATTAATTGCTTTCTATGAAGTGATAATTTATTACAACACCAGCAAAATGAGTGAGACCGAGCTAAACAAACAATACAAAAAACAAAGCGAGTTGAATCAAATCATGAATAGCAACAACAATACAACGACTATCAATACTGCGGGCAAATTTGAGGAAGAGCGTATAAACGAGGGTGCTGGTTAGATTTTGGCGAAGGATAACAATCCATGTGTGGCTATGAAAATAATCCAAAACGGTTGGAGAAAGGAAACATGAAACCATGACGCGGAAGGTTGGTGGAACGCAACCGAAAATAATGTACGAAAATTGGTTGAAAACAAAAAAGGCTTGGGACGTAAGAGAAGTGTTAAAAGTAAGAGCACGAGAAGGTTAACGATGGGGTCAAGTAGCATGCAATTGTTATGTTAGGTTTGATAGAGGGTGTTAATGAGGAGGCAAAGAGTGAAGTGTTTAGTGATGCAGGACAAGTGATATAGCGCATTAAATATATATGCGGGGTAACACTGAGTGGTCATAGCAGACATTTTTGCGTTCATAATAAGGCAAGTAAAGAGTGTGCTGAAAGGGGTTCAAATGAAGGCCACTTTCAATATGAGCGAGCGCGTGTGCGCCAAAGTAAGGCTACAAACGCACACATTATGGGAGCGCTGCTGGCTGGCCCTCTGACCACTGACCACTGAAGGCAAAAATGTTAGCCCCTAGCAAATCTGATTAAGCGCTTAAGCGAAACGCTGCGCACCCAAATTGCATAAGCGAATCAAAGGCACATAAACGCATACCCTCATGGGTTGAGAATACTGCGCTCTTATATATGATACATTAGGGTGGCCCAAAATAAGCAAAGTCGGAATTTTAATGCTCTCACTCCCTAGGATTGTTTTAGGTCGAAAAAATATACCCATACAAAATACATGGAAAACTTTGAGCGCTTTTAGTGACCTCTAAATATTTTTTGATAAACAAATAGGGGTATAGTTTTTTCGGCATAGAACAATCCTAGCGGGTGAGCGCATACAAATTTGCGCTTTACTTTTTCTCATGCATTCTTGGACCACCCTAATGATACATACATGTAGGCACGTGTATTTATGAAAGCCGCTCATAAACCTACACGCCCACTTGCATTTCATATTGAATTGTATGCATTTTGCGTCATATTTTCAACCACCCATAGCCAGTTTACTCTCCCCCTTTGGATTTCTTCCCCTCCCTTGACTATAAGCTTCCTGTTCCACTGCCCTCACATGCGCACTCATGTGTGACCTTTTGCACCCTTGTTCTTGCTAGAGCTTATCTCGCAAGCTCTATCTCTGGCATATTTTGAAAATATTCGAATTTCATTTGACTGTAGTCTGCTTTTTGGCGCATTATAGCGCTTAGTTAGTCTTGTGTGTGTCTATGTACATACCCTGGCTCTTGCGTTTATTGTTCTAACCCAACTAATATGCAATAAATTTTATCAACGCATTTAATCAAAGATAAGTCCATGCTGTGCGCACATAACTCTATAATTGTTGGTGTATTACTGGGGGATTTTATTGTTTTGCAGTTGTTGTTGCCATTCTACATGGCGTGCGTGCCAGTTTAATATGAATATTTCATATCCTTATTTTTAGGATGATTCGCCGTTATGTAGGCCTTGGAAAATGTGCTTCTATAAATAGGAATTTGATAAAATTTTGGTGAAATAAAGAATCAATTGATATTCTCTTTGTAATAAGTCACAATGTTATATACTCTTGGGAATAACGTGAGCGCCAAACATTATGCAACTTGAAAGCCCAAAACTAAAGTATGTATTCGTGCCAAAAGGTCTAGGTGTGGTTTGAAGGCAATTTAAAATTATTCTTGTGAAGTGTTTAGCGATTCAAAAATTTCTAAGTACCTGTTTAGCACTAGAATTTTGTTTGTAAGTATAGACGATTTAAATAACAAGTACTTTTCTCCGATGCAAAAAGAATTATCGAAATAGGTTGACGTGTCCAAAGTTATGCGGTAATATACATAAAAAAAAATATTCCGACGAACTGATAACCTCCTCCTTTATTGGCAGTCGGTTAAAAAGTCAAAGCCTGTCATATTATTTTCCTTATTCCAAGCCACCAAATAGTACGGCTAAAACTATGCAATATGTATACTTTGCTCATAAAAATCCGAGCATTATTAATTCTCAACCATCATATAAAACATTTTGTTTAAAACTCAACTCAAAGTTGTTCTTACAGCGTGTTGTACATGAAATATTCGATTTCTTACATAAGTTAAAAGTTATAAATAATTCAAGAAAATCTCCGCGCAAAATAAGCAAGTTGAAATGCTATAAAAACACCTACATTCCTTTTATTATATATTTATAATAAAATTTACGTCCCACCCAAGTACGTGGGCGTAACTTTGCAAACATAACCAAACAACTAGTAAAAGAAAATTGTTATTATTATAGCGAAACTGTCGCAGAAATGATAAATTTAATGACCATTCAGGAGAGAGAGAGAGTAAATAAAGACCCAAAAGCGCCACAGCAACAGCAACAGCGCACGCTTTTATGACCCCATTGAATTTGCTGGCTCACTGCACTGCATTGGCTAGCCGCCGCACTGCTGCTACTGCTGCTGCTGATTGTGTTGCATACTTTCGGGTGCAAGTAACTTTCAGTTTGATGACAAATTATTATGGCGGCACAAAATGAAATAAATAATAATATTTATGAACACAAAAATAGTCGCCATAGATACATAAATATTGGCCATGCGACGCATACAAGCAAACAAACCTACGCATAAAATTATTATTACTACAGATATGTTTATCAACTTATGTATGTATCACTCTGCTTGGGCTCGCTGCATTGCAATAAACTACAAAATCACTGACAGTCATTCCCTTGACAAACTCATATTTGATCTGATGTTGCCGCCGCTGCAGCCACAGCTGTCGCTTTTTGCCTTGTATTCTCATTGGATTTCGGACTTGTCGACGACGCCATATTGTTTTATTGCAAAATTTCATTTCCGTTTTGTCACATTAAACCACGCGTCATAAATTTATTTTGTATATGCATCTCATAGCGGAGTAGCGGTGGCGCAATAAATGAGCTAACCGCAAAAACAACAAAAAGATAATCATAATCATGAAACTGGCATCTAAATGTGGTATTTATTTACTGTTCTAATGCACTCTGTGATGGTAAATCGTTGAACTATGCAGGCTTTTGTTTACTAATTGTAAATAATAGTTGATTAGTTTGTGGATTTTTAGTAAATTTTGAAAAATAATTATCTGCTTTATGGTGTTTGGCGCGTCAATAGTCAGGACAATAACAATTGTTTGCTCTTTCTGAAGTTTGTTAATTTTGTGGTCAGCTCTTTTGTTTGGGCTTTTGGGAATTTTAGTCTCGGGGGGGCTAGTCTGGATAGGATGTTTGATAGGGTAGAGGTGTTCTTGCTCTCATGTACATAGCTGAAAATATTGGTACTAAAGTTTTCATATCTTTGCCGTGGATACCCGAAACTGTTTGTAAACTGTGCTATGAGCACTTGGAGCAGCAGTCAGTGATCAAAGAAGGCGTAGGACGTTCAGAGTGCGTACGTATCAAGGTACATTGAACAGGTTGAACAGTAGAGCAGCTGATTTGATTTATTTTCAAATTATTTGGTCTCGAAAATGTCAAATATTTTTAATTTTTTCTCACAAAAATTCTGAATTGTTAAAATCCATTTGCATGTGAAACCTTTTTCCATACAAAACAAGCGATTGAATAGCAGCTTTTGGAACGTTCGCCCAACTCATAAGCACAACCGCTGATTACTGGCCCTTGTAAAGGATGGATCAATGCTTCGAGAAGCAAACAAATTTACTAGGAAAGAAAGTTGCATCAATTTTTATTTTTTCCAATTTCAATTTTTTATTTTTTATAAGTTTTTGTATTTCACATGGCACGCTTTGATTTAGAAGAAAAAATTCAGAACAGTTTTTGACACTTTCGATACCAGAAGCAACAACAAAATACACGCAAATGTTGTTTTTGCTCTACTGATACTACCTGTTTAATGTGCCTTGGTACGTATAGGAAACGACAGAAAAATTACTTTGGTGACTGTCATTTATGCTGTGCTAATTTTCATAGTGTCAACGTTAAAAAATGATTTATTCATACTTAGAATCGGCTAAAAAACCATTAACGCATTCAATATCGTTGGCATGACCTAGTAGGCAATATTAGGAAGGCTTATTCCTCGATAAATGGCGCAAACGGCGGGATCTCCCTGCTTGTGGATTGGACAAAAAACATTGAGATTCACTAGTTACCTGGACCAAAAGCTGTGACCTCGATGTGAACCCAGCTAAAACTGGCGTAGTCCTTCTTACCAGACCATAAAAAGTACCGGCTCTTAAGCCCATTAAACTCTTTGATTCAAGTATGAAATATAAGCGTGCTGCCAAGCATCTATGAGTACTCTATATCTAACAGTAAGCTGCTCTGAAATGATAACGTAAACGGAACGTATTAATAAAGCCACAGGAAGGGTGTCGCTCTATGGTAATCTGGTAGAAACGATGGGACGACTCAGAGAAATGGAGGTGAACCCACAAGCTCACCCCTAATGTTGAAAAATGGCTGAATAGGTCTCACGGAGAATGTAGTAGTTTTCATCTAACCCAGTCCCTCTCGGGCGACGGTCCTTATTGTGAGTATCTGAATAGAATTGGGCATAACGACTCCCCATACTGTTCGAGGTGCATAGGAGTAAGAGAAAACCCGGAGCACTTAATGTTCTCGTACCCCCGCTACGCCCCTGAGACACGATTCATACTACAGGACAACGGCATACTAGACTATATGTTAGCATCAAACGGTAACTGGCAGAAAATATGCGCTCATGTCACACGAATCCACGTAGACTTAAGACGAGCTGAGCATCTCAATACATTAGGAGCCTTTGGGTCAACCAACTCCGTGAAGTAGTTCCTCGAATGGCAGTCCAACGGGGAGAGTGGTTTGTAGAGAGGTGCAGCTGTGAGGCTGAAAGTGTCTTCCTTCATTTCCTTCTTCAAGGGGCGTCACCCCAGAAAAAGAAACAGTAGGGATATAAAAAGGCGATTGGTGTAACATTGGGTTTCTCACCAAGGATAAGTCAGTGGCTTGTCTGGCTACTAGTCTGGCTACACTTAATGAAGCTCTGATGATGAGGCACCAAATAAGAAGGCACAAGAAGGAAGTACAGGCCTTTATATTTTCTGACAGTCAATCAGCTCTTTATCATACACAGTAAAGATCTCTAAACGAGATTACCCAGCATTATTGAATATATACAATGCATATAGATGCTTGGAGATATTGAGGGTAACTGAAAAGCTGACGAACTGGCGAGGAATGGTACGATTATGCCCATCCTTATATGACCATGTTAGGTGTATCAATGGCCAACTTTAAACGACAGTTTAGGAATAGCACCATAAAAATATCCAACGCTGGGGAAATATCCCCTTCTGCAAAACCGCTGGGCGTACTTAGCTTTCCTGCGATAAAAAAATGCACGTCTGTACTCTTGGGATTAAAACGGAACGAGCTATCCATCCATTCTCCCTCGAATTATTACAGGTCACTGTCGAATCGGCGTACATTCTCTGAGACTAGGAAGGGACGTGCCGGACTAGACTACTTTCAAAGCTGCAGATGCGAAGAAGAGGCGGAAAGTTTACAGCATTTCTGTTACCATTGTTCGGTCCTAAAGGAGCGCTCAATGCTATCCTCAACATAATACATATCGACTTTCAATTGTAAGAAGTGGCTATGAAATCGGCGGTCAGACTAAGGTAGTAAGTCCCTTGGAGGACTAGACAATTCCGGCATGTGTTGGTCATTTATGAAATGCAATAAGGAAGGACGATCGACAATCTAGACATCAGCTATAGCGTGCGAGTGCAATTCCCATCCAGAAGTGAATTGAGAAGAGATCGAGTCGGCCGATGGAAAGGCTATCTCTCAATACACCGACGCATAAAAAATGGATTACGGTGTAACATGAAGGAAATTTTTGCACATGCGTCCGGTGTTAGAAGTCGCTGGATGGATGCCCTCTTGGAATAAACCTAGGGGAAATTATTCTGCATTTCCTTTACCTGGCTAAAGACCTGTAAGGTAGCAAGATAGCTCTGATTTTGGATACAACAGGTTGAATGCCCTGTCCTATGGTGTGAAGACATTTGCTTAAATAAATTTAAGTGAAAGGTATGAAATTTTAGGAAATAGCAATTGGTTAGCTTTTATGCATACCGGCCATTTATTATTTGGAGATTAGTGATGTTATTTCGAGAGAGTCCTCAGGCTTCAATGCATGTCAAAGTCGCTAAATTAATCAATGATTTGTGACACTTAATAAAGGAAACTAAAGGATTATACTCGTGTAATTGGACTTTGAAAAATTGTGCCCTTAGAAGCTCGGTTGCATTTTTTTTTTTAGAGAATCTTGAATTTTCCTGCATTTTAAACGACAAACATTTTCATTCATCCTTCTTTTACACTAGAATTAAGAATTTTGTCCTGTTGTACTACTCCTTTTTTGTATACAGCACTCATGCTCCAACATATTCTTCGCTCATTGTTGCCCTTTGTCGCCGATGCCAATAGACCATGAACAAATGAACGAAAATATTAACTGCTACAATTTTACAACCATGTCACCAAATGATTTACGATCGTTCCAACAAAGTGAGCACAAATGAAAATTGTACAGCGCACATACAACGCAAAACTACATTCCATATTCATGCCAACTCATGTGAGCGAGTTTATGAGTGCTCAACAAATGGGCTTCACCCGGTGTGTGTGAGTGTGTGTGTGTGTGTGCTGAAGTGTGCGGAAACATTTTGGTATGTTTGTTGGGCACCACAAAACACAGGAAGCAAGGAAATGAGCGCTTGTCGCCAATGCGAACGGGTTGTAGGAGAGCATCAAGCATAGAAGGGGAATAGCTCGCAGTTTTGTGGAAAAAAGTGTTGGCGCAACAGTGCAAATGGTCACCAAAATCGGAGAAAAGCAAAAAAAAAAACTTGCACAGTTATTAAATGTGGCTGCACATTTTCCTGTTGTAAAAAGCGGCAAGGACTTTAAGGCAGGATGCTGGACATATGTGTGGCCTTTTGTAAGCCAACCATCGGTCGCAGTAGGTTTTGCCGATTGTGGTCAAGAAAAACTTCAACCCAAACAGGCAAGCGAACTTTGACGGCAACACATTGGGCAGCGGATAATAAAGGATAAACTTGTAAAATTGTTCAAAACACAGTTGGAGCGGGGATGTTGCGAGTATGGTGCAAAGCATTGGTGACAGTTAAGTGTGCTTAATGGAAGCATTGCAATGCGTCGGTCGCGCGCTAACTTTATGCTCAGTGCGAGACACGTGCCATGGTTGCTGATTTTTTCATCTACAAAGGATTTACTATCAGCGGCTGCTTATTTTTTTTTTTGCTTGCTAAGGTGTTATGGAAGAAGCGGCTGACTTTTTCTGAATTACTTTCGTGCGAAGTTATTAAATAAGCTGCTAAGGAAGACGTATTTAATTGGCACCACAGAAAGGTATGCAGTCAGACAGAGAGTTATATTTTAAGGATTTATTGTGACTTTGTATTAGAGTTTTTTTTTCTAGGTAAAATTTTAGGTCATAAAAAATAGTAGTTGCTAAGAGATGGTGTAATTTTTACGACACTGCTAAAAAGCGCTGGAACATTTTTTCAACTTCACCGCAGCGGTAATTAAATGTTGACAACCGTAAAGCCAGCAGCAATAAAATGAGTGACAAAAAAGTTCACACATACGCCAGTGGAATTCTTAGACTTTTTTGTGACTAATGAAGTTCTTGATGGCTGTGGTTGTCGTGAGAGAGGAGCATGTAAAAAATCATAAGCAAATTCTTTACGGGTAGTTCATAGATTTTTCGGTGAGGAAGCCAAAAATGTTGCGAAAGAGTTTCTTGTTTTGCTGTAGCACTTAATTTAATTGGCTGCTATGAGGATAAACGAAAGCAGAAATAGGGCCGACATAATCGAAAAGTGTTTCCAAATATCAAGCTGTGAGAAGGAGCAACTTGCTGCCTGAAGTGAAGCTGAAAATTTTGACCTTTTGAGAGGCCCTTAGCTGCTTCATTCTCCAAAGTTTAGGTAGCCATCAAAAGTTTTGAACCCTTGCCTAGATCAGCGAAACTAGAAAGTAATTTCGTCCAGCACATCTGGGGGTAGGCCCTCGACAATTTTCGTACGGCGATAGACTTCAGGAAGAGGCATATTAGATGAGTCTGTTTGTGTAGGCATTGAAGAGGTGGTGAGTATCGTTTAAAGTAAGTCGTAGAATAGAAGCTCACTAAGGCAGCGTGGATTTCCAGAAGCAACTTCAGATTTTCGTTTGCGTTAAAAGGTGCATAGTATTCGATGACGAAATCCATGGGACAAGATTTGAAAAAGAAGTTCATTGTTTTCCAACAGAAAATGTTCCAGGTATGTATATTGAGCGTTTGGTACAACAGATTGGGTGTGGATTGCGATGCGCGAATAATAAAGGTGACCTTCGAGTAAGTATTTACTCAATTCATCGGTACGTCTTGCTTCTCAACGGAGAACTCAGCATCTCACTGTTCAGAGAATAGGCCGACGACATCAGAAGAAAGTCCCTAGGTGCGACGGTCTGCCAGGTATCTAGTCTTGGCATACCAGTTCTCGGCGAACACACAGGCGGAGCGGAAACAATGGTATTCAAGTCGAATACCCGTAAGTATATTTAGGTCCGCAAATACGTTCTGACTTAATCCCACTTATAAGATATATACACAATTATCTGTGGAAATAAACTCGGAGTGATTGTCGATGGAGTTAAGCAGTGATCTGATGAGAGACTTGAAATAGATTGTAAAGTTTTTCTATTTATGCTGCAACAACTCAGATTCGAGTCACCAGTCTAAATCGCTAAACGAGGTCTTCGAAGTATAACAGATTAGTTGGGATTGCCCCAACTGTGCTTTAGCTATCTAAGGCTGGATACAAATCGCAAGGTTTGAGATTACCTATTGGAGTATGTACTGTTATAGGGCTAGAGAAAAAAAATCGCCGTACACCTTCGAATTTCGATTTTTTATTTGCCGAACGTAGGGATTGACGTGTTACATTTTTCGTCATATCTTCGAAATTTGCAGTCGCATTTTAAGGAGAACATTTTTTTTTGTTCCAGAGTTCAATGGCCTCAAGTATCCCGTTATTGTACACTGAGAAAAAAATAAATAAACCATAACGTCTTTGTTTCAAACGAAAACAAATATTATTTTGCGCCAAACAAGCTTTTGTTAACTTTAAACAGATTTACTTTTGAAGTTTTTTTCGTTTGAATGCGATTTCGTTATGCACTTCACAGATGCTTTATCATAATAAAGAAAAAAACCGAAAATAAAAATTTAAAATTTTATGTTCCGCCCAATGAGATTTGAACCTGAGCACCAAATGTAACAAGCATCTCTGCGCACTCAGCTACAAGCACAACATGTGAGTGTGCTTTCAAATGTTCGCTTTGAAGCAAACCAAATTGGGCTAAACTGATTCCTGATGAAAATTTCTAGACAACACCACTCTGTGATCGATCAAACAAACTTATGTGTAACTTATGTTTAAGTTTGTTTAAAAAATCCTTTTTCTGTTCAAAAATTTCGATGCAAATTTTATGGAAAAGGAAATCGAACTGTAAATACGAGTTTCAGAAATACCTTGACTCCAGCGCCACCAATCCGGCCAATTTGCAAATGAAATATTAATAATATCGGGCTTTAAATGCGGGCTTTTAAATATATCTCAACTACGGGCCACCTAACGGACTAATTTTCGAACAAAATAATTCTTTTTATGTAAAAATCAGATTGTAAATACGTTTTTGAGAGATATCTCGACTACAGCGCCATCTATATATGCCCAATGCTCAACAGACCCTAGTACAAACATACGGTATGCATTTGAGTTCAATTGCCAACAGATACACAGAAGATTTTGATAAACAAGGTTTTTACTATTTTTTTTTCCTTTGTTAGGTTTACCCTTATTTTTCCTCGCCTTCTATATTTCATTAATATAATTTTTTACTTTCATTCCAATAAACGCTGTCATGTTGAACTTGTTAACATTTCTGCTAGACAAACACAAATTTTCTATGTTCGATGTCGTAAGGTGAGATGAGAGTTGCTTGTTTTGCCACATCGAACATGGAACAAGAACAATTTTAAATTATGTATGTGATTGCAAATGGCTTCATATGAATTAAAATTGAAGAAAAAAAATGCATTTTGGTTGTGAAAGTTCAAGGTAAGTAAATAGTTTAGCACAACGGAATGGCTTTCGAACGTCGACGATGGATCAATAAGCCACGGAACTGTAACAATAAAATTTTTTGTTTTAAGGTGACAGGGCTCTGAAACGAACATCATTCTAACAGAACATTTAAAGTCTACCACAGAAGGACATGTTTTTTAAGAAGCGATTATGCACTGAGAAAAGAGTTTAGTTACGTCAACTAAATCTGTTTTTCCCAACACATTATTTGGTTATAGTTACATTATTTGTTGATAGTTATCAAATCATGTGTTGAGAGAAATATATTTAGCTGTCTTCTGTTCTGTGTTTAGTTAGGATTAATATCTAATCTATATCAGCTGCAATTATCTGCACATTTTTGTAATCCTTTTGCCGCACAGTGGTTCGAAAGTGGCAGAAAGTCTTACTTTCGGAATGTCTCGAAATAGCCAAATAAGAGGTTAGTTAAATTCAGGGCATGCCAATTAACAGAATACAAGGCCTTTTCCGATAAAAATGGAGCAAATATTTTTCATTTTATTTATTTTGTATGCAAGTTTTTACGGCTACAATTAAGAAACAAACTTAATTTCATTAAAATTATACAACATTTTCCATATCTGCCCCCTAAGGTAGTAGGCGTCGCAGTTTTCCAATTTATGCCATTTTTCGAATTTCTTCATCCCTAACCAAAAATATTGCAAATAAAAAATTTTAGTAAAACCGGAGCACGATTACCACTTTTTATCGAATTTTATATGGGGATATTGCACAGTGGGCCGCACAGTGATATTTGATACCCATTTTGTGCCCATAATTTAAAAAATGTGTATTTTCACATAAATTGAGGTTGACAGGGGTTTTTGAGGTCGCTGGATTTGAATCTGAAGTGAGAATAACCAAAAACAAAATGACCGATTCAATATGGCGCCTGAAATAAAGGAAATGTGTTCAATTTGAAAAATATTTTTGAAATTCACGAACACCCCCAACCGATACATTATTTTTGGACTTAAGGGCACCAAATGGACACCAAATATCACTGTGAGCCGCGAGAATTTCAGCCTATGAACTAAATGAAAGTAGGACAGAAAACTAACAACCAAATTACCTTTATTGTTGTAATAGCTAGAGAGGTGAGTTTCGGAAAATGAATTAAGTGTTAGTTACTGGCAAACTGACATTCCAGCCTATCCTAGGTCGTCAAATTGTATGACTAGCGTCACTGAAACCCTATTTTTTTTGAATGAAAATAATAACTTGGTAAACTTTTTTGTGCTCTGACCAGGGACAGAACATAACCGTTATTGATGGACACTGTCAATGAAAAATTCACTATGAAGGAAATGTTCTACAACTAAGTGATGCATACCAGTCGATTTCTTATTTCACTGAGAATGAAATTTGAAAATAAGTATTTATTTGCAATTTTTATGCGAAATTAAAAAAAAATAACAGTTGTTTTTGATTTTTATTTTATAAATCCAACATAACAATTATTTTTGATTTTTAT
>NW_023458562.1:44915613-44918179 GCF_013731165.1 Rhagoletis pomonella | reverse complement strand
ATTTCTATACTATATGTCTTAGATTACAGTTATCGAAGACTTTTGTTTATAAAAGCCACAAAAACCAAAAATAATTGTTATTTTGAATTTATAAAATAAAAATGAGAAATAACTGTTATTTGAAGAGTAATTATACAAAAAAAAATCAAAAAAATAACTGTTAAAGAGCGCGTGTGAAGTATTTAGAGTGATTAAACTCGTGCAAAGTATATGCGTGTTGGAAAATGGAATGTAAAGTATATCTGAATGGTCATATGGTGTTAGAGTCAGTTACAACTTTTATTGAAAAACGGTTTTTTTTTTTAATAAAAGTTTTAACTGTTACCGTCCCTGGCTATAACACCACATAACCATTATGTTATCTTTCACATCACATTCGCCAACGCCCATGTAATTTGCACGAATTTAATCACTTTAAATGTTTCCTACTCTTATCACAAAACACTTTCCTCATCAGTTTCAAAGAAATTGCAATTTTCCTTTCCAGCGCTTTCCAGTGAATTTTTTTATCAGACAATTTATGGGCATAAACGAAAAATGCAGTTGGTCGAATTAATCCTTGTGTACTAATCCTTGGTAATTAGTGTTGTCTAAAAAAGTTTGCCAGCAGCTAGTAACACAAAAAAAAAACAACAACAGCAAGAAATGAAAAAAGATCACCACGAATATATTATAAGCTCATGTTCTTGGCGCATTCAAGCCAGACTTGTCCGACATGTGTATGCGTGCATGTGTCGTGCTATCATCTACATACACACAACAACTCCCCAAAGCAACTTGCTAAGCTCCCTCTGCTGCTGCCTTTCACACTTCGGTGACACTTGCTGAAAAGTTTTCGAACTTTTTTGCATTTTCGCTAGCCATTTTGTCGCTGCTGTTAACTGCTCTGCTGGCTATTATTGCGGTTGTTATTCCTTAACCCCTTGATTTTTTTTTGCTTCATATCTAAATGGTTTGCGTTATTGTTGTTGTCATATTTTTTGCAGTTCCGGTCAGTTTCACACTTGTTTTAGCAAGAATTGTTGTTATTATTGTTGTGCATGTTTTTCGCACTACTTTATTGGAAAAGTTAAGCTGTTGTTTTGATAGGTTCCGCCACACATTCTCGTATACTTTACAAATGGGATTAATTAGTCGGTGTTTTTAGTTGCTCGGTCGTTAGGACTTTAGCTTGCTGTGGCTGCTAATGTTTGGTTGTTGGTCTTTGGATGCAATTGTTGCAATAGTTTTCTCTTTTTTACTGCCTTTTTTAAATATATTTCTTGTTTGTTTGGCTGTGTAGAGTATTACAAGTTATAATTAGCTAACTTCGAGCTAAGCATTAAATCGTTGGGCGATTTTAATTTTAATGTTACCTAAAGGTCTTTCATTACTTTTGAAATATTTAATAAAAATAACATCTTAAGTGCTTTACAGCCGTTTGGCAAGCGTTCTTTATGCGCCCAAGTAAAAATTTTATTTGGTATGTTCCAAATCACAACTTAGTCAGAAAGCTACGTTGAACGGTCGATTAAGCTGGGCGACCAACTAATTATTTTTTGATACCCAGTGGGGTTTCCTAAATGCATTTGTAACCAGAATGAATTTTGATAGGTTTCCAAACGCCAAATAATCAACAACATCAGGTCATTAAAATAATGCAGGGTCCTATGAAATCATTTGTTTAAGACGCTGGACAATAATGGGCAACGATTTTCTAATATATGTAATTAGCAAATTTCCTGGTCTAAACACAGAAATGGTAAAAGCGGGCATTTGTGCTTTCCCCTTTGCTCTGGTGCGTAGTATTTGATTCTCTTCTTGTAACTCTTAATGACTCTGATATCTACGCTCATGCCTATGCGAACGATGTGGCCGGTCTAGTCACGGACCCATCTCTGCCGGCTGTTTGCAGGAAAGCGCAGACTATACTGAATATGATTGACACTTGTTGTGATGGAAATGGTTCATCGCTAACCCAACCAAAACTAGTGTTGTGCTCTTCACTAGAAAGGAAGGTTGGATGGTCTCATTCCCCTCACACTTAAAACAGTCACAATTCAGACTATTCTCTAATGAATGCCCTGTGGCTGAATGTTGGTTTAATATGTACCAGCACTGATCCCGGACTTACACATTGTCGAATCTTTACTGATGGCTCCAAACTGTCTCTGGGTCTGGATCTGGGGTCTTAATCGAAGTTAATGGGGATAAGCTTAACTTATCTCTTCGGTTTTCGAGGCTGAGGTATTCGCAATCACCATGACCATGGCATGGACTACGTGGTGGAAAATAGGTAGAGGGGAAGCAGTTTACGTGTCTGCAGTGACAGCGAAACTGCACTTAAGGCATTGATCAGCTGTGAAATAGTTCGGCAATGCAAGTCTCGACTAAATTATGTTGGCGAACATAATGAGCTTGCCTCACTCTGGGTGCCAGGTCACTCGGGAGTACCTGTTAATAAGATTTATACGTAAATCGTGTAGGTTTAAAGCAGATTGAAAGGGACCTGAAAACACTACAATGGACGACATTTTGCCTGAGTGTTGTTTTCTGTACGGTTCCGAAAAAAAACTCCGAAATCGTA
>NW_023458562.1:44912938-44915513 GCF_013731165.1 Rhagoletis pomonella | reverse complement strand
TGCCACAATGTAAGCCAGAAAAACGAGTAAAATGGCCGAAAAACGCAAATTGAAAATAGCAAGCGTATCAATTTGTTAGCAGCTTACAAACATCATCTTCAGCTCGCTATCACAACAAACCCACCGATTTGCGCATGCTGTAGCGGAGGAGTATGCTGGGTCGCCAGGTCAGCATAACATGTGCAATCTGCTGGAATGTATGATGGGATTTTGTTTGAAAACCTATTAAGTGCTTATTTGCTGAAGAGCAAATTAAAAAAAAAAAAAAGCTATTGCTGGCAGATTGTGTGCGGGTAAGCAGAAAAGGTATGCATACTCGCATATGTTATGAGTAGTGTGGTACTGTTGATGCTGGGCTAGGCAAAATTGCTACTCGTAAGTAAGGGAGTAAAGGTGAAACTTAGTAGATTGGCAAACAATTGAGTTAGAAAATTTTTAAATTGAAAAGCAAATATGATTATGTGTATAGGAGTGAGGAAGAAAGAGGGCATATCAATAGCGGTTGAAGGGATTGAAGAGAAAAATAATACTAGCGGAAGGGCTTTGGTAATACGATTTCCAATCTGAACTCAGATTTAGAGTACTTTGGGTGTTCGGTGTTGCATATTAAAAATTTTATAAACTTTTGTTTTCAGTTTTCTATTAGATAATCTTCTATACAATCAAATAGAGCGCCTAAAGGTAGACAATATTGGTTGCTCAAGCTATTTGCTTTTATTATGGCGAATGTGTGTACTTCTCAATGAGCATGTGAATTTATTTCCTTTAAGACACTAGCTGTTGGCACGATTTAGTTCAGACACGTATCTCTTGATGTCGCTTTTCCAACATAGGCGAGCCCATTTTGTTCATTGCATTATATAGAAAATTGTTGAATATCCGGGAAACTTAATAACTTCACTGAGAGAAAAATCAACCGAAACTTGGTTAATATTAGATCCTAATTAGATGATATTTAGATCCCCGTGGACTTCTCATCAACCTATGCGTAATAAAGTCTGCAATATCTGCAATTGCAGGAAAGCTAGGCTGGGGTTTTTCAAAAGTTCAAATAGCGAAACGTTTAGTAAGACTTTCATAGTGATGCTCTTTTACAACAGGTTGGTCCGCGTAATTATACCTGGCAACCACTTTAAAAAATACACCATTTTTCCTGTTATTGACAAAAAAGCGAAGATTTTCTTGGATTGATCTTCGAAGTACCGACTATAGTCGGGATTCCTGTTAGATATAAACATACATGGTATAATGCCGTGGAAGTACGGGCTCGCTTTCCAACATCATTCTGTCTAAGGAAGCTGGAAAATCTAAGGCTGTCAACTAAAGTGTTTTACTTCATAAGCCAGTTGTGAATTGCGTAGTTGCTTACCCATTTGCGTCATCCAATATTGCATAGTTTTAGGCACAGTATTTACTAATCTCGCAGTTAGGCCAGTTTAAAAAATCTTCTACCTTACAAAATTCATGATATTTCTACTAAAGGATGGAATAATGGCCTTTTTTATAACAATTTTCTCCTATATTTTCGTATCAAGCAGATATCGAAAAAAAATAAAAGACAAATTAGCTTTTAAATGCTTTGGCATAGTAATTGTTTTTTTTTTTTTTATGAACGCTTTGCTATGACATCACTTTGAATTCCCTTCTTTTACTGTTTCACACGCACAGGTTTGAGTAGAATTAAGTATGAAAATAAATTACCTTTTTATTCGACGAAAATCTAAGTTAAAATATACACAATTTCTAGCGAATTTTGTTTACCAATTTTTTTTTACTACCTTTCATTAATAAACTACATAGTAAAATTGCCACAATAGAAGTTATTCACCATGGCACAGCAAACTGATTAAAAGCAAAAAGCAAGTCTGTGAAAAGCGCACAAAGGGAAAAAAATCACAAAGGCGGTTATTTAAAAGGGTAAAATTTAGTTCACAATGACAGACATACACTACATATGTATATGACTACAAAAGGCAATAAAATTCGCTTTAACTCAAAACCAAAATAATAAGCAAAAAAAAGGGTTTTTCATCAAAAAAAAAACAACAAAGGGAACAGCGAACAAACAACAAGTAACAAAGATTTATGAAAATCAACCAAAAGCGGTGCGGAAGAGTAAGACAAGGCGAACAAAGCTTTGTGTTAATAGCTTCAACTTAGCAGCACGAAAAGTGAAACACCTTCTCATGCTTGGTCTGATTTGTTGCTCTGCTTTTGTGTTTTTGCCGTTTTTGCATTTTTTTGGGGGTTTTTGCTATTTTTACCAAGTTTATTTTTTTGCTTGATTTGCTTTTGACATCAATTTTTAACCGTAAAATTGGTGCCAAGCAGGCCGTCTCACTAAGCAAATCGTAGTTGCATACATTTAGGCGCATTAAAGTGAACTTCAGCTTTTATGAGGTAGTTTAATGAAAAAGATTAGATGGTTTTGTTTAATTTAACGCGAATAAGTATGAGAGGTATTGAAATACATAAATTTGCAATCGAAAATATCCAGGAAATCAGAGCTTAGGTAACTATTTGAACAGGTATTAAGTTTCCACTGTTGGCGCCAATGTTCATGATTCTTTTTTTT
>NW_023458562.1:44906203-44912838 GCF_013731165.1 Rhagoletis pomonella | reverse complement strand
TTTTTTTTATTTTATGAAATCCCCTCTTGGGCTTTAAAATGTTAGACGATCGCATGAGATCAACCACCGTAAGGTGCTATGCCCACGCCAATGACAAAAATCGTCGCATAACAATTGATTTGACTACTGCGCCTAAAAGTATGTTGCGAAAACTGGACTTTTAGCGCTCTAATAATGACAATTTTCTTTATTATTGTTATGGCATGACCTATTGAGGACGTGACAAGAATGAAACATTGCGCATCAAAGTTTTAGGCGTGGTAGTTAAAGCAACCCTTATCAGATGAGGTTTGGCCTTGGCGTGGGAAAAGCGCCGCTAATGACAATGCCATACCACCATGGGCAACATGCCTATTGCGCGAGTAGATCAGCAGATAGACCATTATTTCAGTTGTCTTGTTCCATAGAGCACCCATTCACGGGAGATGAGGCTTTAATAGCATCCCTCAAGAGAAAGGAGGGCGGTTTGACAGATCTATAACCTGCTTTTAGGCCACACAGATACAGGGAGCTAGTGAGGCTCCGACAACTTGAGACGTACAAAAGTATACAAGTCATAGCAGACTTCGAGGTCATTTTAACACCCAGAAAAATCCCAATATGTCGTTCCCCAGGGAGAAGGTACTCTCATCCAATTACTTCAACTGCGAATAAATCTTAAATTAGTGAAGTAGAGAGAGCTGTTGTATGTATACGGGGCTTGTACTTGAACAGCCATATAAGAACTAGGGCCAAAAGCTACCAACTTTTCCAGATAGAGATCAATGCTGTAGCTAAAGCACCTGAGTCAGCAGCGGCTTCAAGTCACATAGTCGACAGCTAGGCAACTGTAAATACAATAGTGGCTATAATAACAAAAATACTTTATTTTCGATGCAGCAGGGCCAGGATGATTGAACTCTGCGTCTAGCCTCTAGAAGGAAATCTCCAGCTCACCTCGAGCCGCCCTGGGTGCTTGCTCAAATCTGATGTGACGTAGGTGGAAGCTGAGGAGGAATCATTGAGCTTCCTCCTGAGCACGCCTTTTCCAGGCGCCACTCATTAGGTACTAAATGGGACAATCAGAGATAGAGGTCAGCTAATATCGGTAAGCAGTGCGCGCTTCCACTCCGCAACGCCTGGGTTCAAGCCCTGGTGAAAGCAATATCGCAAAAAATATAGAAAAAGGTTTTTTCTTAACAGCGGTCGTCCCTCGGCAGGCAATGGCAAACCTCCGAGTGTATTTCTGCCATGAAAAACAGCTTCTCATAAAAATACAATCGCCGTTCGGAGTCGGCGTAAAACTGTAGGTCCCTCCGCTTTGTGTGACAACATCAAGGCGCACGCCACAAATCGGAGGAGAAGTTCGGCCAAACACTAACATATGTGTAAGTACCAATCTATATATACATATATATATATAATATCGGTTCCGTGCGCAGAAGTGGAAAACTTTTGACTGCCATTCACCTGGGAGTGGCCAGAAGCGATTCTTGTGCGTACGGTTCAAATCGCAGCTCACAACGTCCGGATATTTATATCCACGTATCCTCTGGGTAGCAACCAAACACCCGTTTGGGAGCGAGCTAAAGTGAGAAGGCGTAAAACTTCGCGTGCGCTGGGTTTGGGTCCCGCCACGTTAAAACCCCGCCCAATGAAAATAAAAAAACAGCCTCGGATGAGACCCCCTTTTTCTGATGACGACCACGGCAAACGTATAAAGGACTATGATTTAAGGGTATGCACCTGGAATATCCGGACCCTTAATGGGGAAGGTGCCTCTGCCCGGCTGGTTGATGTCCTCGGGAAGACAAAGGCTGACATCACCGCCATCCAAGAAATGCGATGGACGGGGCAAGGTAAAATAAGCGTGAAGCCTTGCGACGTCTACTACAGTTGCCACGTAAAGGAGCGCAAATTCGGTGTTGGATTCGTGGTAGGAGAAAGACTCCGTCGCCGAGTACTGGCGTTTACCCCGGTGGACGAACGTCTAGCCACAATCCGCATCAAAGCTAGATTCTTCAACATCTCGCTCATCTGCGCCCATGCCCCGACGGAAGAGAAGGGTGAGGCGTCCAAGGATCTCTTCTATGAGCGCTTGGAACGTACATATGAGCGATGCCCCCGACACGATGTCAAAATCGTGCTTGGCGATTTTAATGCCAAGGTGGGCAAGGAAGGGATCTTTGGCGCCACTGTCGGAAAATTCAGCCTCCACGACGAAACGTCCGATAACGGACTGAGGCTGATCGACTTCGCCGGGGCCCGAAATATGGTAATATGTAGTACTAGGTTCCAGCATAAGAACATCCACCAAGCTACATGGCTGTCTCCAGATCGAAAAACGAAAAACCAAATCGATCATGTTGTGATAGACGGAAGGCATGCTTCAAGCGTTTTGGACGTACGTACACTCCGAGGGCCAAACATCGACTCGGACCACTATCTTGTTGTAGCCAAGATACGCACCCGCCTCTGTGCAGCAAAAAATGTGCGCCCAACAATGCAAGGAAAGCTTAACGTCGAAAAGCTGCAATCACAACAGACGGCCAATTTATTCGCCACTGGACTCACACACCTGCTCTCTGAGAGCACTCTTCAGCAATCCAACGTACGCGAGCGTGGAACCACATTTCCCGATCATTAAGTACCGCCGCCGAAGAAGTAGTTGGATTTCAGCGAGCCCGAAAGAACAACTGGTACGATGAGGAATGTCAAAAAGCCGCAGAGAAAAAAGATGCCGCCTACAGGGCCACGCTGCGATCGGGCGCAACGCGAGCCATGTGAGACCGTTATAGGGAACTGAAGAAGGAAGCGAGACGTATTTGCCGCAATAAGAAGAGAGAGGCCGAAATACGTGAGTGCGAAGAGCTTGAGATGCTGGCCGACAGGAAGAACGCCCGAAAATTCTACCAGAGGGTTAGGCGACTTACGGAAGGTTTAAAGACCGGGGCGAACTCCTGTAAGAACAACAATGGCGACCTAGTGACCGATGTCCAGAATATACTTAAATTGTGGAGGGAACACTTTTATAACCTACTGAATGGTAGCAGCGCTGAAAGTAGTGAGGAAGACGAACCCGAGTCCCCAGTCGATGATGATGGAGTAGCTGTCCCACCGCCTGACTATGACGAGGTACGTATAGCGATTACGCGGCTGAAAAACAACAAAGCTGCTGGAGCTGACGGCCTGCCAGCCGAGCTATTCAAGTACGGCGGCGAGGAGCTGATGAGGTGCATGCATCAGCTCGTATGCAGAATATGGTCAGATGAACGCATGCCCGACGACTGGAATTTAAGTGTGCTCTGCCCAATCCACAAGAAAGGCCACCCCGCCATACGCGCCAACTACCGCGGAATTAGCCTTCTAAGCATAGGTTACAAGGTCTTATCGAGCGTATTGTGCGAAAGACTGAAGCCCACCGTCAACGAGCTGATTGGACCTTATCAGTGTGGCTTTAGGCCTGGAAAATCCATCATAGATCAGGTATTCACAATACGCCAAATCTTGGAAAAGACCCGCGAGAATAGGATCGACACACACCATCTATTTGTCGATTTCAAAGCCGCTTTCGACAGCACGAAGAGAAGTTGCCTTTATGCCGCGATGTCTGAATTTGGTATCCCCGCGAAACTAATACGGCTGTGTAAAATGACGTTGAGCAATACCACCAGCTCCGTCAGAATAGGGAAGGACCTCTCCGAGCCGTTTGATACCAAACGAGGTTTCAGACAAGGGGACTCCCTTTCGTGTGATTTCTTTAATCTTATGTTGGAGAAGATAATAAGAGCCGCAGAACTGAACCGCTCAGGCACGATACTTTATAAGAGCGTACAATTGCTGGCGTATGCCGACGACATCGATATTATCGGTAAAAACAAGGGCTACGTCTGTTCTGCCTTCTCGGGATTGGATAGAGAAGCAAAGCGAATGGGTCTGGTGGTGAACGAGGAAAAAACGAAGTATCTCCTGTCATCACAGAAACAGTCAGAGCATATGCGTCTTGGCACCCACGTCACTGTTGACAGTTACAAGTTTGAAAAAGTAGACGACTTCGTTTATTTGGGAACCAGCATTAACACCAGCCAACAGAGAATTACTCTTACCAACAAGTGCTACTTTGGGCTGAGTAGCCAATTGAGAAGTAAAGTCCTCTCTCGTCGTACAAAGATCACACTCTATAAGTCACTCATCATGCCTGTGCTGGTGTATGGCGCGGAAGCATGGACAATGAAAGCATCTGATGAGGCGGCTCTTGGAGTTTTCGAGAGAAAGATTCTGCCAAAGATTTACGGACCTTTACGCGTTGGTGATGGCGAATATCGCAGACGATTTAACGATGAGCTGTATGAGCTTTATAACGATATAGACATAGTGCAGCGAATTAAAATTCAGCGGCTCCGCTGGCTTGGCCATGTCGTTCGGATGGACAGAAACGCTCCTGCTCTGAAAATATTCAACGCGGGCCGCGATGCTGGTAACAGAGGAAGAGGAAGGCCTCCTCTGCGTTGGAAAGACCAGGTGGAGAAGGACTTGGCTTCACTTGGCATTTTCAATTGGCGTCAGTTAGCACAGAAGAGAAATGACTGGCGTGCTGTTTTGGACTCGGCCAAAATCGCTTAGGCGGTTACAGCGCCAATTAAGAAGAAGAAGAAGAATATCGGTAGATCTTCTCACCAAAAACTAATTTGCGCAATAGGCTCCTTCAATCTTTAGCACACTGCATGGTGACAGGTAATAAGGTCAATGGAAATAATGTCAATTGACTTTATTTCCCACCCTGGTGCGAAATAAAGTCAATTGACATTATTACCTTTTCAAAAGCGAAATAAAGTCAACAAAAATTTGGAAATAAAGTCATTGACGCTATTTCCTCATTCAAATGGAAATAGCGTCAACAATGCTTAAAGTATGTCGATTCATAGAAAAAAATGTTGTTCTTACAATAAACATTGCCCCGTAAGTGTTGTTTTTTAATAGAAGAAAAAGGCTTTTGCCAAATCCTCAGTGTTGTGATATTAATCCACACACAATCATGAACTACCACCAAGTGATTCTATTAAAAAAAATTTAAATTACGAATATGTAAAAACACGATGGGAAAAACTAAACGCCTGCGCACAGCTGGAATATGAGAAATATTTGAAGAAATAGTGGAGAAATAATCCATAACTTGCAAAACATTTTTCGTTTCTACAAAAATAAAGCGAACACTATTAAATTGAAGAAACAGTACATGTCCAAAAACCCCGTAGCAGCTCTGAAAGAATTCTGTGTTTTAAATTAGCATATTTTGAACGAATTCGGAATGTCTAAGGTGGAAAAGAACCCAACTTTTCTATAAGGAAACAATTATAAAAAAAGAATCTTCTTACACTGTATTTATGCCTCCGCCAGCAGTCATTTAAAAGCAGCTAAGGAGAACGACGACACTACTTATTAGATGGCACATTCAACGAGCCAATGTGCCAAAATGCGGGTATAAACAATTATTTATTATTTAATATCGGAACCGAGATCATATAAGTTAATTGATTGGTTTTCACACACTTTTGAAACACAAATTATATGCATTTTTACTGCAGACAAGTTGTTGCCTCAAAACACAGCAGAAATCTTCCAATCAGGGCTGCCAACTCTCCTTAGTTATGAGGTGCCATATTGAGAATAAAAAAAGTACCAAAATGTGC
Source organism: Rhagoletis pomonella (assembly GCF_013731165.1). Lineage (NCBI taxonomy): Eukaryota > Metazoa > Arthropoda > Insecta > Diptera > Tephritidae > Rhagoletis > Rhagoletis pomonella. Next base: position 44,907,169 of record NW_023458562.1, on the reverse strand, counting down.
CAAATAGAAAAATAAAAGTGCCAAAAAAGGTGTAATTCCTTTTAATCATTCACATTTAGCAATAAAATAAAGCCACATTTTCAAAACAAAAGTGCAATGATAAAATAAGATAAACCAGTCGAAAAGCCTTTACAAATTAGAAAATTTTAGTTGAGAAAAAGAAGTGCACGCAAAGGATTTCACAAAACTGTATTGAAATGTTATTTTTTTACAAAAGTGCCATTTTGGCATTTTGTGCCAAATTGAAAAATTAAGTGCCATTTGAAGTAAAATAGGAACAAATGGCACGGTTTGAGCCAAGTTTGCATCCCTGCTTCCAATAACTTACAAATATAAAAATGTGAAATATCGAGGGCTTGAATTCATTAATACCCTCTATCTGCAATTTGCACAAAAACTAATTTGTGAGTTTAGAAACCATCTGGGACTTATTACCTGTCGTTATATAAGGTAACATTAATATCACTGATGACAGTTAAAGCTTAGGTGGATTTTTATATCAGAATCCCATCTTTGTGAAAAGTGTGCAGATAGGGGGTATTATTGAATATAAACCCTCGATGTTTAAAATATATAAAAATTTTATTTCAACGTATACAAAAAATAAATCTACCTGCGTTACAGCACGTTGTGAGAAGGGGAAGGGGGGCCGGGGGGGGGGCCGCGGCGTAGCGTGACGTGGTGTGCGCGCCGGTCGCGCTGGGAACGCGAGCGCGACGCGCGCGGTGTGGCGCGCTGACGCGGGCCGCCGCGAAGCTAAGCAAATTTAATGTTTGAAAGAGAAATAACGTCAATTGATTTTATTTCGTTTTTAAAAAGGTAATAATGTCAATTGACTTTATTTCGCACCAGGGTGGGAAATAAAGTCAATTGACCTTATTTCCGTTGATCTTATTACCTGTCACCACACTGCATATGTGGATGATTTTGCCGTGATTGTGAGCGGAAAATTTCCACAAACTCTGT
>NW_023458562.1:44904861-44906103 GCF_013731165.1 Rhagoletis pomonella | reverse complement strand
GTGGATGCTGGGTAAGATTTGTCGAGTCGCCTGACGCCACGTGGGTTCTTTCGACCATCTTTTATTCGCCTTCTCGATGAAGTGAGACTTGAGCCAAGGGCCAGGGTGCAGTTTCTTTTATGATTGCGAGTTCCGCTTGAATCACACAACCGTGGTCTGGCGGCCTAAAACAGAGGTATATTGAGTGGTCCTTCGAGTGTAAGCCACTCTTAGATTTAGGTTAGAGCTATCCGAGTAAATGGAGTTATCTTGTAGGCCACACACCGAGCCGTCCTTCCTCGAAGGTATACGAGTAGAGAACTTCTCCTCCAGCTCCAGCTGTGGCGTGGTGTAGTAAGCGAATCTAAATATATTAGGCTAATTGGTTAGAATATTGGTGTGACCGACTGTGGTGTATTTTCATTTTGACAGTGCCTGTACTTCCTAAAAAGTTCTACGGGGACAAAATTTACGAGTATTTATTTGTCTTTGATGGATATTGATGGTAAGTTTAAAATTAGTGAGCGCCTTATACAGTAATCTCCCCCAGACTGTGACGCCATAGAGTAATATAGGAAGTACCGCTGTTATATAAATCCAGTGCACTATGTGGGTTTTGATACCCCATTTCTTACTGACTACTAATGCAGATCTAGCGTGGTTACATATTATCAGACTCATACAGTTTATTCAGGCTTAAATCCTTGTTATTGGCATGGCAGAAAAGTTATTAAGCTGGAAGAGCTCAACTCCTTGAAAATTTGTTATTTTTTTAGCCTAAGACCCTTATCTAACGACGACTAGCTCCATTTATGTTGAGGAATGTACAAGAGTCTTTTACTAGGTCCCCGGTTCGGGACACAAGTAAGTTGCAGATTGCGATAGAAAAATAGCCAATACGACTAATAGTTTCTACTAACAACTCCATCAGCACTTCCTGCAGGACAATTAGTTAATATGTATCACTAAAATTTATTTAAAGCAATATACCACACAACAGAACATATTTACATGCATAAAAGTAAAAAAAAAAAATAGGTTTTGCTCAGAACTCAAAAATCAGCTGGTGTCTGTCCAAGTGTCAACAGCGTCAAATAATAATTCAACCCCTTTAAATTCCCAATGAGCTCTTTTGGCAACCCGTATTTCCATCACCCTTTCCTGGCTCCAACAAAATGCCTCGAAGTTTGTTAAGCGCTTGCTTGTTCAGCTGCCTGCGGCCAATTTAATATTTACATTTTCTGCATTTAATATTACAAAAAA
>NW_023458562.1:44898900-44904761 GCF_013731165.1 Rhagoletis pomonella | reverse complement strand
AAAAAATGTTTATTCTTGCCTTGTTGTTTTTGCTTTTAATTTTTCCAAATTGCCAACACTCAACAACGCCTTACTGTCGTAAAAATGGCAGTAGTCCTGCCGACACATCAATTAAATTAAATATTACTATTGGGAAATGATATGTCCCCCACATCAACTACGCTCACCACTTGGAAAAGGATGCCAAAAGTGAATTGTTGCATTAAATTTTAAAACGGTAGCAGTTAATAAAAGTTTAATTTTGAATTATGAGGGTCTTCGTGGAACAATATTTTTGCAATGCGAAGGGGTAGGGGCAAACAATTGCAGAGGAATTTGGGATAAAATGTGGCTTGAGTATGAGAGTGGTAAGGCTGGCGGCATATGAGCAACGAATATATCGCAGACCGTCTTCAAAGCACAGGCGGTGCGGGTAAATATTAAGCGATTTTAAAATAAAAAAATTCGTGCCTTATTTTTGATATTTTTCAGTTCTGGGAAAAGTCAAAAAAGTTGATTTCCTATTTATTTTTGGGCCACCCTAATATACATACATACATATGTACATATGTTTGTAGGTTTAAGAGGAAACCGAAACATCAAGAAACTAAACATTACTTCAAGATATACTCGAATGCATGCATTTGGTACATAAGTACCTACTCATGTTCCTGAACTTCCTTGTCTAATAAAAATAATGAAAAGGTATCAAAATTTACAAACATTTTGGGTGGTTAGGGGAATACACTCGTAGCATTTTTCGTTTTGTAAAATTTTAAAGTTTTGTGGTTTGTGTCATTAACGGCAACTTGCTCATGAAGAAACATAAAAAACGAGAGAGGTGGTAAAAATAATGACATCGAAAGTTTGCCAAAGGCATTGTGCCGATATCGGTTGAAGTGCATATGTACAACATAAGTACATACATACATACATACATGCACTGCTGTTAAGTCGAACATGCTGCTTTACTTACTTCGCTTCACCTGCCGAAAATTTCACCTTCTTCCCACTTGTTACTCGCTTTTGCTGGGTTCTGCTGCTCATCTTGTTAACAAGTAATATTTGCAGTGGCAGCGAACATGGAAAACTTCTAGCAATTTGCTACTAATAGGCAGACACACAAAACAAAATGACTGCCTTGTGTGAGAGTATCTACCACAAAAAACTAGCTGTTATAATAGCAAATTTCTGTTATTAGCAAAACAACAGCAAAATTAGCTAAAGAAATTTTGTACACATGCGTAAATATTTTGACTGTGGGCGTGACACTAGAGATTCTCTCCTATATGTATGTCCGCATTTGTTTTGTTACGAAAATTTTTGGCGCTATTTACACTGCTTTGCTACCCACATCTCTATTGTGGAACAGTTTATACCACGTGAAAAATTAGACTGTTACCCAAAAAATTACGCTATTTTTTCATAGCTTGAGCGTACAGTCACCTCAGCTTTATATATATCTTTATTGATATTTGAAGAAATTTTTATATACATTACCAGGGAACGGATTTTTACGACCTAAAACCTATAAAAAAGGCAAAATAAAGTAACGAAATAGGCTGGAAAAGGCAAAATAAAATAGCAAAAAAGGCAGGAAAAGGCACTAGGTATTGCAAAAAAGGCAAAAAAGGCAAAACAAAATAGCGAAAAAGGCAGGAAAAGGCAAAAAAAGGTATTGCAAAAAAAGCAAAATAAGGCAATAAAAAAAGACAGAAAATACGAAGAACAATCAAAAATTTTTTTTATTTTAGAAATGCTTATATTACAAGTAAAAAGAGAAAAACCATGAACTAGTTTCATTATATGAAAAATTTGTACTTTGAATCTTTGACTATTTTATCCTTTCGAGTTTCTAACTCATAAAACTTTAATCTGTATAGTTATAGTAACATTGAACCATAAGATGCATTTTGAAGTTTTCTGGCAGCATTTTCATTCGATTTTCGCGAAGAAAAGCCTTGAATGTAATAAATGTGCGCTCGACGTAAGTTGATACAAGTGGAGCCCAATTTAAATATGAAACTTTGAAACGTTTGAAACGTTCATATTATCAGAAATAAGGGCGTTTTCCTCGCCCTTTACAATTTTATCCACACCCCTTATTGTCTTCAAGCCTACGTTAGCTGAGAAAACGGCTTTGAATTTTACCAACACCAATTTGGCAAGATATCTTTGCGCTTCTATAAGCCGCATGGGCAATGTGTATATTTTTTAATCTTAAAAAAAAAAATTGTAAATGCTATAATCACTTTTTTAAAGGTAGAAAAGGCAAAAAAAGGCAAATATCTTAAAAAAGGCAAAAAAAAGGCAAATATCTTAAAAAAGGCAACTTCAAATGTGTATATATGGAATCAGGGAAAGCTAAATCGTGGACATTCTTAATCGAATATACTCTATCTCTTTAGCAGAAAAAAAGGCAATTTCCATAAAATCCGTTCCCTGTACATTACAATTTACCAATCGTTTTGGTTGTCTTTCTATAGAAGCTTTACTATGAAAAATTCTTGAAGTCACTCAGTCGGAGTCTAATTTTTGAAAATTTTCAAAGTACCCTTTATTAGTGGAATTTCCTTCTTATCTAACAAACGAATGTGAAATAGAGATGCGTAAATTCGATATTCGAAGCTTCGATTCTCGAATTTTCGCTCCAAAAGGCGAATTTTCGAAATCGAACTTTGTGTTGCTGAAATTCGGATAGAATCGAATTCGAGAAAAAAAACCACTCTTCAACTTTCTTCTTTGTGACTAAATTTGCCAGTAAAAAAATACACGTTTTTCGATCTGATGCATAAAAACAAAAAACAACAAACAAAGAGGGAATAACAGCCAAATTAGATAAAAAAAAAAAATAAATTTTGAAAAAAACTAGTTTATTTTGATTTTTTGTTTTAAATTTTTAGAGACTTTTACGCTGGTAGCATGCAGCTTTCCGAAGAATAATTTTCTAGAGTACTATATCAAACCTCTAACAACCTTCCAAATATGCTTTTTGCGGGATTTCTTGAAGTAAGGGTCCAAACGACTCTTTTAGGCGGGAGCTAATAGGTTAAAATGTTCTACGAAAATATTTCCCATGAAATTGTATTATATATGTTTGTCTTAACCTTTAGTTTCGATCAGACATTTACTTTAACCATTTTTCGGCTGTTTTGAAAACTACTTTGGCCGAGATATGAAAAGATTAGTAGGCCATAAAATAAAAATAAGTTTTGCGAATCCAACGATTGTTTTACTACTGGATAGGTATACATTCAGATGCTAGCAAACGAAGTCCGCGCTGGTTTCGGCTGCCGCATTGTGTAATTTCAGTTTAACTTTTGAAACAGGTGGCCACTCGCTTCAAGCACCTCAAAAATATTTTAATTGTTGCCTAGTATTTGAAGCACAATACTTTAATTAAATTCGATTTTTCAAACAGGTGGAAAGCCTCCTAAATGTAGTTAAAAAATGAAGTTTATTCAAAACCATAAGAATTGAATTGCCACACCACACTACCCATCCCTAATGTGAAAGCTTTTTCTGTAGATTATTTGAAGCAGTACAAAAATCGCGCCTTATCTTTTTCATTAAACTTCCAGTTGCTGATAAGTGCCAATTGCAGTTAAGGCGGCGACGAACTAGTTTGTAATAAGACCCGTTTTTGTTGCTGGGTTCATATGGGCATTTGGGTGCAAGATCAAGCTTCTCAGCATGCCTTAGCCTTAAGGTTTTCCTTATCAGCAGCACTTCATTTAATACTTTCCATACGAAGCTTTAAGACACATATTTTTCAATAACTTTTTCTCGTTTTGCTTCAATTTTCGTTGTGCAGCGATGCGCTTTCTTCTTCTTCCTTGGTTTCTATAGCAACGTATCTGAAGAAACTTTCTACATACATATAGCACTCCATACAATCCCTCCCTGTTATAGACATTAGCACTGATGTAGCTCCTTGAAGCACAACAAACTTCGTGTTATTATCAAAATATTTACGCAGAAATTCTTTACATGCTTTTCGCTTTCATTATATTTGTTGTTTAAGTAAAAGCCTCGCTATATAATGCAACTCTCACGTCGCAGATTCGCTGGCACGTTTATTTGACAACACAAGTTTTTGTTTCATATATGAGGTTTTTTGTAGTTTCTCTTCAAAATTGATGTCAATAAGTACTTAGTTGAGGTTGTTTTTGCTTTTTGCAGCTGAGCTGCTCCTGCCAAATGTACATGTACCGTTTTGCATAATTCGGCGACGTACTTTTGGCGATAAACTATTGAATTTATTAGATTTTGTGCATGTGATTAGTTGGTGGTGAATAACGGTAAATATACGAAAAAGTGAAATCCATTTTGCATTTAAAAATTAACTTTTGAGGATATGAAAAACATGCTTGGAAATGTTGAAGCTTGGATTTATGAGTTAAATTTGTATAATAGATAGAATAGATGTAATATAGATTAAGAAATTTGTAGGTAGGTTGGTAGTCCCTGCATAGGCTACGATATGAAGGCCCGTTGTGATACCACAAATAAGAGTTTTAGCTCCCCATTGCTCAACCGTTTTGAATCCTTGAAGAAACTCGTCAGGCACCTAGGGTTTAAAACCAACCAACTTGTCAAGGTCACCAACCAACTTTTCAAGGTCACTGCAGAACGCGCAATCTGCTCCTCGATAATGCCGGAGTGTTATAGAGAAGATGACCCTACGAACCTATCTGAGTGTTTAGCTATAAGCCGTTGGCCTGTTAGAGCACCAATTGTGTGAGTTATATTCTCCCTCTTTAGATAATATAAGCTTTGACACCTTTTTAGATCCCATCCAGTCCAAGTTTGCCTAGAAATTTGACAGTTCGTAGTTTGCATCCATCTCTCGCTCGCGCTAGTATAGATAAAAGTAGCTTGGAATTGGCGAAGAGCATACAAATGCGTTCTTTCCCCGGAAGAACTATATCCCTATGACGGAAAAATCAAATGTGCTTAAGACTGCTCTGCTTAACCGTCTCTCGCTGAGATGAGAATACCTCTTTACCTTTTAAATCAGTACGAAGTTCGGAAGCCTGAATGACACTACGAGCAGGGCAGCGATAAAGGAGCTCCCTTCCACACCACCGCTCATTTCTGAACCAAATTACTATATCACCGGCTGTAGTATAGTAGTTTTCTAGGCATTACTCTCTGCTGACCCCCTAGCTCCAGTGGCAGAAGATCCAAAAAGACATTTCAAGCATCATAAAGCATCAGCAGATCATACTAATCCTCTGTACTTTGCTGAGTATATTAAGATTAAAGGCCCCGTCCAAGGCAGGCCACCATACTTTCATACAGTGTTGCCATCTTTTGATTTTCAAAAAGCACCAAAAACTTGGTAAAAAAGCGTTTTACCCAACTAAAAGCACCAACTTTTTTTGAATCATAACATAATACCGAAGTACTGCACATTAAAACTGGTATATCTCGAGAAAGAAAAATCGAATCGCATCAAACGAAAATGATGCCCTAATTAGAAATGAGCAAATAATTTGATGTTTCCATTACATAACCTCAAATATCGCTATAAACCGTGGTTTTGGCACTTTGAGGTTAGGATATCTCAATTGTGAGGCCAGATTTGGATTCAGCACCAAGAAACGATGTGTTTTTACTCAGGTGGTAAAAAAAAACAAAATTTGTACAAATAATTAGAAAAGAAAAAAACAAATACTTAATTTACTTGCGTACTAGCATTTTAAACGCGAATATAGTTTAAAAAGGTGGGTTTTGAACTTCAGCTTTTTATCAATCATGGTTGTATTTTAGTCCATTTAAATTTGTAGATTCTTGTAAATTCAGTGCTGCCACAGCCTTAAATATTCCAAATTATTTCAGGTTTTAACTATCTCGAAGTAATTTTAGTTCAGAAAAAA
>NW_023458562.1:44895102-44898800 GCF_013731165.1 Rhagoletis pomonella | reverse complement strand
ACATAAACAAATGATAAACATAACAGCTATACTTAAACATACGTTATCAGGTGCCTGCAGCAACAATACTTTTATGCTTTTATCCCAAACTAGTCAGGAAAAATACTAGTATACAACTAGAATTCCCTGACAGAAACCGAACTAGTTCGAAAATGACCAGACTTGTACCAAGTACAAAACTATTTATTCATGCCCTGTTTTATTAGACTTCGACAGTTTAATACGATAAAGTACACAAAATATTATAACTTTTATTTGGGTATATTGTAAACCTTTAAATTGAGTACGTATTCGATTATACCAGGCCTGTTAAATTATGATTAATATTCATAATAATGACTATTAATTAAAGCATGTTTTTTTGATAACCGTTTAGTTGATTAAATACCGATTAATTGTTACTCTTATAAATTTTTAAAAAGAATAAACTGAATGTGCAAAGTTAATGAATTTAATTTATTTTAATACTATATAAAATATTTTAATTTATTTTAATTTATTTTATTACTGAAGTATTAACTGACATATTAACTTTATTTTTAACTAAAATTTTTTCCTTTGCAGATTCAATATTATTAAAAAAGATAAATATATAGTATTTATTGTTCCTGAAACCTTTTACTTTTTATAAGAAATGCATTTAAATTAATGTTCGAAAGTTGGAAATATTTATGTATTTAGTTTTGCTTTTAATTAATAGTCAAAAAAATTTACACCAATTATTGGAACATCTGAGGCTGCTAAATAACAATGTGTGATATATTAAAGTGTACTTAATCAAAAGTTTTTTATAGTATATTCATGAATTCATTTTATTTTTTGACTCCCAAAGTAGTGGTTTTGGTCGATAATTGGACTAGTATTTTTCTGTCTACTTTCAACTAGTATGATACTGGTATATTTCTGACCGAAATCTGACAATTGCCATCTCGTAGGACATCCCCATGTTAAAAATACCAGTTGGTTGCATGGAAAAAAGATAGTTGGCTGACTAGATGGGCATGTGGTTCAAACTAGTTGTGAAGTAGTTTCCAACTAGTAAATTTGACTACAGGGGAGTACCTTCACAGCTTTGCACTTAGGGCGAACGCGTACATACACATACCCACGAACTGAAAAGGCAGCTAACGGGTGATTTTTTTGAGGTTAGGATTTTCATGCATTAGTATTTGACAGATCACGTGGGATTTCAGACATGGTGTCAAAGAGAAAGATGCTCAGTATGCTTTGAAATTTCATCATGAATAGACTTACTAACGAGCAACGCTTGCAAATCATTGAATTTTATTACCAAAATCAGTGTTCGGTTCGAAATGTGTTTCGCGCTTTACGTCCGATTTATGGTCTACATAATCGACCAAGTGAGCAAACAATTAATGCGATTGTGACCAAGTTTCGCACTCAGTTTACTTTATTGGACATTAAACCAACCACACGAATGCGTACAGTGCGTACAGAAGAGAATATTGCGTCTGTTTCTGAGAGTGTTGCTGAAGACCGTGAAATGTCGATTCGTCGCCGTTCGCAGCAATTGGGTTTGTGTTATTCGACCACATGGAAGATTTTACGCAAAGATCTTGGTGTAAAACCGTATAAAATACAGCTCGTGCAAGAACTGAAGCCGAACGATCTGCCACAACGTCGAATTTTCAGTGAATGGGCCCTAGAAAAGTTGGCAGAAAATCCGCTTTTTTATCGACAAATTTTGTTCAGCGATGAGGCTCATTTCTGGTTGAATGGCTTCGTAAATAAGCAAAATTGCCGCATTTGGAGTGAAGAGCAACCAGAAGCCGTTCAAGAACTGCCCATGCATCCCGAAAAATGCACTGTTTGGTGTGGTTTGTACGCTGGTGGAATCATTGGACCGTATTTTTTTCAAAGATGCTGTTGGACGCAACGTTACGGTGAATGGCGATCGCTATCGTTCGATGCTAACAAACTTTTTTGTTGCCAAAAATGGAAGAACTGAACTTGGTTGACATGTGGTTTCAACAAGATGGCGCTACATGCCACACAGCTCGCGATTCTATGGCCATTTTGAGGGAAAACTTCGGAGAACAATTCATCTCAAGAAATGGACCGGTAAGTTGGCCACCAAGATCATGCGATTTGACGCCTTTAGACTATTTTTTGTGGGGCTACGTCAAGTCTAAAGTCTACAGAAATAAGCCAGCAACTATTCCAGCTTTGGAAGACAACATTTCCGAAGAAATTCGGGCTATTCCGGCCGAAATGCTCGAAAAAGTTGCCCAAAATTGGACTTTCCGAATGGACCACCTAAGACGCAGCCGCGGTCAACATTTAAATGAAATTATCTTCAAAAAGTAAATGTCATGGACCAATCTAACGTTTCAAATAAAGAACCGATGAGATTTTGCAAATTTTATGCGTTATCAAGCTCTTAAAAAATCACCCGTTATATATACTGGCTATGTACGGTAGAGCAATTCTTGGTTGAACCGAGGCTCAACTGTGAGGATATACAGCTCAGTTAAATACAAATATTTGATTTTAAAATAAACTTAATATGAAAATAGTTTTATGTACTCCACCTGGTTCGAGTACTAGCCAAATTGTTAAAAAGTCTGCCTCAAAGTATGCAACATTAAAGCCCTAATTAGGCACTAGTTCTATGATCTGATTATGCAATTCTCAAATGCCACATAAAATCATTTCTGTAAGATATAAGATAGTAACATGGAAATTATTTATTGCGAGATCGTTGCCAGGATTTCCAATAGCACCATAATTAATAATTGCGGATGCTTTCATCTTCAAAAAATCTATTTGTGAACACTGTATTTCCACAAAGTCACATTTGCATTTACACACAACACCTTTTTCATACGCTTTTGTTGCCTTTGCATGACAATGCTTTGGCCATCAACACATCTCCTGTGCGTTGGAATATGTGCAAATGTTTAAAGCGTTTTTGGCGCGGTTAAAGCTGCAATTATTGTCAGCTTGCCTCATAGTTGCCAATTTGGTGCTTTAAGCACTAGATTTAGTGCTTTTTGTAAATAGAACGCCAAAAAAATAGTGTCCAGTGACTTTTTAGTTTTTTTTCTGAAATCAAATTTCTGCTAGTTAGTTAGCAACTGAAATAATTGGTAATATTTAAAGTGGTGGCACCACTGAATTTACAAAAATCTACAAATTTAAAAGCACTAAATGCACCCATGATTGATAAAAAGCTGAAGTTGGAAACCCACCTTGTTGAATTCTATTCGCGTTGAAAATGCTAGTACGCAGTTAAGTTTAGTATTTCTTTCCTAATTTTTTATACATATTTGGACTTTTTTTACCACCTGAGTAAAACACAGCGTTTCTTGGTGCTGAATCCAAATCTGGCCGCAAAATTGCTCTGGCACAAGAATTTTGAGGTAAACACGGGTTTTGGCGATATTTGAGGTTATATGTACTTTTCAGAATCGGGAACTTTTTTATACCCGAGCGCACTTGTGCACAAGGGCATATTAATTTTGTTCACATAACGGTTGTTTGTAACAGCCAAAACGAATCGAGATAGATATAGACAAATGTATACATAAATGATCAGAATGAAAAGAGAAATCGATTAAGCCATGTCTGTCTGTCCGTCCGTCCGTGTACACGATAACTCGAGCAAAAATTGAGATATCTCAACGAAACTTGGTTTGTAGGTTTCCCTTAATCCAAGGTAGGTTGGTATTGGAAAT
>NW_023458562.1:44892374-44894855 GCF_013731165.1 Rhagoletis pomonella | reverse complement strand
GCGGGGTCTTGTATCTTCTCGTAAAGAGAACGTGTTACCCTTTCTACAAATGCACACAGAGGTTACAATGTGTGGATACATCGCGAATTGCTCTCTGCGTCAAGTCGCACAGGGTTTGCTGGAAATTGCGAGGGCTACGTCATCCGCGTAAGCGACAACTTTGGTACTTCGCTATTTCGTCTCTCGCAAGGGAGATTTCACGGTTAATTTCGCCACCCTGCGGTATGCCGCTTGTCCCGTATCTTGAAGGCGAGTTCTAACCTTATAAGCTTGACCAGAGAATTGCTAACTCCGTGGACTTGCCCTTCAAATAGCCACATTGAGTGTTAGAAACAAGTAAGTTTTGAATAAAAAAAAAACACCAAAAAAATTCTTTCGATTTTCAAAACTTCCTAGGGCAGGTGAAAAGATAAGAAATCGTAAGGATGATGCGGATCTTTAACACCAATTATTTGTTACACGTTTATATTATTTTTTTATTATATTTTTTTTCAGACAATTGGCACTACAGGCTTTGGCAAACTTAGTCATGGAGCGATACTCATTTAAATAACGCGTTAAAATGATCAAAATATGACGCGAGTAAAAACTTTGGAAAATATATATATGTGCTGTATTTAAATTTCTCTTCATCGATACTGTTTAAAATGCGGCCCCTTTAGAATTGGAGCTACCAAACTTTTGCTGGCATCAACCGCTTTTGCTCAATGGGAATAGCAAAGAGAAATCTAAATTTCTTTTGTGGCGCGCTTAACTGCCAAGCGCAGCTGTTGTTCAGTGCCACACTCAGAGCGCCTTGACGACGGCATAGCGACTGTACGGCAGGTGGTGTGCTGATTGCAGGAAGAGTGAAAAAAGAGCTAATGAGTAAGAAGATAATGAGTGTTTTAGTTGTGGTAAAAAAAGTAATGCAGGTGAAGGGCAGAAAGGCTGAATTTAAATATTTCAGCTCCAAAACTTAAAGAAATTATTTGGTATCAAAAATATTATCATTCAGTGAAGTACTAATTTTTTCCTTATTCTCTCCATCACATAACGACCCAAGGAATTTGCCGCTGCTAAGTACAGGGTGGACCAAATAAGACCTACCATAGTCTGACTAGTTTGTCATAATTTACCTACCAGTGTGTGCAGTCGCTCCAAATTGTTGGAACCACAAATCAGGATGCTGCTCTGCTGTTGGCCGCAAAAAGTTGTCAATCACTGTTCTGTAAGAAGCCCCAGAAATGTTTAACATTGATTTAACATTGGTAGGTCTCATTTAGCCCACCCTGTAGTTCCATTAGTGTCGTAATTGTTTTTGTAAAAGTACTAAAGGAAGGTATTAAATAAATACACAGAGAAGCAAACGGTACGGGATGGTATTTGCAATACATACACCTCGTGTCAAAATTATAAGAGCACCACAATTTTACAACGTCTTAACCATTTAGGTTTTCGTTATTTAATTTTAATTCTTTTGTTTTTAATATAGTGTATTCTATAACAAAAACTATGTAAATTTAAATTTCAACTTTTGTGCAATATTAAAAGAAAAACAAAAAACTGTCAAACAAAGTATGTAAAAAAAATTGCCAACAATCAATGCAATGTCACAGCTTTATTGTTTTATTATACTAAAATTGGAGGTGCTACAAAACTGGGTAATGTTTCCAGGAAATCTAATAAGAAAGTTGGCAATTTTTGCTAGTTTATTGATTTTTTTTTAATATTGTACAAAGGTTGAAACATAGATTTACGGTTTTTGTTATAGAATAAACAATATTTTTATAAAAACTAATTAAAATTAAATAACAACAAAAAAAATTCTCAAAATTGAGTATTTGTGGTGCGCTTATAATTTTGACATGGCGTGTATATGTAGTACCAACCCTGTGCCACAGGCTGTGGGCGTCTTTTATCATATAAATACTTATATTGCATGTTTGTACATAAATATCTACGTACATTAGTATGTACGTATGTTTGTGTAGCAGAGAAAAACGTTTGAACTACAAGTATTTACCAAAGCTTAGGGGATTTGCTTGATAGAAGATTTATGGGGTTTGCTTGCTGTGACATTTCAATTCAAACGACAAGTCGCAAGGGAAGAAAGGGCGATTTGGAAATGTTGGTAATTTAACGAATTCTGTGTTAGGTTGCAAAATGGAAAGAGATGTTAATAAAATAAAATAAAAATAAAAATAAAAATAAAGAATTCACTGCGGTTGCCTTTGGAACGATAATTAATTTTAATTTCGACTTTTAATTTTTTGCTATGATGCTTCAGTACAAGAAAAAGATACAAGTTTAATCATTGACAGCGCGTATAGTGCTTCCTAACTGGCTATATATCTATTATATTTTGATTAAACATTTATTTATTTATTTTTATTTATATTCAGTTAAGTTTCAGTAAAACATTAGCCTAAAAGTTAGATATATCGTTGAAATAAAAGATCTTTGTTAAAAGTCTGTTTGAAAAGCCCTAATGCCGTTTAG
>NW_023458562.1:44873089-44892364 GCF_013731165.1 Rhagoletis pomonella | reverse complement strand
AAAAGTAAATAAATAAGACAAAATGCCACAGGAAAATTCGAATGAAATGAAGCTGCAAAAACATTGGCGGGGGGTTGTAGGAACGTGAAATAATGCAACTATACAAGGGGCACCATCAAAACTCAGTGGATTGCTAGCGAATTTCAGTTATATTCTACATGAGACGCATATTAAGAAGCTTCCACCGAGATGGCTCAGAGGGCGAGTGAGATGGAGAGAGAGAGAGAGAGAGAGAGAGACCGCTAATAGCCAACAAGGTTGGGGAGCAAAATTGTAGGTTATTAAGAATGATTACCACTAAACATTGAATAAAAGAGACACAAATAAAGAAACTAAAAAAAAAAACAAGCAGGATAATTGGACGGGGAAACTGTGCCGGCGAATCAACAAATGGACAAGCATATGGACAGAAGAGACATCAATACAGTAGCGTAGTGTAGTGACAGGAAGAAAAACACTACTACGCCGCCAGTGGATAGAGAAAATATGCGCCAGCTGGTGATTGAAGAGGTCAAAGTTGATGGAATGGCACGCGTAAAAAGAAATCTGTATTGCCTGCATAGGCAAGGGAAATGAGCAGGGGCATAAAGGGTATGGAGGTTATGTTTGGCGTGAGTAATATGTTATGGTGTGCTAATGAGAAAAGCTTAATTTCTCACTTGCGACTGCTGTTGCATTGCCAATTATGCTTTTTGGCACTTGGCTGCCTGGCCACTTGGCCACTTTGTGTGATTGCTAGCCCGCTGAATGATGTGTGACTTTTGTGCGATTGCCAAGATTTTAGCCTTTGGCTTTGTGCGAACTCTAAGCGTACACTAATGAGAAAAAGACGTGAGAACAATGTTGAAGACAACTGCAATGGTTTAGTTGCGTTTCACGTATACTGATGCGCTGCGAAAAGAATTAGTACTTCTGGTAAGCGCTAGGTTTGCCACTATTCCAAGGGATTTCAGAAATGTCGGCATATTAAAAGTCATGAGCCATGGAAAAGGTTCTACATACTAATTAAAGCTACTCAAAGGCAGTCCTATCTTTCGGCACGCAACACAATGGGCCAGTGCCCTGTGCACACTGCAGTCTTGTAGGCATCTTCTTTGCTCACTCCTAAGAGAGCTTTGGTTTTAAACAGGTCGTAGGACACCCGGAACTGCCGACTAAGATCCTGTGCAGTTCCTCCTCTGCTAAGCCTTCGAGTGATAAATTTCGGTAATTTTTACCGAATTCTATCTTTGACCCGTCCGTAAAGACGGTTAAGCTCTGGAAGAACTTGACCTTTCCTTGATTCTAGTCTCTGCGGCTTGGGAATTTAGGGCGGAGTTTGTAGTGAACCCAGGCCCTCGACAGGATATAGTCAGTGGGAAGCGCTTTAATTGAAGACGGTGCGTCTTAAATGTAGACGTGTCCGAATGGTCTTTCCTTCCAGAACCCCAGGGACGCAGTCTGATGGGGCTGTTACCACCTGAGTTTCGATCTATGGGTAATAAGTCAAAAAGGACGTTAAAAACATATTTTGCACTGGATCTCATTGCACCTGTTAGTACAGCGGCTGCGCACCTTTAAATTCCGCTCAGCTTTTTAACTACGTAATCCTTAGTAAGGACTGGCCACCAGACCAGCGCCCCGTTAGAGATTATGAGTCCGACGATAGCTATGTACATCCAGTGCACAATTCTTGGTTTCAAGCCCCATCTGTTGCCCAAAATTCTCTTGGTTGCAGAGAGAGCCACCGTGGCCTTTCCTGCAAGCTCATCAATGTATGTTTTCCAGTTATGTTTGGGATCCAGAATAACTCCAAGGTACGTCACCTTGTTTGACATATCCAGTTTCGTTCCTTGGAACCTTGGTTTAGTAAAATTAGGTAGTTTTGTTTTATTTGTGAAAAGCATAAGGCCAGTCTTCTCAGGCTTTACGCTAAGAGAACAGTTTATGGCCCAAGAATCTATCGTCTTTGAAGCCCTTTTCATAATCTCACTTATGAACGAAGGAGACTGACCCGATTCCAGTATCGCTACATCGTAGGCGTAAGCCACCTTGATTATCTGGGAGTCTAGCTTGTCCAGTAGCTTGTTCAAGACCATGAGCCACAGTAATGCTGATAGCACTCCACAATGCGGGTTGCCTCTCACTGCATATACGGCCCTGCTTTGGTGCCCCAAATCTGTTCCTTAGCAGAGACAGTATCCAAGTCCGGACGCATTGAATAATCCCTGTTTCCACAAATGCCTCATGAATGGAATCTACACTGACATTATTAAAGGTCCCCTCGGTGGCTATAAAGGATGCCATTGTCAACTGTGTAAAGTAAGCGAACTCTCAATTTTACGTACCACTTAACTAATGCAGGGCCGTCACCGTTCACCTTCCTTTCAGGTGTGCATGTTAAGAGTAGGATAAACTGGACGTTTTGTCGCCAATATACATATCGAACAGCCTCCCAAACGTCTTGAATACAAAGGACATTAGGCTTATTGGTGGGAAATCATTAGCATTGTCTTTACCTCGTTTCCTGCTTTAGAAATAAAAATTACTTTAATCTTCCTCCAGCTTAACGGAACGTATTTCAGTATTAGGCGCCCTCTAAAAATTTCCTCTGGGACTGGAATGACCAGAAGCTTTCTAAAAAATGGCTGCTAATATTCCATCCATACACGATGATTTAAAGGGTGAGAAGGTGAAGACAGGAAATTTTACCTTTCCTGTCTTTAGTAGCTCCTCCAGGCAGTCCTCGGAGAGATTTGGTCAGCTGTTTTCACTTTATCGATTCTGCACCCCGGAGGGTGAGTATTCAGAAGTATATCCAGCGATTCCCCAGCCGACTCGGTCTATGAACCGTCTGAGCTTTTTATATATGTTGGCTGTGAGTGCTCTTTGGCAAGAATTTTGCTCAATCTTGCAGATTCCTTGGTGTCCTGAATTCGGCTCGTTTCGTTTCATAACATTTCATTTCACTGCACTACACTACATTTCATTTTACTTCATTTCAGCTCGTTTCATTCCACCTCATTCAATTTTCTTTTATTTCTCTTAAACTCAATTCATTTGACTTCAACGCGTTTCATTTCATTTCCCTTTATTTTATTTTATATTTTTTTATTTGAATTCCTCTATCATTTCCGTAATTGAAATGTTTTCTTATGATATCCTTTCTTGTACTCGTACATTTGGCCCTCATAAGTGCTCTCTACGCTATGATTGTTTACCTACTTGTCTTAAACAAATAAATTATACTACTTTCCGGTTTGTCAACAAAAGAAATGTGTATACGAGTATGTTAAAAAGCCGCACCGAAAGCCACTCAACCATGCACACGGCTTTCGGTGGCACACATGTTAGCCGAGCACTACATTTCGACGAAGCAATTCAATGAGTCCACTAAACCTCAGTGGCAGCGCCAACGTTGACGGCCAAGATAAAAGGCGCAAAAAACTTACGCTGATGCATGAGCGAGGGAAAGGCAGGGCTGCTGGTCGCCCATAGCGGCTCAATTGGCTAAACGTTTGTATGAGTCGCGGCTGCCTGGTAGTAGTTATGGTGTGGCGTATCAGCTCTCCACTTACTTGCGCCGCGCTGAGTGGCAGTCACTGATTGCAATCGTGTTCCTGACAGTATTCATTTGCGTTCTCAAATGACAAACGTTTACCAATACCACAGCTGTAACCTCCAAAGCGCCGCTTCTTCAATACTCATTCCTTCTCCCACCCAACGCCAATTGCTGATCCCAGTTGCTGATTTCATTTCTATTATTGGTTTTCCACACTTCTCCTTGCTGCACCTTTATGCGACGTTTCACAGTCATTCCTTCGTTCATGCATCCGCCCTTCGCCAGCGCAGTCCATCCTAAGCAAATCGTCAGTGCTGCAGCGATTTCGTTTGTGCGATTGCCAGCGACATTTCAATCCAGTTGCTTTCATTACTATATGTACATACATACATATATATGTGCTTATACGGCGATTTTTTGCTGCCTTTGCCACAATCAAAGCGAGTGGATTGAAGCGTAAAAGACGCCAACAAGCAATGAAATCAAAATGCCACCAAAGTACCATCAACCACCAGCACTGCATGGCGTAGGTATCGAAAACAATGCGAATGCATGCGACGACGAATATGGAGAAACTGTTGCCTACATTCAGGCTGTACGCACTGTTGTCATAGCTGGAGCTGGTAATTATTATCTTTGCTTTTGTTTGCTGCTTGCTGTTATTTTCATTTCGCTTTTTTACTAAATAGTATTTAGGTACTTGCCCCAACTTCTTTGGCTGGCAGAAAATTAGAAATTCTATTGTAAAAATATGCATGCGTACGTACTTAAGTGGTCGCTGTGGCGCTTAAGTGCACAGCAAGCACATGTCAAGTGCGAAATGAGTTCTTTACGTTTTCTGGTTTCGCTCTTTCTTTTGCGTTGAATTGGCTTTATACGCAGAAATGAACAATAAATGAAGTTATTCAAAACAGTTTTTAGGAAATTGCAATCATTTGAAATAGGTATAATGAACCTGAAGGTGATTACTTGAAGGTATATATATATATATATATATATATATAATGCTTAATTAATCGGATGAATCGCTCTGGAGTTTTTATTCAATCGTGGTAGTCTTCTTACAAAGGAATGCTGTCGCTATATACAAAATACACTTCTCAGATTTTACTATTTCTAACGAGCCGCTCATTAAGTAGCCAGGCGGGTCAATTTTCCCTCAGACTGGCGACTGTCCAAGCTGGGATTATAAATCAAGGTGAACAAAATGCAGAATTGAAGGGAAATAAATATTCCACTGATGAAAGAGCGAAAGATATCACCAAAAGAACATTTGGGGTAGGCAGTGAGACCAAAGACCCCAGACTTTTTTAGCACTTTCCACCAGCAGATTTGACAGCTCCTGCATACCAAAGGCGGCCCCAGGTTCACGCGGATGCAGTAGCAGGACTGCTGACACCAATATATTAGGATTTATTCTACCTGTATTTTGCATTCTCTTCCAGAAAAAGAAGGGCCGACCCACCAAATTGCTGGGAGTAAATGGTTGCTAACGGCTTTCCTGCTCATGCCTATTATTCCAAACCCCTTCTCCACAGACAAGGGTTTCGCCTGGTAAGAGGCCATTAAAACGTGATGGAATTAGATTTACCTTCACTCGATTTTGCTCTACCAGGGATCCCGGTTGGAACCAGGGAAGGTGTCATACAAAAATACAGATTTCTCGAGACCCGTTTACGAAAAGCATTCTAGGGGCAGAAGAATTACAAACGCATGAATATAAAGCTGAACTGCTCAAACCAAGAAGATTTCCATCTTGACAGACAACTAAAAGGCTATTGAGGCCCTCAGATCTCGGCTTGTAACATCAAAACTTGTGATAAATAAAGTGGCTTATTAGCCTGAATAATCTTGGTCTGATCAATTGGATTTAGGTTTAATGGGTTCCGGAACGCATTGGATTTAAAAAATTATGTAAACTTGCAAAGATGGGAGCAATATTCGCCCTCTTTGATCCAGATCTCTTTTGGGGCATAAGAATATACATTCTCTACCTTGACTAAACAAAAGACAGAAGCACTGATGTATAAATAGAAAAGATACTTCGGTGACAAGCTTAGTATAACCGAAGGAGAAACTTACAGGCAATTATGATAACTGTCTTACAACGCAACACAGTTTTTCGAAAGACAAACGCCTTTTGTCAATTCTAGCATTTATCCTAAAAGCTGTTTTCTGTCCAAAGACTAAGAAAGATCTGCGAAAGAGTCTTTTAACATTAAGTTTTCTAAAACTTAAATGAAATTAAAAAAAAAAGTTTTCTCTTTAAAACAATAAAAAATAAAAGCTTAAAAAAAATTAATTTTAAAATACATAATATTAATGACATAAAAAAAAATTTAAATAACTCACAAAAATGTTATTTTTTAAATAATAAAACCTAAAAATTAAAGGAAAATTTAATAAATAAAGAAAAGAAGTCTTTAAAACCCGAAAAAAATAAAGTTAGTTCCTAAACATTAAATGAATTAATTTTTTTAGCAATATCTATAATATAAATGTATTATTAAATAAATAAAAATTTAATTTAAATAAGAAGAAAAATATATGTTTCGGCAAATAAAATGAAAATTAATAGTCAAAATTAAGTTGGTACTTAAATCTAGTTGAAACTTTTTAACATAATTTCTAATGGGCTATCTGCCAAAAAAATCTTTAACTAACTTAAGTAACAACCTAGTTTTGACTATGAATATTTTTATTTTCAAAATAATAAAATCTAAAAATTTAATAAAAAAGTAAGAAAACAAAACAGTTTTCAAAAAATTAAAATAATTAATTTCATGTTTCTTTTTAAACCAAAAAATCTAAAAATTAAAAGAAGATTTAATTAAAAAGGAGAAAAAATTAAAAAAAAAACGCTGGTGTAGAACTTGAACTCGGATCTCTTGAATGGCACGCTGGTGCTATGATCACTCAGCCACTGCGACTGTAGCACGAGCAAAATTAATACAAGTGCTTTCTGTCAAAAGAGCTTTTCACCATGAAAGCTGGAAAGGGAGCTTTTGTTTGTAAGACTTTCGTGCCAGAGTAAATAAAATCTTGCCTACTTTCTTTCAATTGTCTTACAAAAGAGTTTCAACTATCTTAGCTAGAATTATCCTAGCCTAACGCTAGTGATAATTTTCTCCCGGATACTGGCTTAATAGACACATTATAAATCCTTGCTGGCGGGCAATATAAGTGAAGACCGCAATTTGCTTCCCTCATTATAATTATGGTGAAAAGTGTTATGAATTGAATTATAATTCCATACGAAAATCTTCCACAGAAATTTTCAATAATTCCGTCTATTGATTATTCTCTCATAGCCACAATTGAAATACCCGAGAGCTGGGAATGCTTACTAATAATACATTGCTGAGTGGGTGTGTACAACCAAGCAAGCAACCAGCCATGCGTACACCACAAAACAACTGATTCAATTATATGCCATAACATAAGCAGCTAATTGCATTAGAAGATTTGTATGCCAGTAAATATGTATGTATGTGTGGAGGAGTATGATGACCGCTTCTGGAGGCATTTACTGCCAACACCAAGTTAACCAAATTAAGTGAAACGCAACGATGCGGCCTGCAGGATGCATGCAGCACACACGTACAAAGGCGCAGAGAAGATGGAATGTCATCTGCTAAAGTATGGAGGAGTAGGCACGTGTTGGACTTGGTGTAGATGTGTATGCGTTTGTGCGCTCTGGCTTGGCAATGAACGCATATATGTGGCAAGTAAATTCCCTGCGGCATCAACTAGATGGGCACGTCCATCCAGCTGTTGCATGAGAGCGTTGACACTCCGACATAGCCAAGGCTACTAATGTTGGCTTGCTGTTGTTGTTGTTGTCGTACATATATATATATATATATATATATATGTGTGTGTGCTGCAACAACGGTCAGCAATAATGCGTAACGCAATGCAATTGTGTAGCTGCGTAATTACATTTGCCACCGTAAGAGCGGCCAGCCAACCGAGGGAGGGGGGAAATGGCAGAGAAAAGGAAGAAAAGGGAAGAGAGAGTTGGTGGATGGGATTAAGTGAAAAAGTAAGCGTTTGGGGAAGCTAACTGTTGTCAGTCGCCTGATTTGCGTTGTATGTATAAGCTGCATTGAGGCATGACTGAGCAGAGTTGGCCGCTGCCGCCTGTTGCTGTTGTTGTTGCTGCTATTTTAGTGCTACTAACAGTTTTGAGCTAATTTGTTGCTTGGTTCATTGACTGCTAAATGAATTTAACGCTAAATGCAATGTGAATTAGCGCCGCCAGCGGAACAGCACAAGCAGCGTAGCGCAATGCAAAGGAGCTGTGTGCCTGGAGTGTGAGCGGCGGACACCCAGGGCGTATGATGAACTTTTGGGGCAAAAAAAAAAAACAAAAATGTTGCCAGCTACTACATAATTAATGCGCTAGAAACTTAATAAAATTTATTTTCAGTAAAAAAAAGCGCGTGTTAGCTCGAGGCAAGCAGGTGTCAGTGAGGCATGCCAGTGGGGTCTGAGCAAAAAAAAATAAAATAAAATAAATAGTTTTAAAAACTTTCAGCGTTGTTGTAAGTGCATTGCACCTTTTAAGCTGCTGCTGCCACAAGCGCCTTTTTCCAACTGACAGCAACGCTAGACCGCAAACCGACTGCGGCATTTGTGAAGACGCCTGGGCGTCCGCAAAAAGAAAATTCATATCTATTACAAACAAAAAAGTGTTCACAAAAGAGAGAATAACAAAAAAACGAAACACAAGTTGACTTAAACCAACTGAGTATTTCCGTTTTTTGCGCATATTAGTTAAAGATAAAAAACTAAGAAAAAAAGCACGCACTCCATATCTGCTAATGCAACTATGCGCTCCGCTCATGCTGCCAAAGTGGCCAGCGGAAGTTTTTCTGTTGACATTTAACCAGTCGCAAAAGTTTAATTAAACACACGTTGACAGTGCGAAATGCGAATGTAATGCGGATACAGCTGCAACAGCAGCAGCAGCAGCAACGCCGGTGTGTCACATGAGTTCCCTACGGAGTTATAGAACTGAATTCATATATTCTTGTATACTAGGAGGGTCCTTAAAAATCAAATTAACGATTTTTTTTCAGTCTCGCCCCCTCAATTGGCAACACCGCGGTCACAGATCGCACATATAGATTTTGGTCCCGAGTGGAGTTAAGACGTCTTCATAGGGTAACCTGATTTTTGACCACCCTGTCCGACACGCCTTAAAAGACTCCAATCGGGCCCACAATTTATATGTGATTTCTTCGACTATAGTACTACCGACGTAGGGGTTGAGGCTTAGGAAATCTGATGTAAAATGTTTCTACCTACATTTAAGTACAGCCCTAATGCATACGAACAAGCGTACTTACAGCCAGTTTCACATATGTGCGCCACAATTGCATGCCATCTAAGTTCATTGCGCATTCCTTACGTGGCGTGCTTTGCCCCACCTCGCTCTTTTTCCATTATAGATTAATTCTGCTTGCAATTCCACTCAACTTTGGATGGACATTTAATTACGCGCCGGATAAGAAGACCAGATGATCTTTGTGCGAAATTCCAGTAGCTATTATTTGCAGAGAAGCTATGCAACTAGGCAGACAGCTGCAATGCTGGCAATGCGGCAAGAAAAAAATTGTTATTTTCCCGTTTTTTTTTTCTTCGGGTAGCAAAAGGAAATGAGCTGCGATAGCGAAGCTTTGGATTAACTTAAACTTAAGTAAATGATTTTTAATCTAAGCAGCCTAAGATTTACATTTGAAGGATAAAAATTATTTAAGAAAAGTACTTGCGTCTTTAAATATTTATGTGTATGTACATAAGTGTTGTGGTTAGCAGTGCGCGCTACCACTCTGCAGGGCCTAGGTTCAAGCCCTGGTCAAAGCAACATCGAAAAAAAAATATAGAAAAAAAGTTTTTTTTTTATTAACAGTGGTCACCTCTCGGCAGGCAATGGCAAAACTCCGAGTGTATTTCTGTCATGAAAAATAGCTCCACATAAAAATATAATCGCTGTTCGGAGTCGGCGTAGAACTGTAGGTCCCTCCTCTTTGTCTGACAACGTCAAGGCGCATGCCTAAACAAGGTGTTTTTTTTTCCTTTTTGAGGTCCTTTTTGGGTTCGATCGCTGGACACTGATGGAAGAGAGATACTGAAAAATAATTAGAGTCTACATCCATTCCTCATCATGCCCCATGGTCTAGCTCTTAGAACGGCTATATATCTATGGATCCCAAAAGCATTTATACTCACTATTCACACTGACCATGTTGGTCGACATCTTTTTTTATTAATATCTGTCTTTTAATACTAGCACAGTTCCCTTAAAAATGATTTTGGTGTACGCCAGTGCAATAGTCATTTGCATCGACACTGTCACTTCATATTTAAACGACAAAAAAATGTACTCTGACTTATTATCTTAACTTTTGATTTATCAAGTAGGTGGCAGCCCTCAACATCAGCTTTTTCAAAACCATTCCGATTGATATCCATACTATAATAATTCATTTAAAACAATTGAATTTAAGTTTTACACAGCTGGCAACCCATGTAAATACCTCAAGTATATTCTAAATTTTTAAAGTAAATGTTTCTTAGTAACCTTTGGTTTAACACCCACGTCTTAGTTTTTTCATATAGCTTGTGAATAATTAATTTAAATTTGTCTTTTCAAACAGGTGCCAATCCTTTTAAAATTATTTTGAAACTACAACTTTTCGACGCCTCTTTCGTCTGACACCGATATTGAAATGAAACATTTCAAATAAATAATTGCCCTAGTTCTAATTGAATTTGATTTTTTAAACAGGTGGCATCCCTTCATTCGAAGTTCCAGTACTCAACCAAAAATACTTCATAAAATAAGCAGTATTAAAAATTCCATTTATGTACATGGAAGGTGCTGCGTCCCCTGGTCTCATCCAGATAAAAGCTATCTTATATTTTAAGTTGGGCTAAATGACAGCAGTCATGATATCTCTCTTAAGATCTACATTTTTCTGGACATGAATTCCTTCATATGGGTGTAGGGGCTTTGATAAGTGAAGGAAGACTTTACAAATACCTCGCCAGGCAGAGAGATATGAAGGCTGCGGATGTTGTTGGCATTTTGTCCATTCTCGGCTTTAGAGTAGACAAGTTTTATACCTCGTTGCTCGCTTACAAAAGTTCTGGCCATTCTGGCAATATAAGCTCTGATTAGAAGTACGTTGGCCTACTACAGAAGCCTAGAAGTAGGCTGTCCCTGAACAAATAACTTTTTATCACGATTATGAATTCCACGATGCATACCCGAGGTACTTTAAGCGTCGCAGGTAAACGCAAGAGTTCAAGTGCGCAAATTTATGGTAGCTGTTAGCCGAATATTCGCCCAGAATTCGTTTCGACGTCTCATAGCCCTCCGAACAAAGTTGATATGCCTTCTCGGGGTACAGATTGATCCGTTTCGAATATGGAATGCGCATACGATTGCCGCCTGCTTAATTTATGATATCAGTTTTTTTTCTTAACGAAAAGATAATGAGAGCCTAACTCTCTAATATTTATAGCTTTCTGGTTCCGGTCACAGAAATACAGTTCAAAATAATTCCCCGGCCAACTCACCGGCGACTTCGTTAACCTCAATTGATCGGTGTAGTAGTCAGCTTAGCTTTTGGTAGGCATCTGGAAAACATTTTTTAGCATTTTTCTACCAACTTAAATTCGAACCCAGTGGCAAGAATGACAACATTTTCTTCCCTGTGAAGGAAACCTCTCTTCAATTTATAATACGGATAGAAAACATTTTTAATTGCCATGGCATTTGGGCATTCACAATAAAATTGCGGTAAACTCCTTTGATAGTAAATCGTATATGAAGAATTTGAAATCAGACAAAATTCGATGAGTGCTGCCTAAAAATTTTAGAAATACAAATGCCGTATCTTCATATATGTATTGTATCTGCCATTTATCACGGAAACTTTAAATTCAAACGTTCGCACATGGCGTATGAGTTACTCATATGAGATGAGAATGTTACTCTTACGACATGGAAGCACATACAACTTTAATGGTGAGATGGAATGGCACGCTTGGTAATGAATGTCCCATATGTATTTTTCTCGAGACAACTTAAGAACATTCATTAGACATTCATCCAATTGCCAGCCTATTTCCCTATTTACTGTGACATCTGAAATTGGCTTTAAATTATAGAATATCAATATCAAAGTCATTTCGCTAACCATCTTCGTCTTTGCTGAATACGCTTTCGCCTTCCTAAGAAAGTTTAAGCACTTTTCAGGTGTATGTCTGAGTATGAAAGATCTAAAATTGTATTCGCCAGAAAGAGAACCCTCTACTTGTGATTGAACCACATCGCAAGTGCGCCTTCAAGTATGCAACAATAAAAATGCAATGCAATAAAATAAACCATAATTTCAATAAAAAAGTTACTAAAAATGGACGCTTTAATCAACAACAACAAATAAATAATTTAAGAGCAAAAAACTTCAGAAATTAATGCAACAAAACAAAAAAGCAACTGCTGCCTATTAAATCACTAAAAAAAGTTGCATCTTTCTATTGTCTTGTTGTTAATACATCTCCCTCCTTTGCCGTTATAGCGTTGCGCAGACTTTGCTAAGGAACACCTTAGAAGAATCAGCAGCCAAGAGTGTGTTTATAAATATTTTGTTTACACTTATCAGAATCAAGGTAAGCGCACACGCGTACACATATTTACACATATCTCACGGAAAAAATACTCAGATCCTCGTTTGTAGCAAGAACGGTGCTTGCTTTAATACTCAGCATTTTCACATACATAGATACTATTATTATTGTTTTTGTTGTAGTTGTTATTGTTAGCTGCTGCTGCATAACAAAAATTCATTAAAAATTAATCCTGCCTGACGCTTTGCAATGAATGCTACCACTGATGCTGCTGCTGCTATTCCTGCAGAAATTCAACGTATTCAATTACGAAACGTCGCAACAAGCCAAGTGCAACGCACATACAATTATACATATGGATATCCATGTATAGTACGCATATAGGTTCGTACATATGTCAGCTTCCAAAGCGCACTTCTTAGCTAAACTAATAAATTTAGGTGTGTATGTTTTATAAGGATCAGCTTGAAATTGCAAGTGACCCGACACCAGTGTCCGGCGCATATCCTCAAACACACGCACATACATACAGTCGAGCTCATTTTCTTTTTTAGTTTGTAAGTATTTGGTTTATATTTACACTCTGCTTCACTTCCGCCGCCGCCGCTGTCGCCTCTGCTGTTTGGTATCCTTATTATATTACTTGCTTGCTGATTTTGTTGCCACCGCTGCTATTGCTAGTCGTTGTTGTGGCGAAAATACTCGTAGTGCTCCAGCTACGAACATTCACGGTGGGCTGCAGACGCGCCAAGGTCTAAGCGCGTACACTGGAAATAAAAATACATTCAAGGAAAGTCGTCACAGTAGAATTTTGCCCAAAAAAAGTCCATCTAGTTCCACTCAATATTGCTGCAAAAAAAGAGCTTCTCCCTTTTTTCGGTTCTTGGTGATGTACAGCTATGGCAGGAGGTGTTGCTTTCTGGTTCGGTGATTGGTCCAGGGGTAATCGTCCTACCCAATGCTACATATTTAAATGAAAACTTTTTAGCACACGAAGAGGGTCATAGACTATTTTAGACCTTGCAGCATCTTAGGTTCTTCTCGATAAACTCAGAATTGGAAGAAGGCTATAAACATGAGATCCTTTGCCAAGTTTGAACAGCCAGCCGTTTTCCTAAATGAATGTTGCGGTGCGCCTATAACCAGATCAAGGTTACATTGAGCTGGTGAGTTAGGTTAGTCACGTAGTACTTTCTCTACTACTTGAAAGCTCACTTAAAACATGTTTTAAAGCATAAACAGACGGCGGCGTTTATCCGGATCAACTCGGTAATTAATTGCAGTTAATCCGGATTAAGTCCAAGTTAATCCGGATCAACGCTGCCGTCTGTTAAAGCTTTAAGTCAATGCTGCCTAGATTTCCGTTCACGTGGTAATTTTACAGCCCTCGATAGTGAGGTAATCTGCATAGATACCGAAAGACTTAAAACACGAACGAATGGACAGTTCCCCCTAATGATAAACGACCTGATAAGTTGAAATGTCTCGACTTCCACCAGCTTAGACTTAACTAACGTGGTTCTCACTGAAACGATTTTTCATGCCAACACGTAGACTCCCCTCTCATTCTCAAAACTTTTGTTCTCGTTTTGTTCTCTAGCAGACTGTTGCCCAGACTTTTTTTTCTTATTTTAACCTCCTTGAAAATGTTCTCAGTACTTCCGCTCTCATGCTGGAAATTGGATCTATCATTGGAAATGTTCACGAAATGTTCTTATTCTGTTCTTCTTGAGAACGAGCCCGAGAGTTTTTTCGCATTTTATTATTTACGTAAACTTTGTCAAACCTTTTGTTTCATTTTGTTGTCGTCCAAACTGCTCTCAATACTTTTGTGCCCTTGGTCTTTTGTAGGAATTTTCTTGACATTAAATTTTGTTCTCATCCAGAACTAAGCCAAAACTAGAACGCGTTCTCGGTACTTGATTTTTTTTGTTAATAACTAGTACAACCCACAACATGGAAACTTCAGAATACATTTTATGATCCTTCAAAAAATATTTTTGGTGTGAATTATGCCTTTCCGCACACGACTATTAGTCCAATATTTAAGTACTTCAACACTTTAAGAAACGACTGTTACGAATTAATTTTTTGCTACTAGCTCAGTGTATCCTGTTGATATTAGAACTGGTAAAATTTCTCCTTATTGTTGTTGTGGGTTTAAAGCAATTCGAGTAGTTATTCTACTAGTGTTTCTTTTGCTGTTTGCCTGTTTCTGTGGTCGTTTAAGTTTACGTATTTTTCTTGATGTCCTGCAATTTCGTTGCTATCGTTGCTGCTAGACGGCTCGATTTTTTCTCTGCAACTTCAAATATTTCTCAATTCATTTTTGTGTTGCTACTTCTGCAGTTCAATCTTCTTCTCCATCCATCTACTTATGGCGTCGGTCGTCTTGTGGCAATGCGACTTTTATGTGTTTCGTCTTGACACGCTGCATAAACAGAATAATTTACAATGGTCGAGCAGTGGAGTACTGTAGTGTTTACCTGCCACATGAGGCGAATGCAATTGAAATTGTATACCAGCAGTAACAACAAATTGCAAATAAAATGGCAACACAAAACTGCAGTGCAAAACACATGGAAAGTGTATGCCACTTGTTAAGCGGTCGCGCTGTTGCTGGCGCATTTGAACCGCAACCGAACATTAGGCACTCGTACAAATGTACATAGATAGTGCTGGTTATTGGGGTATGTTGCAAGATGTACTTGTATTTGTTTTTAGGAAAAAAAAAACTTGAAGGACAACAGTCAGACGGACTTCATTGCTCTTCACTTCAATGGCATTTCCAAAAGGAAGGGAAGCAGTACATCGCATGCAATGAAGTGAGAAAGGCAACCAAAACAAGCAGTGAGTTTAGGTAGGCAGCCGCTAGTTTTATGCGAAACGCGACAGTAAACGCTCGAAAGAGTGTTGCGCAAGTAATAAAAGCAACAATTTTAACCCGACGATACTTAAATAACAACCACTCGTTCCACTTTTAGTCTCGACTTGCTTCACCAAATCCAGCATAATTTTTGCGGTAAAATAAATAAAAAAAGATCAAGCGTGTTTGTTATGTATTCTTCCATATTCAACAAAATTGCTTAGCGCAAAGGGGTGAAGCTCTACCTGATTGCTGCGGTTCGCTAACTGTTGCGTCCTTTTGCTAGTTTAACTCTGCAGACCAGACTCCCCCAGTGAAAGTGATAAACTTGCATTTGTTAACTGGACATTTAGCGGCTTAGTGAGGAGTAAAATGAATGCTATAGCCATAGTGTAAGTTTACTTAGGCAGTAAGGGGCATGAGCTAGAGACAATTTATATTTTATTTATACTTCTTGTTTCAATATTAATAAAAATGTCTAGTGTAAGCTTTGTGTTGCTTTTTGTGCGTTGCACAAATAATCATTTAGTTGATGAGGAAAATGCGTGGCATTTAAGTAACTTTAATTTAATAAATACGATTCCCCAGCCTAATAAACAGCGATGGTTGCATTTGGTTTTATTGCTAATTTTACTATTGAAAAGGTGGTGAAAGCAGTTATGGGTCTCATTGAAATGTACACATTAAATAAATCATACAAAATCAAACGAAAACTTAAAAAATTTTGCTTTAATCCCTGAAGTAAAACTTCTTTTTGCTCTTACCTCATATAGCTCACCATATAATTTGAGCTTTTTTGCACAGCAACGATATATTAATCTCATTTTTGTTGTTGGTGTTTCCGAAAGGGTGGGGGTATAGTGTATTTTGGAACAATATTCCGTCATCCTTTGTCAAATTTGGTTCGGAGACACACCGGTTTCGCCGTTGTGCCATCTTCAGTGTCATTTTTCGTTCTGAATAGTTTCTGTCCGTCTCTATTTGAATAACTCAGTGAGACAGAATACCAGTATGTTTGCATGTATTTGTATAAAAAAATATTTGTTGGACCAAGAAGTAGTGGGTAGGCACTGTGGCCAATGGTAATCAACTACTACTATGGCGTACAACCATGCAGAGTCCGTAAAAGACTCCGGAAGCAGTGTTCGGAGGATGCATCAGACTAGGCCGAGCATACCTTGAACTGCCATCAAATTATAACTTTTTATTACATGGCAGTTGTGAAGTGCATGGGTAAAAATCTCACTAATTTAATGAAAGACATTTTTACACATGCAGCAGTACATAGCATACATTTAGGCGCCTGGTGTTAGCAGCCGCGCCTAAACACTATTTATAGCAAAGCTAAATCGTCGTTGGTCCTTAATTAGGTAGGTCTCAGCGATTTCTATTACTTAGTTGAACCAGTAGTTGTTGTTCTACGTGTACATTCTCAAGTATATCGAAGTCAGCTGCTTACATATTCTTGATCAATTATGGCCTGGATTCACAGGTTTCTGTAGCTCGGACCCGTGTTCCCTTGTTTATGGCAGTTGCAGGGGTTTTGTCTTGTTTAGCATATAGTAGCCTGAGTGGTTCGAAGAATACATCAGATGCGGTGTTTATTTGCTCATTTATTTATTTCCCGACGAAGTCTTTTGTTTGTACATCTCCATTGTTTCTAAGAAGTTTAGCCGTTGCCCTTTGTGCAGTACATGTAGAACTTTGGCTGTCTTTTCTATTTTCATCGGCGTATGGTTTGCAAAGTTCGATTCCGGTATGGTAGATGGTTTTAGCATTTTCTGTAATAGTCTCTTATATGTTCACGATATCTATTTTTTACCTTGCGCCCTGTTTATCCTATGTATCTACATATGTTGGTGTTGTATAATTCAACTTGTCTCAACCTTGCTTGTCTAGTGGTTCTTCTTCGTTTGCGCTATTTCGTAGTAACCTCCCCACGTTGTTGTTCATTCTAAATACTGTATTAATTCCATACTTTTTGAGTACCTTAGCCAATTTATATGATGTGTGCCCTTATAACTAAAGACTGCCCAAGCCTTTTCATTATTTTCCATGTTCTTTGATTTCTTTGTTTTTGTGTCTCTTCTTATCTTGTTTACTAGGCCTTTTCTGTGTCCATTTTTGTCCGCGATTGCATATATTGTATTAAGCTCTGTGTGGCAAGCTTCTTTTTCCAATGAAGTTGTTTTCTTTCAATCCTCGTTACTAAATTTCTAAAGGTGGAATTTTTTTGCAGTTGAATTCGCATTTGTTGGTGTGCATATTTATTTTAATTGTTATATCCAAATAGTTTATTTTTCCTTCGTTTTCCTTATGCGTAATGAAATCTAAATTCGTGGGTTGGCCGTTGAGGTAGCCTAGAGTTTGTTCTTCCTTGCCTTCTGTTACCACACATATGTTGTCATCGACATATCTCGCGTAGAGCTTTACCCCTAGGTTTGTTGTTAGCCCCTTCATATACTTTCCTTCCAAATATTGCAGAAACGCTTCCATTCATTTTGAATATGTGGGATACCCTATTCCTATCCCGTTAGTTTGCTTATATGTTTTGTTATTAAACTTTACATAGTTTTGGTGTAGTGTTACCCTCAATTTGTTCACAATTTTCGTTGCTATGGTCCTGTCTGTTTCTTCAGCAAAGTTTTAGTCAAGACAGTAATCGTTACAGCCATTGGTATTTGGTATCGATAGGTAAATATCCTTAACATCAAGCGATACAAATTTCGCACCTTTGGATATGTCTAGCGAATCGCTTCAGTTAATTCACCTTCGTTCATAATTGTGTATTTATTGGCCAGTTCCAGTTTTTCCTCCAGCAACAATTTTTGATACTTCGATAGTTTGTATCCTGGTGCAGATTTTTGGTTGACATTTCCCGGTTTGTGTATTTTTGGAAGTGCGATCATTTAAGGGGCCGAAGGATCCTTTAATGTTCTTATATACGCTAGCCTTGTATTTATTATTGTTCTTGCCTGCTTTATTGCATGGTTTACTGATGCTTGATACTCATCGGTTAGGTCCTTCCTCATCATCTGACAATTTACTTCTTTGAATAGTTGCTATATCTTTTATTCATATTCTTTTCCATGCATAAGTACCATTGTGCTCCCCTTGTCTGCTTTTGTTGTGATTACTTTATTTATTAATCCTAACTTTAATCCTAGTTCAAATATTAATCTCAATTTTAATCTTAATCCCAATATTGAACTCAATTTAATTCTTAATCTGAGTCTCTTAAAACAAAGTGCTTTCACTTTTAGACCACGAAAAGAAAATATGCGACTAATAGTGCATTAAAATTGCTTTATGTACTATACATACGTGTCTTGGCACTTGTTTTACTTTATTTTTTAATCTTGCACAATTGTTATTCGTACATTCCCTCAATATTCTTTAAATTTTTAATTATTTTATCGGCAATATTATTCACATTCATTTGCAACTCATTAATTATCTTCGCATTTGCATACATATGCTTCCAGCAGCCATATGTCGAAATTATTGGCTCAATATGTTATGCGCCTTTATGTATGCAACGGCGCACAAACACACCTGCATATGCATGGTTACTTACACTTAAAAGCACACATACGCGCACACCTCCCTGACTACATTCAGTTCAAACATTTTGCATTCATGGAGAATGCATTGGCGCCTACGCAGACATTTGCAATATGTCACCTGTTTGTTGCACGTTGCAAGCTGCCCACTCTTTTAGACGGCCGTGTCGCATTGCAGTTGACCTGCTGGCTTTATATTGTTCTATATACATACACACTTGCATTGAAATATTAACACTTTTTGCATATTAATGAGTACATTAAGCGTGAATGGTTCAATGTGAAAGGTATGCATATTATTTACTGAGATGGAGGTGTGTAAGGAAGAATTGAAATCATTGTCGCCGAGTTAAAGATGACACTGCGGTGTTGCTTTGAATAAACAAATATCGTGTTAAAAAAAACCCATAGTAAGGCTGAACAGTTTAATTAGATAAGTTTGAAGGGGTATCTTACCTAATTGGATAACTTCGAGAGTAAAAAATGTAAATTGTAGTTTTTTTCGAAACATTTTCATTAGAAACGGCTTACAGTCCAATAAAATTGTTGAAAAAATTTATATTCTATAATCTAAAATCTATAGTCTATAATCCATAATCTATAATCTATAATCTGTAATCTATAATCTATAATCTATAATCTATAATCTATAATCTATAATC
>NW_023458562.1:44799178-44873079 GCF_013731165.1 Rhagoletis pomonella | reverse complement strand
TCTATAATCTATAATCTATAATCTATAATCTATAATCTATAATCTATGATCTATAATCTGTAATCTATAATCTATAATCTCTAATTTAAAATCGATAATCTATGATCTATAATACATTTGTATATTACCTTTATTCTGTAATCTATAATCTACAGTGTACCGGCTTTAATCTATAATCTATAATCAAGTACGAATAATCTATAAACTGTAATTTCAAATCTATACTTTGTTACCTTAAATTAGGCTTTTACTTAAATATTATCTTTTCGATTTTTGATTTCAGTTATAAAGATGCAAAAGGTTCGAGCCAGCCTTTATTCTCTTCCACAAACAACCTTACAGTACCAATTTTAAGTTAAATGTACGACCAACGAAAGATATGTTGCAAACAAAATAGAGCTTTTTCCTCAACATAAAAGCACTAAAAGAGCTTTTTACCGAGAGATGCTGAGTAGCGTTTAAAAAGCAATGAAACTAGGGAGGCTGTTACTGGGCCTAACATTTCAACAGCGGAGGAAGAGGAGAGGAAGCTACGAGTAATAAAGAAAGAGCCTTCCAAAGAAGAACGACACTTAATCAAGTAGTTAGGAGTGTGTTTGCGTAAATGACAAGCGTCTAAACTTACAACAAGCATATCCGAAAGTATGTAATTGTTGTCCATAGGGCGGCAAAAGAGCAGCAACAACAATCGGTGCTAATTACATAATTAACAAAGAACACAGGCGGTCCACAAATGAGCATACAAATCGTAGGTGAAGGAAGGTAAAGTGAGGTGAAATTAAAGCAAATGATGTGTGGAAGTTGCAGCCTTCATTGCGGCAATTTCGAGCAGCTTGTGCCCACAAACACACACACAGGCAGAAAATGTGCATGCAGAAGAAGTTAATATGACTTTATGCGCATCATTGCTCATATGCAAGCTTTATATACTTAGAAGATAATCACTCTAGTGCGCCCTTAAGTATGCAAACAAAAGACGTTGGAAGACAAGTAAACGACTCACGCCTGCTTGCTTTTCTGGAATTAGCAAGCAAGCAGCAGTTGCAGCATGGTTTGTGTGTATGTAGGTATGTATGTAACTATGCATCTTACTGAGGTATTGGGTCATACTATTTAGCATCATAAATCAAGGAAAGTGTTGTCTGCAGTGGCATACTTACACTATTACTTACAGCTATCGCTGCATACCTATCACTGCAAGTGAATGAAAGTGCTTGTCAGATAGCTGACAGCAACTGCAGTGTCATTCTTCTATGTATGTATACACCGCTGATTTTGTGGGACACCCCCCGCGCCAGCTACTACCTATTTACTAAGAGTAGTGACTGTCGCACTGATGGCAGACTGATATTTGAAGGATGTGTAGAAGAAAAGCAGGTAGTAAGCAGCAGCATTGAAGAAGACGGGGTTAGAAGAGTGGAAAATGCTAGCATCTAAGTAAAAGTTGCATGCTTTCACTGCTCAGGAAATGCAAATATTATGCTTGCACTCCCTTCCGCTTTCTTCCCACTCACTCTGCCACACTTAGCGCACTTGTCCAGTTATTAGTTGCTCTGCTCACGGGCTCAGTGCCTGCACTCATGCACTCACTCACCCACTCACTGACTTGCCAAACGTCTTTGTTAATTAATCTATGGTAACAACGTTTTGTCGAGATTTCACTCATTTCACAAAAATTCACTTACTTGTCCTCATAATGATGATGAAGCGTTGATGTTGCTGTCGCCTTTAGCTTTTCTGTTGCCACTGCTGCTGCTTGATTTTCTACTAAAAATGATTTATTGGCTTTTACTGCATTTTATGAAGTGAATTTCGCATGAGTTGAGTGTATTGCTTATCGCCCTCGTCACCTCGAGTGTTTTGATAGGAGTTAGTAGTGAAAGTGTTGACGACAAATTGTTGGGTTCCGTGCTGGTGCTACGTGTCGTATGAGTAACGGATGCAGTATAATTGCAGTTGTATGGTAATTGCATTATCTTAAGCCTTTTATGTGTTGACAAAAACATTAGAAAACTTATATGTAAGCATGATTGTCATCCGTTTTTGCCTGTTCGAGCATGCCATTGGCTTCAAACCTCAACTAATAATCTCACCATTTACATTAAAAGCAGAGGGCATTTGTAATTCTGAAGAAAATATGTACACATTCCGCCTGCGCTTCGGGCACTTTGTATTGCATGAAAGGGTGTAAATAAAAGTTAGTTATATTTACTAGCTTTTTTTCAAACACGCAGCTTCCACAAAACCTCAGGACTTTAAGACAAGATTTATGATAACAACTCAAACTTGCACTTGCAGGATCTTAACTGACAAAGGTTTCATAGATTGGGAGGAATAGCTGCGTAGCTCCGCAGAGACCATTAAGGTTAGCATTATAACATATACTAAGACCACATTTAACTGCTAGTCACTGAGCACCAGTGGTGATGTTGAAAAACAGCGCAGTCCTCTTGGCAGACTGGAACACCTCGTTGTATCCTACTTTGGCGTCAGCTTCCAAATCAGGCAGAAAGCCAGCTCCTAGAAGACAAATCCGCAGTCGGCTTAGGGCATCACACACGCAGAGGAAATGCAACAACCTATTCCTTCGCTAAAAGCCAATTTCGAAAAACCCCATTGGAACACCAACCAGTAGCCTAGCGGTCTCCCTCGTGAGGAATAGGAGAAACCTCGTTAGCTTAATATCGTATGCGATGCACACAGACCTATACCCTTCGCAACTTTGAGTTTTGGTCAACACCTGCTGCGCCGGCTCATGCTCAGACCAATCCCCTTTTAATCGTTTGAAAGGAAATGGGCACTTCCTCCATCAGCGTAGGTTCTGACAAAATGCCTACTTTGGCAAGCCTGTCTGCCTTTTCGTTGACTCTGACACCGGTGTGTTGCGGAAATTAATAGAAATTGACCAGATTATTTGTTCGGATGGTGCTCAGTAATTTCGCCGCCCTCTTTATGGCTAATACTTCGGTCTGCGAAATACCGTAACGGTCTGGTAGGTTACAGAATTTAGTAAGATCGAACTCCGCGCAGCAAATTATCGCGGCTTAGCCTTTGTTCATAAACTTTCACAGAGTCAGCACTCCGAATGTCCACACTCCTCCGTTCGACCGTTACACTGGCTCCGTAATTCTTCGCAAACTACAGATCCGCCATTATGTAGCAAATCCGTCTGCGTAAAGTCGAAGCTATACTACTGATCCCATTGGACTTGCACACAAAGTGCCCTGCAGCTGTAAGCCTGGCGGCAATTTTGGAAGCCATAGTCTTGACCGTAAAGTCTGCCGGCAAGAGATGCAGCAAGGTGCTGCCATTTGTGTAGTCCTAAGTACTCCTGTCATGGTGATCATAGATAGTCTATATGAGCAGTTCTTTTTAAGTCGGATGAATTTCATAAAAAATATGATATCATGTCTCCGATTGGCATGGGTCCTATACATGAAATAAGTTAACACGTATTAGAGGAGATTTTTTTTCAATTTTTGCTTCGGAGATATGATCTGTCAAAGTTTGGATTTCTTCGTGGTTCTGACTAATCATATACTTCTTCAAATCGTTATATCTCGACAATTTGCTATCAAGTATTATTCTGAGGTGTTCGATGCTTTCCTTCAGCTCGAGGATCACACATAAATTTCAACCAGCTCGGAATCTGGTATTTCCGGATAAAGAGTAGTAGACCTGACTTTTGTGCATTGATGCTGAACCCCGTTTTGGTTGCCCAGCGGCATATCTTCCGGGGTGGGTGGTCTCGCATACTAAGACAGAAATGTCTCTGCATATGCAGTAAGTTCGGCAGGTCCTCCCTCCATTTTCTTTAGTATGATGTTGACCACCAGCGACCATAGTAGTGGCGATAGTATACCCCCGATCTGATCTCAAACCGACCCCATTATGCCGATTATTCTGACGAGGTCGGATTAGATTATTATTTGGTAAGCAGGTTTCCTAGTCAACACTACCAAGGACAGCCTGTTTAAACAGACCTCAACTTGTTTATAGGCCTTTAGGCCGTTTGCTTCTATGTATGTTGATCTTAGAAAGAAATATCTGGACATAGTAAGGGCTTTACATAGGCACAAAACATGTTCTGCTCTTTCCTGTTCTTCATGACGCAACCTGCACTGGCGAAAGTAAAGAACTACCAGGCTTGATACGTAATTTATTAGCCTACAGTGCACATCAAGAAGGCCTGTAGCAATTCTCACTCTGTGCCTGGTAAATTCTAGTAAGGCTTCGGTTCTGCTTATTGATATTTCCATGATGTTGGATTTAGCATGTCAGTTGCTTTCATGCTTATATAGTCATATCGTTGAGAGGTGTATGCGCTTATTGCGTAAGTTTTTACCGCATTGTCCCTTGAGATGAGTTTTGAAGATAACAGTAAAACCTATTTCAAGATGAAAATACGCAGAACTGGCATATATTCTGGCGGCTCGAATTCAGATAGCAAAGCAAAGCAAAGCGCATCGGTCTTGGTAGTGAACGTCACAAAACGTAGTAACTTTTCTTATGAAACAGTCTAGGCATGCATGTCACTGTGAAGGGTTATAACTTTCTATTTGTTGAGAATTTTGTCTACTCGGGTACCGGCATAAGCACCCATAATAATGTCAGGCATTAAATCCAGGTGGATAATCACTTTTTCCAACAAGTGTTATTTTTCGCTGAATAGGTGTAAGCGAAGAAGTGTGGACACTGTTTCACCTGATGAGGCGATCTTTGGGTTATGGGGTAGTGGTAATTATAAACTTTTTTCCGGGACCAACTTTACTTGAGCATTTCGTAATCGGTTGACCTTCAAATGTTCTTCGACCGAAATATCGCGACAAAGAAGTTGTATAAATTTAATCTGCAATATTTTTATTGCAGTTTTATGGATTACTGGGTATGTCGCTGTTTATTTCTGAGGAGTGCGTTTCTTAAGGAGATGTTATTGAAACATATGTATTGAGGCAATAGGTCCAATGTTTATTTCTTTAAGTGCATTCAAATGATGAAATGAGGTTGTTCGGATTTTTGAGACTCTTTGACATTTGCCTGGGTTACTTGCGGGTCTAGGGCTTTTCGTGAATTTTCAAAATTTATTAAAATTCCTTGGGGACCGCTCAGGGTTTTTCGGGACTCTGCAGTTTAAAGTTTCGAGTTTTTTGGGCCTTTCTGAAAGTGTTCTGGACTTTTTAAGAATTTCGGTGACTATTCGGAAATTTTTTCAAAACTTATTTTCAAAAACGTTGGATCTAGATATGTACATATTTGCGTCATAAGTCCATCGGCAGTTATTTCATATTAATTTGAAGGCCAGCAAATAGTTTCAGGCACTTAACGAACTCAAGTAAAAATATTTCAAAACTTCATAGCAAATGCTGACTGTGCACGAATTTTGGCATAAAATGAGCAGCTGCAGAGTTATGCTCACTTACTGTTATCTAACCTGTCGCGCTCTTTAAAATTCAACTCGTTCACGCGCTCTCATCTGCTTACTCATTTGCGCTCCACAGGCTATGACGTCATTTGTCGCAACGTTGCGGAAGTCATATGTTATTGTTGTTGTCTTCTCCATTTTTGCTATTTTTTTGGCCAGCGCTCCTCTTCAAACGTTCTCCTATTTGCCTACATGCTTGTATATGAGTGTGTGTGTGTGTATTCGCTTCGTGCCTTCACACATTCAGTTCATATCCTTGCTTTCAGCTTTATACTCTACCGCTGCTTATGCTGTTATTCCCAAACGAAAAAATTTAATTATAAAAAAAGAAAAACATTCTAAAAAAAAAATTCAATTTCGGCAAATAAAAAGCGAATGCAACGAAATCGTTAACAAAAGAGGACATCAACGAAAGTTATTAAATGCTAACCTACTAAAAAAATTCCAATACGTGGCAAGTACTTAGTGCGATTCCCGTTATAATATTTGTGTGCCGCTATATTTTGTTGTTATACGAACCCAACGCGCTATTCACAAGTGAAACTATTTTGTTATTGTTGGTAGTGTGCGCTCGTGCCGCTGGTTTTACGTTCTTGTTGTTATTGCTAAAGCGCGAGCTGAGCAGCCCACAAAAAGGACAATCTGCTACCAACAACTACGAATGCCAAAGGATTGTTTTCTTTTACTCACAAACTGCAGTTTTGCTTTGAAGAAAAACTGATTAAAATACTAATCGTTGAAGTAGTGGGGAAATTGTCAACACAGCTGACATATAGCTTGTCATGCGGCAGTTGGCATAGCGCGCCGCAAAAATTTGCACGAATCCTGCTTACGCTTCACTTCGCTTGCTTCACTTTATTGTCATTGCAAATTACGCTTACTCACGCTCTATTAACTTCGTTTGGTAGCGAACGAGCGAAGCCTTTATTGCGCGCCCCCGCAGCGCTAAAAGCGAAGCAACGAGTACGAAGCGAATGTAAGATTGAGAGAGCGAGCGCATAGAGTGAGAGAAAGTTAGTGCGCGCGCTCTTCTTGGCATAAAGTGCTTTCCTGACGATTTATGCATTGCTGTGCAAGTAAGTTTCACTCGCTGTTCTGGCTAGAAAGCTTTTTTGTCAAAAAGCTTTTGGTAAAGTTGCAAGCAGTAACGTAATTCCCGCGCAAAATTGCACTTATAAAATAGAAAACTTTTTTGCTGACTAATTTTACTCAGAAAGTGATATTTTTATTGAAGTAAAGTTCACTTTGAAAGAATACTAAAAAAAGAACAGAAAACCAAGATTAAGTAAATCATCCCCGCAAACTCCTTCGAACTTCATAATGTATACGTAATGGTGTAATCCACGCGAAACACCGTCCGTCTTAACGATTCCGTCTAATCCGAATACAATAATCTACCAAATAAAAAAAATTAAATCATAATTAAATGAAATAAATTTTAATAAAAAACAGACAATGAAGCACAATCAATGTTAACGAAGTTACGTACCCAATCACAACGTAAATAAATACAATAAAAATCAATTTTCCTTCCATTTTGTGCAAAGTTTTTTTAACTGAAACTTGGCAACACAATTCTTATTGTTGGGGGAAAAAATTTATAACAAATTTAACAGAATTTATTTCTATTCGCTATGCCTGAGATTAACAAGGAAATATTTTATGCCCAACTATTCCATTGCAGCGCAGAACCGACGGTGTTTGCCACAGGTAAGTGCAAGTTGCGTATACGTAGCGGTGTACCTTGCTTGCCATTAGTACATTGCAAATTTTATATAAAAATTTTTATAATAAAGTAAGGCTTCGACTATGATTAGAGACTTCAATTTAATTTTAAAAATCCTAACGTTTACCAGCACCTATCGCAACTACTACTTTTTAAAAAAGTACGTTTTCGGGGCACTCCCAGTCATCATATCGTTACCTAACGGTGAAAAGGTGCAAAGTCCATCTTTTTGTTCAGGAGAGCCGAAAAATCGATGTAGTTTCGTATTAGCTGCCATTCTGCATCAAATACTAAATTTAAAAAAAAGTGGATGTGACACCTTCTCACCTTTAAGGCCTCAATGCAGCTCTTAAGAAAAGCAAAAATTCATATAAAATGACGTACAAGAAATGGCTAAGAAATTTCCTTGAGTCAAGTTTCCTTAAGGCAGCACGCAGTTCCTAAGGAATTTTCAACGCTTTCTAATACGCTTTTCCAAAGTTTTTTTTGGTGAAAAAAGAGCGCAAGGCAACCCATGTTTGCGACAGAAATATATGCCCGTTACATTATTTCTTGAGGAAAGAGTGAGGCAACAGGCTTTTCTTTGGACACACACACGAAATAATGGAAAATTTTTTCTTGATCGTTTCCTTGAGAGCTGCATTTAGGGCATTATGTAGCGATATATAAAAAAGTCAGAGGATTCACAGACTCAGCCGGCTGGGAAATTGCTGTATATCCTTCTGAATACTC
The DNA here is from genome assembly GCF_013731165.1 of Rhagoletis pomonella. Lineage (NCBI taxonomy): Eukaryota > Metazoa > Arthropoda > Insecta > Diptera > Tephritidae > Rhagoletis > Rhagoletis pomonella. Next base: position 44,865,199 of record NW_023458562.1, on the reverse strand, counting down.
ACTTTCCAGGGTATAGGGTCAAAGCGGTAGAAACCGCTGCTTTAAGACATTTATTTACTCACCCTCTCCAAGACCTGCTTCCGTCAACAGGATCGTAGAAAGTTTTACGAACAGTTTACGCAAGAGAGTAAATGGCTGCGATCAGTGGATGGATGCAAACCTGAAACCCTTGGGCAATATCTAAAAGACTTTTGGTACTTATTAGGGATCATCAACCAAAACTATTTAAAAGAATAGATAGGCTGGAGCTGAAATACTCCTCCCACCTTATTGAAGGGTAGTAACGATGTTGATCTCAACTTCCAACTTTTGATATCGCTAATTTTGATTCCCAAAGTTCTCCAAAAGAATAGCAAATGCCCCTAACAACACTCCACATCCAGCCACTGCCAGATTTGCTTGATTACGCAATGCATGTGTTACTCTTCCATGTTGCATATTTTTAGTCCCCACACATTTTCATTTAGAGAATTTTAGCGACGAAAATTTAGTGTAGCGATTGTCAGAATTCCACTAGCGATAAGCTACACATATTTGTTTAGAATGACATCGTGGTGGTTCCCGATTGGGCAATAATAATATATTTATCGTATCTTTCTGCATGGTACACAAAAGTGAGCTGACATCGTATCGATTGTCTAGCGAAGCCAAATTAGCATCTGTTGCCAAAAGTTATTCTTCGTTTGATGTCCAGACAAAGTTGGTAGTACCATTGTGTTCCGGGACATAAGTGAGTTTTATATTTTTAAAATCCCGTTTTCGATTTGAGTAGAGCTATCAAAGTTCTTATACTAACTCGTACTATTTAGTTGGCGAGATACCAATCTATACATGGTGTCGAAGATGCAGGTTCTTTTCGGATTACTAAGCGTAGCAGGAAGACAGTGTATTTTTCAGATTTTATGCAATGCTATTATTGGTCGACGATGATGAATTTTCCATGTCTAAAGCCTGGTCCAGTCAAATGGGTTAAAAAGAGCTTAAGTATTTCACATAGTCTCTTGATAGAACCTTAATCGCAGATGCAAGAAACTTATCCGGCGTAAATTGGTTAAATTAGTATCGACGGACAGCGCGATCACTCTTCCTATTCCCAATACGCTCAGATTTAAATATTCGGACGTGTCGAAACATACGTCCTACCAATTCTTCGCTGTCTGTTTGGACCACCTATCGGTATGTCGTTGCCTCTTCTTCATCTAGGGTAGGGTCAACTGGAGTGCTCTGTATATTTTTTACCAGATGATTACGAGTATTCTCGGCTTGGTAGGATCCGGCACCTGTCTTGAGCTCTTCTATCGGATTTGTTTTTGCCTCTATTTTATTCCTCTTGAGAATACATCCCTCTTTCATCTTTTTTTGTTTCTTAGTACAGTACCGGTCGACAGCAGCTCGCACAGCTATTGGCTAGAGTGTGGCTTCATATGCTGGGTATGTTTCTGTAGTGGTGGCTCATCACTCTTCGACCTTACTAATCCGAGCAGATCACGAAGCATATTTGTGTTCTTTGTCTTCTTCGAATCGCCTTTAGGCGGAGGTATTTAAATTCGAATTAAGTCGACGGAGTGGTATGAAGGATGCTATCTATTATCTGTAGCTAACGTTTTTTTGGCATCGGAACTTTTCCAATTTCAATCAGTATACTGTCTACTGTCTTGTCTGAATTAAAGCGATGTCTCTTTGGGCTAAACTTACAACAAATAGCAACAAAGCATAGATTTAGTAGTCCGAGTTTCGGAAATACATAAAGTATAAGTATATCAGCTTCAAGGAAGGTCATCTAACATGATTGGCCAACAAAGTGGTTTAAGTGAGACGAGCGTCAACTGGCCGAGAAGGTTTTTTCTTGCGTTATATGCACGTGCGTATATGTAGCAATTACGCGTCTACTGCTACATACTATGTAGCACTTTTTATTAAAATCGTTTTTGTTGTGGCCACTGCTGTCGCAAGTACGTGTGCTAAGTAGCCAACGCAACAAAAGAAAAAAAAAACGGTTGGTCACAACGCGCAAAAGTTGGCAAATGAAACAACTTTCGAGGTGATCAATCGTAGAGCAGTGCATTTCCGGCAAAACGACAATGTGGCAGCCGGAAATAGCAACAACAGAAAAAGTAAGTGAGTGCGCCACAAATTATACGTCAAAATGTTAAGCGACATGAGTCAAGTGGTTTAAACCAAACCAAAAAAAAAACCTAAGGGGAGCATACAACAACAAAGGTATTGGCACTGACTTGAGCCCACTTTTGTCAGGGCATTCGGCATACGACGACACTATTAGCCAAGCCAAAAAGCTTGTGGTGGTGGCAGGGGTTTAGGCTACACACTGCTGTGTAGAGCTAGAGGCCAGTCGAAATATATATTATTTTAGTTTGCTACTAACTTTTTTGCAGTTGCATGCTTTCCTTCCCTGTTTTGCCGCTCCGCACCGCCACCACTAACTATGTTAGCAGCTAAATGGATAAGCCAATTTATGAGTTTCGAATTTTTTTCTACGCAGCACCGCTGCATTTGTGTTGTACCGCTGCGTTGTTGTTTTTGCAGTTTTCTATATGTATGCGTGTTGACTCTTTTTTTTAATGGCTGCGTATAACTCTAAGCTCTGGCAACTCTGGCAGCCCCGTTAAGTGGATTTGTTGCGCTTTATTGGCTGCCCGAACGCTAACAAAAGCCAAATAACGCTACCGCGCAGCAGCAGAGAGGTTAGTTTGGGATTTTCAAAGTTGACATTTAAGCGTTGAATTTTGCCGAGTTTTGCTAACAGTGGACCTACTGGCTAACTGCACGCGACGCCAGCAATGTTTGACATTTTTAGCGGAAAACTTTTTCGCATAAACTTTTTTTTTTGCAAAATTTATTGTTATTCACTTTTTTATTTTTAGTTTTTTCGTTTCTTATTCATTCGAGTTGTATTCGAAATTTTCCATGCACTTTTGGACTATACATTTAAATTATTTTATTTTATTTATTGCAGCTTGTTGGCTTTTAATTTTTGGCCTGCCTTTAGGCGCTCAGCCAAGCACTAAGTGGTAGTCGCAAAGTTGGCTAAACTAAAAACTGTTTGATTTACTTTTTAGTCATCGGTAAATTGGCGAAATATATGCAGAGCGAAATAACCAAAAAAATGAATAAAAAATACAGCAAATACTCGCATATATCCAATATTAGAATAAACAATTAAACTTTTAATTAATTGGCACGGTGGATAGATAAATTGCTGCCAAATTGTTTTTGTTAAGAGACATATTCGGGTTTGAAGGAGAAAAATTCAAGTATTCAAGAATCCTTTTGTCTGTTGTGCGCTCAGAGATCACAATACATCGTTCAGCCCTAATGCTCTGCTGAATCCAAGCAGATTTGAAAGCGGTAGAGAGTGAATATGCGTAGCCTCTGGTCACATTCTTCTCAGGTGTGTTAGCTTTCTTCTCGCAACCGCATCGCATTCTAAGGGAGATGCAATGGGGCCCAGAACCCACAGTAGTTGCAGTGAGTTGTTTTTCCCCACACATTCCCATACTACCCGTGCTTTTATCTCACAGATCTGAAGATGACAATGTGCTTGCATCTGATGTCCTCTCCCATTTTGATCGAAATCACCTTTCCCTTGCCAGTGACCTCCCACATAAAGTTGAGAAGGGCTTTCTTGGCAGTCTATTGTATGAATATGTGTAGTGGTGTCAGGTCCAGAATGACCCAGGGCAGCCTAGGGGTAAGTGCGCATCACTCCCGTTATGCAGGTGCACGCTAGTGGCTGAAGCCTGAAAATCGGACCATGCCACCGCACCATATGTACATAGCTATTCGACTGACTATAATGGTTTACATCACCGCAAGATATAGGGACTGCGCCTCCATGATTTGCTGGCCAGTCCTCTGCACACCATTATAGGCCGTGTGGCTTTGTGACAGCGTACTCAACGTGCTTTTTTCATAAAACTTTGCAGTCGAAAGAGACCCCTAGACACTTTACTTCCCTCCCAGTGTTATAAGGTGCATTCCTGAAAGGTTACTTCTCTTGGTAAACGTGATGATGGCTCTTTTGGCTGGGTTGATGTTAAGACCCAACGCGACACACCATCCTTTGGTTAGGATAAGTGCTTTTTGCACAATGTCACATAGGGTGTTTTCAAATTAGCCCCTCGCTATGATATCTATATCACCCTCGTAACCTTGCCACACTATGCTGTTATTGGATAGTAACTCAAGTAATTCATCTACTAATATGCTCCATAGCAGAGGGGACAGTACAGACTTTTACTGTCCTCAGTGCTCAGTTGTATAATGTTGTTTCCCACATCCGCCTCTGCCAATCTGGTTCGTAGCATAGTTCCGATCTACTTTCGAATCGAGCGGTTACGCTCTTCTTCTCTAGTGCTCGATCAACTGCCTGGTGTGAGGTGTTATGAAAGCAATTTTTTAAAATGGTTTCTCTTGGCTTCGCAAATCTCTTTCTTGTAGGTGGTTGAGGCTGAAAAGTAGTCCGTTTTGCCCTGCTGAAGAGTTTTCTAAACTCTTTCCGGTCTGCCGAGAGGCTGGAGTTCCACCATAAATTACTTTTCAGACCTTTCGGCACTTCTAGCCGGCAGCTCGATACATATGCGTTTGCCTTCATTTCCACCCATCGCTTCACCCTGTTCTCTAATTTCATGGTACTTAAGTTTGACTATAAAATTCGGTAATAACAGACCCAGTTCATATTCCTAGTATTTCCGCTGGGTGTTACTCTACTCGGTTAGTCCATTAGTCGTTGCCATCCAGTTGAACTAACGGTAGGGCCAGGAAACATGCTGTTTCATCGTGGTTGGAAAGGAGACAGAGGTCCTTAGCTGAGTGGATTTAAATGGGCAGTTAAAGAGATGGTTGATTTCGTAGGGAGCACCTTCAAAAACCGAACATGTCTTTGGTATGCCAAGGTCGAGTCTGGCAATATCGACTTAAACTGTGCCAGAGTTCAGGAGGTTCGCGCAGAGTTTGAAATGAGGTAGGTCAATGCTATCTCCTAAATATTGGCATGCCTAGCGATGCGAGCGCGAGCTCTGGTTGCTAGTCATTGCAAATTTATAATAATCCCACTGAGTTGAACAATATTCAGCGTGCTGCGGAGAAGTCGACGATTTTATTGACTCGATATACAAAGTCATTTCCCTCTTTTGCCATCGAGTTAATGAAGTACCTGCTTGACCTAGAATTTACACATAAGTTTACCTCGTGGACAAAACAAGTTTCAATTGCTTTTGCAATTTTTTATTTGACTTGATTATCCTCTTTTTTTATTTATATCAATTGAACTGCATGCTTGCATTTTTCTACACACTTGATTGCCTTTTTTTCTTCAGTTTATTGTAAACAAATCCATACTTTGTGTTTACGTTTGGATTTGGTGTGTGAAAAACTCGTCCAGACACATGCACTTTTCGTACGTGCTCACTCGACAAATTGACTGATTTTGAAGTTTATTTACTTTATGATTTTATTTACTGATTAGCCAATAAGGCAAAAAATGTTGCTGCCAACGACGGTCTGAAATATAAAAGTTAGCCATTTGTATGAATGAATGTTCAAGCCAAGAACAAAGCATAAAAATGCCACAGAAAGTGCAATGAAATGAAAAAAATAATAATTTCAAATATTTGATTTGTTTTAGTTGCTGAATGGCTGAAAGAAAATAAAAATGTTTCGACAATTTTGCTACAGGAAATGTAGCTAAAATTGTTTGTAGAGATTGGTACAAAGAGGAAAGAGTATAGTCTTTTATAAGGACAGACCAGCCTAAGCCGCAAGAATGCTTTTTCGGTTACCAGCCATGGTGGAGTTATTTTTGTTTACCTCTAGACTAGCCACATTCAGCTCATTAATATTTATCGACGCATGCTTAGATAGCACAAATGATATCGTTATCTATATTTTTATCGATTTATCTAGAGATATCATCATTCAAAAATTATCCGATGCAATTAATTACGAAATAATCACTGCCGATAAATTATCTAATTTTTTATCGATATATTTGCGTTAATTATGGTTTCGTTTATCAATATCGTCAACTAAATAATATTGTAATTATGTTAATCGACTTGCCCATGACAATACATCGTACATAAATGTAAACGTATATTTCTGTCGATATATGAATTTTTATCGATGTTATAGTTATTCCATGAACTAGTGTGAAATATTTTTTAAGGCCAGATCAGCCTTATCATTAACGATGAAATAATCAATTGGCAATTATCTATAATATTATCGATTACTTATCGATATAATTATCGATGAGTTTATAGATAACTTTGTTGATACTTATTGTTTTTATTTTAACTATAGTTATTAATATTTTTATTGTCTTCTATTTATTCGCTATCATAATCGCCCAAATTTTCTAACGGATATGCGTTGAGGCATTTTTAAAATATCTCAATATTATAAACAATTAAATTATCAATCTTTGAAAATATTGATGACACTATCGATTATTTATCGATGTATTTTTCGATAAATTCATCGATAACTATGTTGATATTTATAGTTTTTATAATAGTAATAGTTATCGATATATTTAACTACATAGTTAACGATATGTAAATTTTCTTCAATTTAATAGCCCATTAATTTTCTATCGCATATCAGTCGCAGCATTTTCAAAATTTATCAATATCATTAAGGAGGCGCTTATCAATTTTGGCACACATCACTAACAGTATCCATATGCATATATCGGTGCATTTATCGATAATTATGTTGATATTTACAGTTTCTATTATACATAGCTAGATTTATCGATATATTCATCTATAAAATTATCGATATGCAAATTTTCTTCGCTTTATTCGCTTTCATAATCACTCAAATTTTTTTATCGCATATCAGTTGCAGCATTTTTAAAATTTATTAATATCATTAGGGATGGACTTATCAATTTTGGCAAACATCAATAACATTATCGATATATTTTTTGATGAGATCATCGATAACTGTGTTGATACTTATAGTTTTTATTATACATACCTACAGTTATCGATATACTTATCTTTGATTTATTCGCTATCGTAATCACGCAAATTTTTTATCGGATATCAATTGCACCATTTTTAACTGGCATCTTCACAGCATATTCTTTTGACATGCAAGCTGCAAGCAAGGGGCCCCAATGTAGAGATTATGAAGAGATATTTTCAAAAAAAAAATCGTGTGTATGTTTTAAGGGCCTTTTTGGTTTATTTTTAGAACGAACAACTTCAAGCTTAAGGAAAAATGTAAGAAATATAAGCCTTCAAGGATGACTTGAACGGACAGAATGGATCCTGGAATCCAACTTATTATTACTAGAATACGCACGTACATTTTACACACAAGATTTAGACTCTTCCCACTTCTTTTGCAACAGCACTCATGCCGGATGGTCCACGAATAGAAAATAAACAAATTTACAATACTTACAAGTTAGTGCAAAATTCGAACGAAACATGACATTCTCAATTTAGCTGCATTTCATTTATAACTTTTTCCTTAGACGATATAAGTAACTGCTTTTCGTTACTTTAAAATCCATTGAGATTTGCCAAAAGAGATTCAGCAAAAATTATTTATCAAAGCGCAAGCAATTTGTGTTGCAAAGACAGGCCAAGAAGAAGCTAAAGCAAAACAAAGAGCAGTTAACCGAAATAAGTTGCAGCGAAATGTGAAGAAAAATGCCAAGTAGAGTAGTGTGGCTGTTATTTTGGAGTCTTTTGGGTGACAATACAGTACTCGTATATGCGGTAAGGCTGAGGTTTGTTACTCCGCTGCAGCAAAGCTGCATTTTGTTGCGATTTCGTTGGAACTTCTCTCCCCTATTGATTCCTAAATTTTTCATTTCTTTTTATTATTTCAACAATTTGCTGTAGCTGCATCTTGATATTACTTAGTTTCCGCATTTGCTAATACGGCAACTATGTACGTACATAAATACAATATGAGTTCAACCGATTTGCGGCGATTGAGCAAATCCCAATTGGCATTTATTTCTGATTTAGCTGATGTAGTCAAAAATTGAATGCATATACATACATACATACATACATATGTAGATAGATATGAAAAGGTTTGCATACATACATATGTTTATTTCTTATTTATATATGAGCCAAAGTATTTTGATTGAAAATGAGTAGAAGTGTCCCTCATAGGAAATCAACAAAAATGTTGGTGGGACTCGATATTGAACAATTATGAAAAAAGTTGGAACAAAAAAAAAAGAAATAACAACACAAATGAAGAAACACTACTTTTCAAGTTTCAAGAAACAAATGGCTTCGGCTAGTGGTATCACAGCGGGCTTTTCCAGCCTACGTGTGCTCCGTGCTCTGCGCGGCCACTCTGACCTGGCCTAACCTTACGCAAGTTTCATCTCAATCTCATGGTCGCAGCCGGAAATATAACGAACTAAACATGGAGGTTTCAGCTCACAGCATTTGCCAATGGCCCCTTCACAACAATACACGGTTACTGTAGCCTTCTTGACTATTTTCTCTACGTTAGGCTTCCTGTAAAGCTTACTGTCAAAGATCAAGCCCAAGTACTTTATCCTTTAAGAGAGCCTTAGAGGAGGACTTCCCATTGAAGGAAGCCGACAATACGGTATCTTATGTCTCCTAGTAAAAATAACAAGCTCCGTTTTACTGGGGCTTACACCCAGCCCGCAACTGGAAGCCCAGTTCGCAACCAAGATCAGGTAACCCTGGATAACTTCAAGCAGTGTTTCCGGAAACTTTCCGTTTGAGTTACATCATCGGCATAGGAAACCTTTCGACAGCCACTTCTTTCCAGAGCCACTAAGAGGCCGCTGACGACAACGACCCTCAGCAACGGAGAGAGAACGCTCCCTTCCGGGGTTCCTCTACTCACACATCTCCGGATGGAAGCGCTTACCCACAATATTCTCAACGACCTTCCCTTAGTGTAGGCATGCTGATCCAAGGTAAGGCGTTTCCTGAGGATGCCGCTTCTTAAGTGCAGATTCCTGGGTGATACATGAGAAGCTTTACCCGCCTTAGGAATGAACACCACTCCGACCACCCTCCAAGGCCGCGGAATATGACCCCTAGCCACACAGCTCTAGAAAATAGGCGTAAATATGCCGTCTGGGGTCGGGGTCTTAAACGGCTTGAAAGAGCTAATGGCTAATGTAGATGTTGGACAGATAAGATACAAAACAAGCCGAATTTCGAACTGCTATTCTGTCTTAATAATTTAAGGTCTTTCGACGTTGTTCTGTTTTGAAGCTGCAGAAAATGCTTCAACAGTAGGAGATTTAAATCGAATGAACTGTTCATTACTAGAGCAAATGCATATTGGGGAGAATGTTTATTTTAAAGCAATTAAAGAATTGAAAAATATATCTAACGTAGACTTGTCGCGCAACCCCTGGATAAAGAGGACATTTACATTGAATTTCCATAAATAAGCTTCTAGTATACCATCTTAAACTTATTCAAAACAATCAGAAATAAAAGCTTAGGCAGTTCGCGATGTAAATTTAATGCAATGCGCAGGGGCGAGTTAAAAAATCCAATAAAGCGCGAATATACAAAAAAAAATTACATTCAAAACATTAGCAGCAAAACTTCCCCATTGCAATTCATACACAAATACCTTACAAACATATGTATGTATATTGCTGTAGCACAAAAAAAAAGACATACAAGCATTCTTCGTATCATTCTCTTGCAGGGGCGTCTGAGCAACATTCAATGCAAAGGTGAGCAAACGAATAAAAATAAAATAGAAATTCGACAAGGATGAGGAAGCGTACGGCGGCTGGCAGCATCATGAGATTAAAATGTTAAAAATTAAAAGAAATTGCTGCCAAGTCAGGTGGATGGCCATACACACATACAAATGCATATGCAACATATCCCACACTAACAGCCAACACGAATTATAAAAAGCAGTGAAATAGGAGGACAGAAGTTGAAAAGGTGCTAAGAAATGCAGACGCGCAAATAGAAAAAAGCATATGAAGGAAGTGGGGATAAAAGTGAAAATATAAATAAAAAATGTGAAAGCAAAGAAATGTTAAAGATGTGCACATGCAACTGTAGACAATTGCACCCAAGGCTGTTGTAAACAAAAAACAAAAAATGAAGATAGCCACAAAAATAAAGGAACTGTGTGTGTGTGTGTCCTTTTAAGCTATGTACGCTCTGCATGCTATACTATTTAGTTGTATTACTTACAATTCAGCTGCTTTAGACTACCTGTACCTTTAGTTCCGTTGCTGTTTTCTGGCCGTTAATACGTACATACGTATAGCTGCGCCGCAGAAAACGGCTTTGGCAGCACTGGCTATATGCTGCAGTTTTTGTTTTTTTTTTTTTGACTGCTGCTCTCCGGCTGCATTGCTGTGTAAATCGTAAAAATTTAGCTGTGTGCCGCTATCTCTACAGCACAAACTATGAATGTAGATACTTTTGTCAGCCTTTTTGCTCTACTACTTAATATTGCTTTCACCTCACCTATTTTGAATGCGTTTTTAAATTTTCCCTACTTTACCCATTTCCAAGCAATTTCTTGCTGATTTTTCTATGTCATTCACTTTAACTTCTCCTAGTTGCTTTGAATTTTATTTTACTTATTAAACTCAATTTGTTTCTGCTCACCTTTAGCCTAACTTCTTTTCATACTAGATGGTTTTGCAGTAAACGTATCAGCAATCGGATTTCATTACTTGCTTTTTTTACTCCATTTAGCTAGGTATTCTAAGCGTTAATTGCGTGTTTATGAAAATCAAAGTTGATCATAAAAAAGGAGTTTCAAAATGGTATAATATTTAAGTGTAGGAGCTGAAGGAAGTTCTGACTTCGAGACCACTTTAAGCGACGAAGGCTGTCAGGCGCAACAGCTCTAAGGACTCAATTGCTCAACCTGGGCTCATCGATAAAGCCACAGGCAGCGGCAATTCCACTTGGTATGAATGGCTGTGCTATTAAAAATTGATGAAATTTTAAATTTGCGCCATTTTTCGAATGTTTCTGTAATTTTTCTGAAAAAAAGGAATGTTGTGATGGAAAAACCTAGCTATGAAGAAAATTTCCAACATCTTCATGGAGGTTTTTATTTCAAAATTAAGGACAATTATAATTCATAAAAATCACACTTTTTTTTAATTTTCGGAGTTGACTCCGAAAAATATTTTTTAGCCGCAACTTATGAAAGTATAAAACTTTGACTCAAAAGATTGTGGCACGCCATCAGTGAAAAAATTAAAAAAATTTCGGACTATGGGCCATGATTTTAAGCTTTTTCATTCCGAGAATTTTTCGGATTTGTCTCCGAAAAATATTTTATGTAACTTATGAAAGTATAAACTTTTGACTCGAAAAATTTTTCCAAACGTTATCAGTGAAAAAATTTCAAAAATTTCGGCGTTAACTAAATTTTTTTTAAATGTAGATAGTAATTAAAATAACTTAATTTTAGAACAGTTTAGCTATTTACTTCGATAAGTAGATGCCAACGCCGATTTATTTTTAAGAAAATTCTGGATTCGGAGTTAACTCCGAAAATTATTTTGTTATTTAAGTTAACAAATCCCAGCATCTGAAGGTGTTTGGCTTTGACGCGAGTGTCTACTTAATTAGTAAAGGAATTTTCTAAAACCTTCAAAGTCAATTTCCTTTTATTTTGAATGAAATGCTAGAAAGTGTACCTTAAATCTCAAAAAATTTTGTTTTTTTTTAAAAGGTTTGAAAAAAGTTTTTTCATTCCGATAATTTTAGGAGTGAATTCCGAAAAATATTTTTCCTTTTGATTCAACGAATAATTAATTAGAAACACCTTAGCTTCTGGAAGTGTTCGATTTTGACGCGAAAAAAATTGTTACCTTACATCAAAAGAGGGTCTGCGAAAAATTGCGGCGTCAACTTCCATTTTTTATGCAAGAAATAGTAGTCAAGATACTTTTAAATAGTTTGACGCTTTTAAAGAAAATATTAATTTACAAAACACTTTCATTTCCGATAATTTCGGAGTATTCTCCGAAAAATATTGTTTGTTTTTATTCAACATATATGTATGTACGCTCGATTTTGACCTCAAAAATTGTGTTCTCGCAAATTTCGGAGTATAATTGGAATTTTTTTTAAATGTAGGATGCAGTAATTACAATACCTTAAATTATACAAGTTTGGTGTTTTATGAGAAAAATAATTGTAAATTTAGAAATCGGTGAAAAATGGAACTTTGCCTCCGAAAATTTTATTATCTCACAAACTTTGGTCACAAGATCTGCATCCATATGTACGTATTAAATATTTTTCAATATATCTATCGATAAATTTTCGATAACACAATAAAAAGAATTATCGATCCCATTATCTGAGGCTTCTATTTCTGTCTATTAATAATTAATAACTATATCATTTAGGAAAAATTTGTCGATATCATAATCGACTAATGCATACATATATCTTTATCGATAGAAATTTTTAATTTTTCTTATAATATATCCAATATTAAAAGATAAATCTATCAATATCACTATCAATAACAGCACCAATATCGTATTGCTAAGCAAAAAAAAGTCTTGTCGAGTTTTGAATAGAGCCGAACGGTGACTGAGATGTTTCCGGTATTTTGATTTGCCATACCCTAAGTATTCTTAAAAGTTACGAGCAAAGTTCATACGCTAATGCAAATCTAGTCCTTGATTCTTGATATATAAATAGTCGAAGTAATACTGCATACTTTTTACCTTCAATACCAAGTCATAAAAGAAGGATGATAGCAGATTACAAAATATAACAATTCAATTTTCCCATCTTCTCTTTACACATACACACACAAATGCACGCGTACATGAAACCGAATTTAATGCTGTACATTCACTCACCGCGCTTCATATCGATAATTTATAACGGATATTATGATTTCATAGCGAAAATCTGGTGATCATAAAATACCGAACTCCTTGTGACTTTATGGGTTTTTACAAACTAAAACAGCAATGAATAGGAATCAGTGAAACTGCACACATGTACCCATATATGTATGTGTACTTGTGTGCAAGTATTCGTGGTAGCTTCATAGGATTCATAACTTCCGCGCTGTTGCGCCAAGAACAGCTCGTAAAATTGTAAAATTGCTCGGTATACTCATTGTTTGTTTTCTTGTAAGCAACACTTTTCAAATATATAATTCGTGTGAAAATATAAAAAAAAAAAAACGAAGAAGCGCTAGAAGAAGAAAAAACAGTAGCCAACATGCTTGAGTCATAAAAATCACGGCTCACAAAGTGTTAAGTGCTCTGATTACAATGCCAAATGACTAAATAGCTGCTAAGTATATGGCGCTGACTCAGTGACGCCTAGAAGTTGTGGCTGGATTAAGTGTTCATGCGAATGTTATGTAAGTTCTTTGCGAGATACAACATTGTTTGTGGTTGAAGGCATGGAATGCTTAACCCAAAAATGTGCTTCGAAAATTTTTCTTTTTATTACAAAATGCTAAAAAAGTAACATTTTAAAAGGACATTCAAAACAGAAAGTTATGAAGCTATGAATTACAGCTAAAAGTTTGGGTACATATATATCATTTAGAATAGGTAATTTTTGGAAATTTATTTTTGCTGATTGCTTAAATAAAAAAAAAAAAAGTGTTTCAAAAAAACACGAAGGGTGTATCGTTTAATTGAAAGCTACCGGAAAAAACTTGAAAGTTCACGAAAATCTCTAATAATCTCAAAAAGACTCGAGTAAATCCCAAAAAATCCTAGTATATCACCAAAAAAATGAAAAGTCCCGCGAAACCCTGAACTCCTGAAAATTTCTGAATCCCAAAATAGGTCGAAAAGTCTCGAAAAAAAAAATCACAAGAACTTTCAAAAATACCCAAATTTTGACGAAATCTATTTAATAGAACACGTAATATTGAATTTTCTGTCTAATAAAATCCAAAAATATTTGGAAAATAGCCGGAAATTCCCCAAAATCGGGAAAAGTCACAGGTATTTTTGGTAATATCTCGAAAAAGTTATTGATGAAATCCCGATATATCTGGAAATTGACCGAGTACTCCAAAAAAGTCTCTGAAAATATTTAAAAATTTTCAAAGACATGCTGAAAATTCTTTAAAAACTTCTAAATTGTCGAGACGCAAAACTTGCGATGCTGTGGTTAAGCGATCAGAGAGAGAGAGAGAAAGAGAGAGAGAAAGAGAGAGAGAGAGAGAGAGAGCCTTAAGAGCAACCAATTTGCTCGAAAGATGTTGGCCACACCGAGAGAACATATCCTAATTTTTAAGATAGCTCAAGATAACTGAGCTTTTGGCGAATGTGGACGTGAGAGCGGAAAGTGAAAGATGGACGTAAGGAGAAAACAGCGTATCTGTCTGCTCCAATGTATTATCACATCGACATATCTTTAATCGTGGCTTCTATCATACGAAAGTGAAGCAAAGGAAGTACTGAGCTGAAATCAGCCAAGCTTACCCTGCAGCAAAATTTAGGGACAGTCTGTCAAAGGGCTAGTTTCGCCCTACAAATTTCAGAACTGTCTCTGAACTACTGAAAAAGGGATGCTGAGTTGGACGGTTGAAACTCATATGTTGCTAGTTGCGCTGTCATCAATGTTACTCATCCTGGTCATGTGAAAGCTGACAAAAGATGCACAAATGTAATATACTATATTTTTTCGATTTTCTTAGACCCTAAAACTAATAACAAACTGTTTTCGTTTATTTAATATGTAACTCCCTACATAGTTTATGGGGCAACTGCTAAAATATTTCCAAAAAGTCGTTATTGGTAACATTAATGTCATTTTTATACATATCTACGTACGTATAAGATTTAATGCAAAATATAAAATTTAGTTAAGCTACACTTGACAGGAAAGGTAGGCGTACACCATTTCTTTTTTAAATATTCACAATATATTGAGAGTTGAAATTTGTTATTATTTAAATGATCATGCTTAAAATAAAATAATATTAACCGTGTTATAAAACTTTATACAAAACAAAGTTAATCTTAAAGATTTTTCATCAAAATGTTGGCCTTTTTAATCAGATTTAAAAAAATAAACAAAAGTGGTAAACAATCTCACTTTGAAATGGGAGTGCTATTGATATGAACGATACTGTACATACGTAAATGTATCACTAAGCACCCGAAAAAAGGCGAATTCATATAAGGTGGTATGGATTCAACAAATACAATAATTACCTGTATTTTGTTTTTTGTTTTAGCTGGTGATTGTCAAATTTCAGCTATTCTTCTCCGAATGAAAAAGGGCGACAGAAAATGCAAACACTTTCACGTTTTCACTCACTCACTAGCAAAATATAAAATTTTGACAATCAAACGCTATACACAGCTGATTAAACAACACCACCTTATATAAATTCGCCTTGACCCGAAACCTTTGGGAGTTGGCAAAAATGATGTTTGGTAATTTAGGCAGAATTGAATATGCGCTATCTGGGAAGACAATATCTACATATAATATTTATTCTGTTTGTTGGCACTATATCCAAACACAAACGCATCTTAAGTGTCTTAACAGTGAAACAATTTCTTATTTTCTAAGTTTGCGAATAAAACTTCACACTTAAAATTAAGACATTTATAACAAACATTTTATGAAGAAAATCCCCGTTACGGCCTTATTTAGAGAAAATATATTCGTTTAAAATAAAAATAAGCGAAATCGGCCCAATTTTATATAGGCCTGCCTGACGTGAAAATTTTCTCCACGATAAGGCTAGTAGCCATTTCTAACAGATTTTGGGTGGCTTAGTCAAAAATGGAAACATATATACATATTTGAAATTTAAGAAAACAAGGAAAATAGCAAAATCGGCTAAAAACGGCTAATTTTTTTCTGCAAAACGGCTAACAAATCGGTTGCCGGCTAAATCGAAATTTCTCCGGCTGTTTGCTATCGCAACCGGCTAAATCTAGCCGGAAAACGGCTAAAATGGCAACACTGCCCATTATACGTAGCAAATATAAATTATTTTTAAGAATAACGGTTTTAGAATATAAAGGAATAATTGACACACAGTTTGCTTCAAAAAGTAAATTAGTTCAAAACAAGTAGCTCTTTAAATATAAAATGAAGTATTTTTATTTACAAAATTGTATGCGTGATTATTTAAAGAAAAGGCTCTATACTATACTTATTAGAACCAGCTCAAAACTAACCACATTTTTTCTAGCCCGGAGGTGAGCCTTTTTGAACTATCTAAGAACTGTTGTTATATGAACTGTATCAGAACCATCTAAGCCAGAGTCAGCTCAGAACAAGTTCAAAAGTTCTGCAGATGGCGACAATTGTCACTTCGTAGGACATCGCCATGTTAAAAAAGACAGTTGCAAGCATTGAGTTGGGATAGATGAAGAACCAGTACCGTCCCTTTTCGGGCTAGCTCAGCGCAAGTTCTGAACCAGTTTGATTTGCTGCAGGGTAGTTACTGCACAACAGCACATACATACATGCACGGCAAGGTTAATCAGTGAAGCGTAACGAAAAAAGCGTAGAAAATGCAAAAAGATTAAGGAAAAATAGAATTGCTAAGCAATAGAAAAGATGCTTTGGCATTTCGCCTTTTCACACTTGAATTTTTTAGTAGCCAAAAGGGCTGCATTTGTGGTGGTTTCTGGTGAAATACTTGGTTCTTGACTGAAGGCTGGCGACAAGCCACGCGCACTAGCACGGACAACTGGTGCTATAAATGAATAAAGTAAAGTAAGTCGAAGCAGTTGCAAAGAAGGATTTAGTGAGAGAATCGCTAGAAAAATGCTAAGGAACGCAGGACGAAAGCGGGCGGCGCAGCATCGGCAATAATGGCCAAGAGTAGACAACAAACTGGCAGTCAAGACGACGCAGGCAACATACTATTTTTCTACGTATTTAGTTGCAATTGAAAGACAGCGAACTGACTGACCGCCATTGTGGCAGCACCAGCACAAAAGTGTACGCCGATCGCATACCTAATGAGTGACCAAAGTGGAAAAGAGACCCAAACAGGACATAGTACATGCTAGCTTCTAAGAAATGACAGCGCTTCAATGCAGCAATCGAATTAGTGGCTATGTCGAATTGCACAGATACTGCAAGGCGCACAGTGCGGATAATGCAGATGCGGTGTTGCTAATGCGGTGAGTGGAGCATGTAGTCTCTAGTCCTGGTGATTATGAATACCAAATTTAGGGACTGTGTATTGGTGGACCGGTATGAGAGCTCAATATAGCGGAAACGAGGAGCCGCGAAGAAACAAGGCTAACAAATTGCAACACCAAAAATTTGTTGAAGGTAAGAAACAAATCCGTGGTAGCAAAGTGTTTCCCATGTAACGTCTCATTGCTGGATTTACATAGTTTGCTTAGGGCAATAACGAGATTCGAACAAGGTACCCAAATTAGTAGACGGGCAGCTCAAAAGGGAGCTAATTTTTTGTGGAGACGAAAATGTGATAAAAATGCACGTGGCGGTTGTTGCTTCTGCAACGTCCAGCTGCATTTTGTGTACAATGAAAGCCAGTAACCTTTAACACCACTTCAGTCTTTACTAATCAGTGATTTCCGCAGTGGCCGCCATAGCTGAGTGGTTAGAGGTGCGTACTTGCATACGATAGAACCCAACATCCATAAATTAGCTTCGGTATAGGTGCTTGCATTCCTTCAATTTACAAAGTGATTGCTTACAACATTTTTCTCACTTCAATCGGTGATGCTGTGTGGTTGAATTATTCATCATTTTACTTCTTGATTGTTTATGAACGGTAGACACATGCCAGACAGAAAGCAGACAAATAATAAATTAATGAAATATGTATATACATACATACCCACGCCCATAAAAGCAGCTGCAAATCTAACTCTATAACTCAGGAATATATGTATGCAAATATTAGCAAACTAAAGTTACAAAGTATTTGAATTACAGTTAACAAGATGACGAAATAAGCAGGTATACAAATATGAGTAATGCCAAAGATGACAAAATATAAATCCAACAAGTTGCCGTAAAGGTAGGCACGCCTACGCAGGCGAATGATAATATCAGAAGGTGGCAAAATAAGCAATCGTATAGGAGGAAGAGTAGTTGTAAAATTGTCATATTTCGATAAAAAAAAAAAAGAATTTTATACCCTTAACGAAAAATATTAATTTTTGAACACATATCATAGCTTGTCCTCTAAGAAGAAGGCAGCAATGATTCTATGAATTTTTGGGTGCATTGGGGCTTCTTGGTATGCAGTTACAGTTCCACGTCCCTACCAAATTCCTACTCACACATTTCCCTTAAACGGCTCGATTTGGATTATTGATATCCTTGCGAAAATTCTATGGACGTTTAAAGGTAAGTGAAGCATTGCGACATCTACTACACTGCCTTCGGTCTTGAATTTGGGATAGAAGAGAGACTTCGTCGTCGACTACGGTCGTCTACCCCAGCGGTCAAATTCCTCGTGACAATGGCGTAAATTTTAACAACACGCCCCGACGATAGAGAAGGACGAAGCGTCCACATACCACCTCTATGAACGTTTGTAGGGCATTTACGAGCACTGCCCTCAACACAATATCAAAATCTTCCTAATATTGGTACCTGGTGGAGCCGCATAAAAGGATTTATCAAGATGAAAGACAAATAAAGGAATTATTTTATGTTAAGGGAGGGCACGCCAATTGCGGCGGCAGCAGACTCTCTAATATCGCATAAAAGTCTTATGATCCTTGACAGTGTGGCAATATCAGGTATTTGTAATACGTCAAGTCTGTACCCACGATAAGAGGATCAACACATACCATTTTCTTGTCGATTTTAAAGCTGCCTTCGATAGCATGAAAAAGAGCTATGTACCTGTGTATATGCTGCGATGTACTTTGAGAAATGGGGTTTCGAAAAAGCACTACCACCAAACGAAGTTTCAGTCATGATGATTCCCTACATAATTTCTTCTTCTTTAAAGAATATTCGCTGGTAGTAACAGAGGCGGATGGTAAAGACCTTCTTTGCGATGGAAAGACCAGGGGACGTATGTAGAACTCGCTTCAAATCCAAATGGCGTCAGTTGTCGTGCTTTACTGGATTCGGCCAAAATCAAGGAGAAGAAAAGAATTCTGCTTCTAATAATGGTTTCTGAAGAAAGAACTTGTTGGCATGCGCCTTCGGTAGAGCATTGTTATAAAAGTACACTCAGAGAAGGAATCAAGTGTTCATATTCATAGATACATCTAACATTCTAAGTGAAAGTATGAAAGGTTGTGATAACTAACCCAACGTTTTTTTTTATAATGTTTTTTAAAATAAAATAATCGTACTTATAATAAAGAAGCATCGGGAGATATGGGTATGAAGTTCTTATTTCAAGAAAAAAATTTTTAAATTTTTTATGTTGCATAGTTTTAGGCACCTCCGCAAATTATTGGTTTCTTAAATGAAGAAGGATATAAAATATTTAACTGAACTAATTTCAAAATTCCGTCTTTAAATCCAAGAGATTCTGATTTGATGGTTTCAATAAAATATTTGTGCATTAAATCTCGAACTCATTTTCTCAAGTTGCGTGAAGGGCGTAAATAGATTTATACTAGAACAAATAGTGTATACATTACGGTAGGCTGGTGCAAAACATTTTTTAGCCACCCTTCAGAACTGAATAAAATAAAAATAAGGAGACGTGAAATTTTTATCTTCAAATCGGATAAAAGATTTTAAAGAAAAAAATAATAATAAATTGAAATGAGGGTGCCACCTTTTTTTATAAAAATGCAATGGTTATTAAAAAAAATTCGGCTTATTTAATACCGCATATCAATCAGAAGATGTAGGCATACGACTTGAACTAACATGTTTGTAATTAAGGTTGCCACCCATTTTAAAATTATAATGAAGTAATTATATAAGTCAAGTAAATTTATACAATATGAATGTGCCTAATAAAAGGTCTGTAGAATAAATAATTTAGTTAAGCCAATCTCATTCCAAAAGTAATTTTTTAAATCTTTTCAGACACTTTCAGTTTAAGAGCACAAATTAAAATATACTGTTGAGACTTTAGATAATTTAAAATTTACAATTAGCTGGCCACCCTATTTTTTAATTTTTTACGACAAACCTACAGAAAACATCCAATTTTTTATCTTGAAATCGATTTATTTTTAACCATTATACACCAAAGTAAAATAGTTTGAAGAAATAAAAAAATATTTTGAAAATAATTAATTTTTATTGCAAAATTTCAACTTATTTAATACCACAGTACGGATATCAAAGGGAAGCAGTACGCATACGTGTTGGACTAATATGTCTCTAATTAAAGTTGGCACCCATTTTTAAACTAAGATCAGGTAATTATATAAGTCAAGTAAATTTATACAATATGGATGTGCCTAATGAAAGGTCTGCGAAAAAGCTTTAGTCCACAACTAGTCTTGGATAGGCTTGCCCCTTATGTAGACAAAATAATTTAGTAAAGCCAATCTCATTCCAAAACAACTTTTTAAATCTTTTCAAACGCTTTCAATTTAAGAGTACAAATTAAAATATACTGCTGAGCCTTTACATAATTTAAAATTTACAATTAGCTGGCAACCCTATTTTTTTAATTTTTTACGACAAAACCTACAGAAAAATCGAGCAGAATGCAAACAAAAGTAGAACAAATCCTGTTCGTCTTACTTATGTATGTTTATTATCCTTTTTAAAGTTAAATATGTATAATAGATTTATTTTCGTTTTATGATCAGCAGGAGATTTCCTAAAAGTTGATTTTCCTCTGTATTTTTGGACCACCCTAATATAGGTATGCAAAAGTAAACCTCCCTCGCCGGCTGTGCTGGTTGCGTAGACTGGCGAATGCTACTACTCAGCGGTAATTTGTCACTCATTAAAACCCAAAAAGCAACAACAAAATGAATACAAATGCAAAAAAGTTAGTGTTTATTAAGCGAAATTCCAAACGCTCCATGTTGTTTTTGTTGTTGCCACTCTACAATAAAGTTTAATGCATACTTATTTCATTGCTATTAGTTGTTGTTGTTATTGTTGTTGTACAGTGCCAACGTCATTATCATTATTATCAACACTCGAACAGTAGCCACTTATTTTTGAATATTCATGCAGCTTGTAGAGCAGAGAGAGGAGAAAGTGTGATCAGAGCGGCGGCAAATTCAAGCGTCAGCAAAAGGAGAAACGAAACCAAAAAAAAACAGAAAACGAGTGGCAATAAAAGGAGTCAGAGTTGGTGTCAGAGGAGGAGTTGCGCAATGCTGGTTTATTGGCTTCCGTTGGTAAACCAGCGACAGGCCAACAGTCAGTTAGCTGAGCAGCAACAGCAGCCGGCATATCGTTGTGGCATGCAACCTATGTAAGTGTTTCGCGGGTGTGCGTGTGTTTGTGTGTGTATGCTTGTGTGTGTGGCATGCGCCGTGTGGCAGGTTGCATTATAAATTTCAGTCATGTTTCTAATAACTTTGAATTAATCATCTTTCCTGTTGTTGGCTTTTGCCAAAGTCACACTGGAATGGTAATGATGCCAGTGCGGCTGTGTGGCAAGCTATAGTACTCCGTTGGCGCGCTCGACGCATACATATATGTATGTATGTATGTATGTATGGGAGTGTGTGCATTTGTATGTGTGGGTGCGAGTTTGCACACTGCACGTTTTCCCGCACTCGAACGCAGCAATCTATGAAGTGCCAAAGTATGGAGCTCGAAATGATGACGGTGTGGTGAGTGGCAAACAGAGGGGTATTGAACTTGGTCCATGTAGTCAAAATCTCCACTTGCTCGTACCTGTGCAACTCATTTGGCTTTTGCTGTCATTTGATGTTGCTCAAGGTGAGTCGACAGCCGCACCCGTCATGCAACCATTCATTCTGCCATTGCTCCACGTATTTCCATACGACAATCCCACACCTATTTATTCTAACTCAGCCACTTTCTTTGCCCTTATCAGCTTCCTATCTTTGGTGTACATACATACATAAGCTTGAGTTGCACTTTGTTACTATTCTAATTGTTGGCTTTGTTTTTGTTACCGCTGAAATATAATCCGCATGCAATTTGCGGTTATTTGTTTTATGTAGAGGATGAAAAATTCTTATACGCGTTGTCATGGTGCTGGCAGGCTGCGTGTGCGTCTAAGGAAGCCTTGAATTTCTTAAGTGTCTTAAAGATGAAGCATTGCTGCTGAAGAAACTGCGATTTGTCTTGGTTTATTGCAGTACATAGTTTCAGATTAAGAGTTTTTTTAATTATTTAATTTCCAAGAAATATTACTAA
The DNA here is from genome assembly GCF_013731165.1 of Rhagoletis pomonella. Classification (NCBI taxonomy): domain Eukaryota; kingdom Metazoa; phylum Arthropoda; class Insecta; order Diptera; family Tephritidae; genus Rhagoletis; species Rhagoletis pomonella. Next base: position 44,842,931 of record NW_023458562.1, on the reverse strand, counting down.
TTCTTTTTTTTTCAGGATATTAGCGAGATGGTGAGGTCTGGTAATGTAAACCATATTTAGGAATGAGTTTGAAATAGTAAACGGTTCTAAAGGCACCATACTGACAATATGGAGTAACTTCGGTTAGAAGGATGTGCCTCTGCCTCAGAGTAGAAATACCACTTTTTCCTTACTTAAGATAGTCATTAGCCCACTGTTTTCAATGTGTTTTAAGGATGAACCTCAGCCTGGTAGCTGAGAACAAGATGGGAAAACCCTACTGCATTGTTTATTATTGTAATTATTGTCAATTATAAAAAGTCTTTCGTACAACAAATGAAAAACAGCTGGCAAGATTGTTCGAAGGACTTTTGTTATTCTAGTGCAAAAGTCTTAGAAGAAAAGTTCTCTCATTCCCCACTCGTGGTGAAAATCTATTTGAGAGAAAACACTTTTATATTCGTTAAGTTCGCTCGTCCCAACAGTTGCAATGGCCGAGTTAACAAAGCATGTGCATGCTATTTGAGAGTTCGTAGTTCGAGTCCTCGGGAAGCGGATTTTTTCTTGTTTAATTTAAAGTTCTTTTAATTTTTAGATATTGTTGTTACAAAACAAATTGTAAATTTAATTTAATAAAATTTTCAACCTCAACAAAATTGTTTAATATGATTTATTATTTGGCCAATAAATATCAAAACAACAAATTTCTTAATTTAGTCTTTAGATGTTAGATATTCTTTTATAAATAAGACATTTTTTTAATTTAATTTAATTTTTAAGAACTTATTTCATTTTTTCTTTTTAAAATTAAAATTGTTTTCTTCTTTTAATTTAAATGTATTTTAATTTTTAGAAAAGGAAAAATATATTTATTAATTTGATTTACGAAACTATTTTTTTAAATTTATTTGATTAATTTCCTTTATTTTTTAATTAAATTTTCTTGTAATTTTTGAATTTTAAAAATAAAATTTTTTAAAAAGTTTTTGTTTAAATTTTTTAATACAATTTTTTCATTTTCGAATTATTTTTTACATTTTATTGTTTTAAAAAGAAAAAATATATATTTTTTTTAATTCATAACATTTTTAAAAATATTTTTGCTTAATTTTCAATTTATTTATTTTTTCTTTTTTTGTAATATAATTTTCTTTACTTTATTACTTTTTAAAATTTTTAAGAAACTTATTGCTAAATGGCGAATAGCATAACGCTAAGATCTTCTCGTTAGACACTAAAGTGCTTTCAAGATAGTTGCCAGAATTGACAATTGTCTTACAGAAGACCTTTTTGTCTTTGGAAAGACTGTGGTGAGTTGAAAGACCAGTCTTGCCCTGCAATACCTTAGTTTAAAATTTAGACGAAAATTTGTTGATTTTTTCTACGATTACGATAAAGTTTGAAAATTTCACTTATGTGGTTTATATTAAAGCATGAACCTTAGTTTTATAAAAAAATAACAAAAAATGTTAGCTTGAAAAACGTTGCAGAAAAAAAAACCATGCACTCACTTTTGATCGCCAGTGTGTCTTTGTTCTCAAGAAAAATACTTTATGAAAAGAGCAGAGTAAAACTCTCTAACTGCGCCATATCACCCTGGTAAAATAGATGAATTTAAGTAGGCCGATGAAGCATGTTTTGAAGGAAACAGGACTTATTCACTTCTGCCCAAATTTCCTTGTCTCCTAAATGAAACCCAGAAATCCGCTTAGGAATACTCAATACTTAGTACGTTCCTAAAATGCGCCCTATAAAAAACACGGCGTGTTCTCTATTCCCATTCGGAGTAGCACAAACCGTTTCTGTGTCGTTCGTTTTGTACCCGAGTTCTCTGTGCTCTCCTCAGCCAATACAACTCAATAAATGCTAATTTTGAAGAAATGTTGGGCGTCAGATATAGCTAATAAGTTACGCAAACAATTTGTATTCAAAACTCTTTAATGTAAAGGAAACCGTGAGACTTCCCTATTGGGTGCAGCAGATCGAGTGAAGTAGCATCTACTTCATTTGGAAATTTATGATTTTAGTAAGTTAAATAATAACAGATACATAGACACTTTCTTATTCAAAAATTGCATCACTCTGCCAAACTAATTAAAGCCATAAACACTTTCTCCGCAAACCATGTGTCAGCTTTTTCCACGCAACATATTAGTTACTCATACGCCCTGGGGCTGCGAATTTTAATAAGTAAATATGTATTTAGGTAGAGCGCGGAGAGTCGGTTACGCTTGTAAAATTATATATTTTTCAAGGTGGTGTAGAAGATTTCCGCTCCATACATTCTTCTATCGCCTCTAAACCATTTTTACTCCTGTACGCGCAATCTGTGTATGTGTGTGTGCTGGCGTGTTCGTGAGTGTGCTGGGTTTCATGTTATACGCTGCTTGTTGCTTGGCTACTTGCTTGCTTACTGCAGGCGCACTTAATCATCATTAGCGCTTTGCGAGTGTACAATTTAATTTCTTGAAGCATAGCACAGTTATCTGTAAGTATATATGTATGTATGTACATATTTGTAAATAAACCATTTTAGTCGCAGTAAAGACGGCGTAACGCATCGAAGTGAGACAGTAGTATTGCTAAGCGTAATTAATTAAAATCATCTCGCACCAAACAAATGAGTTTATGAATATGTTTTAACATCTGGAATGCAATAATTAAACTCCAAAAATGAATAGTCTCTTTCCCTGCTTTTAGGTTCATAAAATTGCAAACATTTTCAGTGGAATAAAACAAACATTGATGGTGGTATATTCTATGGTTCTTGAAGTTGTGGGAGTAAATACTCTGTAGACAAAAATACCTGTTCTAGTAACTAGTTTTTATCAGTCTTTAGATTTTCACGACAATCACCAATTATTTCAATTAAGAACTAAAAATAGTTCCATATATTATATTACTAATACTTCCATGTTATTGCGAAGCGAATAAATAATTTGCTGACTCTTTATCAAAGAAGCAAATAGCGAATGAATGAATGAATGTCGGCCGCTGTGGTGTAGTGGTAAGCAGTGCGCGCTTCCACTCCACAGCACCTGGGTTCAAGCCCTGGTCAAAGCAACATCGCAAAAAAAAATAGAAAAAAGGTTTTTTCTTAACAGCGGTCGTCCGTCGGCAGGCAATGGCAAACCTCCGAGTGTATTTCTGCCATGAAAAACAGCTTCTCATAAAAATACAATCGCCGTTCGGAGTCGGCGTAAAACTGTAGGTCCCTCCGCTTTGTGTGACAACATCAAGACGCACGCCACAAATTGGTGGAGAAGCTCGGCCAAATACTAACGTATGTGTAAGCGCCAATCTATTATTATTATTAAATAGCGAATGACAGTGAGATACATTTTACAGAGCTTAAAAAAAAGAGATGCCGGTATTTTATCTCCATTTAGCCTGCTGCTGTTAATGCATTGGTAGTACTACTTTTGATCAATTTACATGGAATTACCTGTTCCCTTGTCTTCCAGCAGACTAGTCAATTTTTTAAATAAAATTTTCGCTAGTTGATATTCTAACCGGAGAGCTCACGTTTGCAGCTGCAGAGATAAACATTCTCACCAAGAACAGGTAGCAAAGCGAGCGAACTCTAGCAAGCTTCACAAGAGAAGGTTTAGGAAGAAGAACAGAGGGGGCTTTCCAGATTCCAGATTATTCTGTGTGCAGAGATCAACCCAGCCAGCAAGAAAACGTACATTTTACGAACATTATATTTTACGAGAGATTCTCGATCTGCGAAAAGTTAGAAAAAGGTTCGTGAACGATAAAACAAAAAGAAAGAAAGGAAAAGAACGAGGCTTGTAGCAATTTGTCAGCACAAGAAAAAATGTTCATTCTGTTGGAAATTTTTCATAATATATAATATTCGCATACGAATGCTTTTTCGATCCGTTTACGACTGTTCGTAGGCGATCGACAATTTCAAGCGAAAAAGTACTCGAAAACGAATCGTAGACGGCTATCATAAGCGACTTTTTAGCCGGAATTTCTTCGAGAATATAACCAGTTACGAGCTCGTTTGCAATGATTTTTCTGGCTGGGAACCTACGCAGAAATTACTTTAGTGCGAAAATTCTAATATTGAGTCAAGAATGATCATGATATTGAGTGATAGCTTGCCTGTACTCAGGGCCATCTCGTCATTGGAGGTCACGTTCTCCATGATTCTTGATTGCATTTATAGGCTGAACGTTGTGGCGGAGCATAATGATATCCAACTAATTTGGTTACCAGGTCACATAGCAGTTCAGGGTAACGAGGAAGCAGGCTGTCTCGCCAGAATGGCGGTAACCTCATGGCCTCAGCCCTTCCTTTAGATCGGACCTAGCTACCAAGAAAATTCTCAGGAAGGAGAAGAACATACTCAGAGAACAAAAGTGGCGATTCCCGGTAGGTCTACGCCGGGCTAAATGCTTACTGAGAAGCTAAAACTTTAAAAGGTATAGGGAAATCATAAATCTTTCACGTTATACAAAAATTCCGATTATTTTTTTTCGATTCAAACCGGATATTTTTAGTAATAGAGCAGTCGTTAGTGGTTTCGGATGCTACCTATTTTCAATTCCAAGTTGGTTTTCAAAATTTGCATTACTTTATTTGTACTTATATGTATAGAATACTTTTGCGCGCCTTTTTGAAGCATTAGATAATATAAAGATGGCGCCGTTGGAGCCTAAAATATTCTTAGCTTTTAGCGCGCTTGCTTGAATTTGATTAAATTTTTTTGAACAAAAATTTCCAATTCTCAAAACGGAAATATGTCTCTTAGGACACTTCTGCGGTATATGTTTTCATTACTTTAAAAACTAGCAAATTTAAACGACCTCTCCTTGGGACCCTTAACCAAACTCTGAACTACATTTTTCCACGCATACTTTGGCTTTTCTTGTCATCGTAAAGCCATTGTTTTAAAGGAGGTCAATTGCTAAAATTCAAGCAGAAACGAAGGGAAAAAATATTGCTTATGCAAATTTCAACCATCGAAAGGAAATACTTTTTTCCGCCACTAACTAGGGGGAGCCATGAAGGGAGACAACAGCAAAAATGTAGGTACTTCTGCAACGAGCTCTAACGGAACCAGGTACGCAATGCAGTTGTAATTTAAAAGCGAAAATATTGCAACTCGTAAAATTTTATTCGATTTCATGTTTACCAGTAAATTATTAAATATGCAAGAATAACCAATGAGCCGAAGTAAACAAGGAAAATAATAAGGACAAAACGATTCGAAAGTAAGCAATGAAAATGAGAATGGATGAAATGAAAATGAAAATAAGAATCGAAAATCGAAAATGTTATGGAGCAAAATAAGTACATACATAAAAAAAAAAACAAAATAAAAATGAGATTGAAATGAAAATCGGTAACGACGCCAATTGTTATATATAGGTGTATATCTGTGAGTTGCAGCAGTTGTAATGCAGCGAGATAGGGGGCAAGCGCAACGTATAAATGATAAAATGTGCTGGCGCAGGAGTAAGCGTGCGAGGCGATGGTGGTGGAATGAGGACAGTCGAAGCGACAGTTGTGCAAATGTCCTTATTTTTTCTGCATTTTGTGTCCCTTCAGCGCGTTGCATGCCATCAACAAAGGTGTGCTTACTCAGCAAGCACATATGTATGTAAGTATGCAGGTGACTTAACTCATTTTACGCTCATTTGCCACGCAGGGCATGCGGTCGGTAGTTCGCTCATCGGCGACATATGGCCAACACGCGGTTGGCCTCATTGCCAATCAGAGACACAATAATAAGTATTCGCAATGTTTTTCGTTTTCTTTTGTATGTATTATCACTACTCATTTATATTTTGTTTTGTTTTTCATAGACTTGTTTTTTTTTTAGTATTGTCTTCGAAATATGGCGAATTTGCATGTTATCCCAGGAAAACAATAGTTTCGCGTATTTATCACCGAACCTTATTGAGGACTTGTGGAAATTTGGAGGCATAAAGAAGGCGGCTTAAGTGTGACTCAAGAAAGTAAAAGAGCAGAGAGTTATTTTGCTTTTTTTTTAATATTCCATTTTGTATTCTTTTAAAATATCTTAGAGAATATTCGACAGCGAAGCGTACAGTTATCACCGGAGGTCATGGGGAAAAGCATGGGAAATGCGATAAAACGGTCATGAATGTGTACCAACAGTTGCGATAACCACTTGACAGATATCTTTCTTTTCCACTTAACAGAAAACCATGTGAAGGGCCGAAGGCACTGGGAGGAGTACTCAGTCAGTCTGACAAAATACAATAAGGATATTAGAAGGGCTATAGTAGCTTTAGGACCTTTAGTGAGAATATTGCACCGCCTGCTGCAGCTGCTAGACTTCATAAAGACTTGGTGAAACAACACATGGACTAGGCTGGCTATTATGCTACCTAATGGGATTTTCCTTCAGGTACTGAACAGGCTAGGGAACTCGCCCTGATGTAGGCCCACTTCCCGGATGCCATTCCAATCTCCGGGGATACAGTGTTCCGTGCGTTCAGGCCATTCCCGTCGGACTGGAAGCTGGCTAAAAGTCATATAAACCGGCAATCAGTGCGGTGGGCTTTGGGCTCTTTCGAACCTTACATGGTCTCCGGGTTACTGAAGCAGGGCGTGAAGTTCCTACTTCCACATCTTGTGGTTATTACTATGAGGGACAGTCTAGCACTGGCCCACATTTCTTTGGTGTGGTAGGTAAGAGAAATTACTATCTTGCCAAGTCATTCAGGCCGATAGTCTCACCTCCTTCATGTTAAAGGCAAATAGAGAAAATTATAGACCATGACATCAGGTTTAACACTTTGAAACACACCCCTCTGCATACCAACCAGTACGGGTACAGGGTGCGCAGGTATAAATTAGGAATCTGGTCCAGTTACTTGGGTCGCTTTTGCGACGCGGCCAAGGAAACTCCTTTACACCTTCTTGTGGAGTGTGAGGCCCTTGCACGCAGGAGGATTACGAGCATAAGGCACATGTGGCCAAGAGAGGAGCACATACACTCCCTATCACCGGGATCTTTAATGAAATTCGCAGAATCTCTAGGGCTAATCGAAGTGTTGTGATGAGCTTAGGGCACAATAGACCTATCGGTCGCAGTGCTATAACTAAATATCTATCTATTTAAGGTCGAAATAATGATTTCCCATCACTCAAAATAATTTTTTTTTTTAAGTAGTAAAAAGGTTATTCAAAAACAAAATTTTGTGGTTAATTTCGCGGCCCCAGTTACATAAATAAAAGCTTCAAACTTTTTACAAAATTTAGAAAAGTTCAGTAAAATTTCAATCTTCCTAACATTTTAAGAAAAACTTCAGGAATGCAGTTTTATTATGCAGTTTAATAACCTATAAAAGTATATACTTTTTATACGATGTTGAGCACCTTTCCCATATAAAAAGCATGCATTGCATGAAAAAAACCACACAAGACTGTCGGCGGGATCGATATTAATACTGGTACCAGAGAGAGCTCGTCTTGTTCCCTAGCTAACTCCAGGTGACTGATTCCCAGTTTCCCCTGTTAGGTGGTACTCCACTTGTACCAGCTGATGAATTCAAATAATTGAGAGTATGTAATTCTTGAAAGCTAAAATGGTAACCCAATATCGGGGAGAGATTGAGGAAGCTATCGGTAGCGCACTACTGCTGTAAAAGCGCCACTACGAAGATATGGGATCTTTGCCCCAAAGGTTGTCTCCAGCCTATATGAAACCGCCATTATACCTACTATGCTGTATGGGGCCATTGTCTGGTGGAACTCACTAGAATGGTCCATGCGGCCGGAACGGGTGCAGGGAGCTGTCCCAATAGGAATTAGTGGGACACTTCGCACGACTCCAAAGCTAGCTAACATGATGCTAGGCATTGTACAAGTAAACAATGAAGGCAAAGCTGCTGCTTTCCCGCACGTCCATCAGTCTGAATAATGCTGGAATCTCGCTCCGGAGTAATGACACTGGCTATCCTAGGAAAATTCAACTTCATACTGATAGAAACCGCGCTGTGTGAACTGAAAATGGCTCCGAAAGCATTCTACTCTACACAAATCCCATCGTGGGTCGCATGGGAGAGGTGTAGTCTCTGGAGCAAAGGACTGGTGAAATTTTCGCGGATGTGTTGAAGCTTGATGGTGGGGCTGGAGGAGTACCGTTTAGAGCGGTAAGTATTTACTGGGACAGCCAAGCTGCGATCAGAGAACTCAGATTGCTGATAATAATGTAAAAAATGTTCTGGGATTGCCTGACTAATTTGGGTTCCGTGGCAAAGCGACATTGCAGGATACTGCTGCACTACTGGGGTACCTATGACAACCTGTGGACTTGTTCTGGACAAAAAAAAATTTAAATCGGCTTAGCGAACCCTGGGCGGAAATCTTGACAAAGTCCTTTCGGCCGGTAGTGAGCGGTCTAGAAACCTTCTCCAGCTTACGAAGTAACAACTCTCGTTTGTGGTGGGGGGTTCTGATAGCGCAATGCGAACTCGTGCAGTACGTTATAATATTACTGCGAACCCGATGTGTCTGTTGTAGATATCTGGAGGATGATGAGGTGGAATCACCTTATCACTGAAATCTGAGCTGTCGTGCCTTTGCGAAGTTCGGGTTTAGACATCACGGGTGGCACTTCGTAATTGTTCCAGAGGAACGCTCTAGAGTGGACATCAGGTGCTTGTGGCACCCAGCGCTTTTCTAACCTTAATTAATTACTTGTTTTTAAGGGGTAACACAATGGGCATTCATTAAACATCTAAGTGAGAAGCTTGGCTTGCCACCTTACCTAAACTAACCCAAACCTATTCCATTTCGGCTTTCTATTCTCGTTTATTAATTTAGTTCTACATTTGCTTGCATTTTGTCTTAATATTGCTAGCATCTACTTTTAATTTTATTATTCAACAACATTCCTCTTGACAGTTGCATTATTGCGCTCGTTTTGTATTGGAATTTGTGTCAATTGCATGTTGCAACCACAAATGCTTAGTACCATATGTATTTAACATAAAAATTGTTTAAGCTTTTGCTGTACGTTGTTGAAGTGCAACAATGGGGTGTGCGCCCGTAGCGATAAGTTGTTTGCAAATATTGCTGCTGTACATGCGAAGGAAACTGTGTACATATACTTGAGACACTGCCGGCTCAGTGTAGCCACTCCTGAGTGATTGGTAATAATCTGTGTTACCAGCCATAGTTGGGAAGTCTCAATTTTAGAAAAGCGTGGGATCTGTTATTATCGAGACTGGTCCGGTATTAGCGTGCCACCCGCTCATATGCTTTACAGCCACGATGCAAGTGGTATATCCGTTTCGTGAGAAAAATTAATGGTCCTACTATTTCGTCCGCTTCGCAGTTACCCTCTTGTTTATTTGGTTGCCATATCTTTTATAGTATATAATTCCTTAGTTACCTTTAGGTATGCTTCCCGAGGAGATCAGGCTGCTTCTGAATGAATTTAGTGAAGAAACCCTACAGCCTAGAGTATTATTTATTGCTAATTTATCAAGAGTTGATCATAAAGCACACCTATGAACAAAAGTCATAGATTGGCGTATTCTATAAAAGTTCCAGTACAGGCTAAAGAGCCAGCTGTATCTTCTTTACATTTGCCGATGTTAGCCAGAATGGCTCCTTGCGGTAAGTCCTAACACGATAGAGGCCTGTGATAACTGACTTCAGGCTAACTTAGGAGCGCACACTGAATATATTTATAACGAAAAAGGTTTTCAAATGTATACTGCCATGTATTTTCCAGTTGCCCACGCTTCAACGCTGAAATAATGGAACTATCCGAAGAATCTGCCAAAATCTAAAGTCCGCAAAATATCGTTAGTACCATGCCCATATCGGAGCGAAATCGGAATATCAGTGCGAACAGTCGGTTGAGGGAGGAAGTGACTTAGGTTCAAATTTTGAGTTTGACGTAGTAGATGGTGGGTGGGGGTTAGCTGACTCGACATGGGTGGTGTCCATGTAAACAAGTAGATGCAACGTCAAACCGCTTATCGACGCAATACTTTATGGTAGTACCGGGGGAAAACGGCCAGGACGATAGGTGGTTTACTTCGGGTTAAAGTCCCACACTGACGGAGTACAGGCTTTCGATGGTTCCTCCGCGTGAAAAACCCCCTATTACAGATGTACCTTATCGAAAGTAGAAAAAAAATAGTGTATCACATTCTCCTCTACATAAACGAAGGGCTGTAAAGCCGACCAATTTACCGAGGCTTCTTAATCCGACGTATTTGGTCTGAGGAAATTTTAGGTTCTCCAAAAGTTATGGTTTTAAACAAGGTTTTGTATCTAGCTTTTTTTAGAGATGCTGTTAGGACTCGTCATATTAATGAACACAGCGAGTCCGAAAAGTCAGCCTTCATGACAACACCTCCGATAACTGAGATTAGCCGATCGACTTTGCCGCGGCACGGAACATGGTAGTTAGTATTACCAGACACCAGCATCGAAACATTCACAAAACCACTAGAATGTACCCGGATCCAGTTACGACAGACAGCCGAGAAGTTTCGCAATCGACTCTCAATCCTGCTTAAACAATAAACTCTGTATCGAACGTATCTAAATAAGCAATGGGAATCAATCTTCCAATAGCGTCGTCACTTCCCAACGCTTCTGAATGGCGACATAGGTGACGTATTTGATGGAGAAGAACCCGAACCAATGTATACAGATGGAGCTCACGTTCCTCCACAAGACGCACGACGAGTTAAGAACAGCAATAAGGCGGCTAAAAACCACAAGGACACCGGAGCCGACGGTAAACCGGCTGAGCTGTTCAAATCCGGCAGCGAAGAGCTGGTCGGGCATATATACAAGCTATTGAGCAGAATTTGGTCTGATTAATACATCCCCACAATTTTTTATCTCAGTGTACTATGTCCAATCCACAAGAAGCGACATCTCTCCGTAAGAAGAAAACAGGCGAGTCAAGTGATCGGATAATTCTTGTATACCTTTAGGCGCATTTTTTTCAACTTAGGAAAATGCGGTATTGACTCTTGCGCTCTGTTTGGATGAATTTGAGCGTACTAAATTTTATATTTTTTTCTAAGTAGTAGGGCTTTTCACAGCGCAAGTTAACCGAACTTAAGCAGTTTAATTTGGATCCTTACACCGAAATTCAACAATCAATTAATTACCAAACGAAAGTTAACTCGCCAGTTTTCATAGGTGATCAGTATGTGTTAGTTTTTAGAGATGAAAGATTACTTTTAATTTTGTTCATTCGTTTTCCCGCCTAAATTCCTATTTTAAATTTTCCGTAACTCCACCTCAATATTTCCATTTAATTTTATCATTAGTAAACCATTTGCGGTGGTGCTTGTGGTTTCCATTTAAACAAGTTAATTATTTCCAGCTTTTTGCTTGACAAATAGTTCAACCCTTTCTACTCCCAGCTAGCTAAAGTCCTTTTCCAAAATCTGACCACAAAACCTATTTGCTTTGGAAAGCCAAAAGTAAACTTAACTTATCTCCCAATTTCATGGCCTTCAAGTGTCACAAGAAGTCAACACGCTTCTACGAGCACTTCACTTCACTACACTAAAAAAAAACGGCCGATGCCATTTAAAATAATCGATTGACAATTGCCCAAAAATGTCCCAAATCAAGAAAGACAACCTTTTGCGGCACAACAACCAGCCACAAATTGGTGCCGAAAGGCGCTCAACCGTTGTAGTCCGATTTTTCTTTGAAGTTTCCTACATAATTTTTTTTTTGTCAACGCCCAACCACAAACTTGTCGCAGCCACCCTTTTGCACTTTGACATTCACTTTGATTTACCCGCTTGGTATTTGTTAGCATTCACTGGCCGGTACTTAATTTCTATGCTTGAACACTTTTTTGGGGCTATGGGGCTTGTTTGGCATTTTCATGTTATTCAATTTAATTTGTAGTAACAACAAATTTTCAACTTTTACTCTTTAGCTACTAGATTTTCTTCCTTATTTACGCACACTTTGTGGTAGCCGTGTGTTAACCTTGTTAATTTGTAAACTTTTGCTTTTTCCCACTCTGTTTGTTTCGTCGTGCATAGCGAGCCGCTCTTCGCCCCACTTTTACGCGCTAAACCCTTGTCTAAAAATATTCTTCTTCTTCTGTTTACCTTTTTTTTGTGAATCTGTTTAGCGGCAAAGTTTGTTTGACCCCTAAATTTTGTAGGTTCAATGCGTTTGGCGTGTATTTTATAAAATTTTGGTGTTGTTGTTTTTAACTCAGTGACACTACGTCCGCGCCCCTTTGTCAATTTGTCGTTTATTGACACTCTTGATTAATTATAAATGAGTTTGTTGACTGAAATTGTTACCGTTTGAGTGTTTAAAATAGCGGCAGTGAAAGGAAAGGGTTGAAATAATATCATAGTGGGGTTAAAGGACTTAAGCAAAGTATTTACTTAAGTGCTAATATAAGTTTAGGCGGATTAGGGTTAAGTGGGTGGTTGGTTTAAGGCTTTTTGGTACTATAAGAAGGCTTGAAATTTAAACTGACTTTTAAAAATTTAATTTGTTTTACCCGAAATAAGTTTATGTTAAGCTTTCAACAATAATAAAAGCGATGAAGTATCTTTTAGCTTGGGTTTAGCAGCCTCAAGGATTTGGAAAATGTTGCAGTAATACTATTTAAGCCTTAGCTGGCTAAGGTGGATCTGTGCCTGCCGTGGTCGACCCTGTTCTTAAAAATTCCGAGAGATATAATAGCATTGCCTCAACTACAGCAACGGCACGATCGAGCTTTTCGCTACAGAAAAAGTCTACAATGGAGGCACAGGACAGGTGCAAACGATCTTCTAATATTAATGCCATGGCTCTCCCTGGTATGGTTCATCGTTAAGCTAGCTCACAGAAGTGAAAGTAATTGTGAGCACTGCTGCGCACACACCGCTCGACCAGTCTGCTCCAGTAGTAGACTTACCATACAGTGAACTGAGCCTGTTGTGGTTGCTGTGGATGCACATTCATAGGACTAGCAGGATGGCCTGCGGAAGAGTAAAGAACTTCAGCATGGTACACTCATGTGTATTGGTAATTATTTGGGCACCTCAGTGATGAGGGAGGATCGGAAGGGTGTCGTAAAGAGACGCTCGAAATTTAGTTGTATTGATGTCGAAGGTGGCTAAGTCTAAGAGTAGCGAAGAGGCCTAAGCGGACGGCGTGACAATTCTGTTTAGTGATACAGAGAAGATCATAGGCGAAAAATCATAGTTGAATGCAGCGAAGAAAAAAGGTTGCTAGACACCAACGCAGGTGTACCAAAAGATTGGCAGAAGTAATGCTACAAGTAAAACAGGATAACCCAAAACCGATCCCATCATAAATATACAAACACTTGCTGGTAGCCACATGCTTTATAAATATTCATAGGAATCTTTAGACTGAAGTGAAATAATCAGAGAGCATCTAGCCTGAGAGCTACTCGTCCTCCCTATAAGGCCGACAAACTTACAGGTCTATTCTGCAAGTTACCGAAGATTTTGTAACCGGAAAATTGTACTACCAAAAATGTTACCAGTTCTTGTCACCGCGATTCTAGGTGCGTTGGTAATGCAGTTGAAATATTCAGCAATTCAGCTGTGGAAGCTTGTAGAAATTCTGGCCTGACATACATACTTCACGGGCAATATTTTGTTAACAGCTTATGAGTTTAAAAATTGACAGAAACTTTACCAGTTAAAAAAATTTTATTACCAGCGCAGAATAGAACTGTTAGTGTTGCTCTAATGAATATGCAAAAAATTCTGCCGTCGCAAGCTCCCCTATCACAACTCAGTACTTAGTACGTTCTCAGTTTATCGACATAGCAACCATATGTCCCGAAGGAGACCAACTAAGTTCACATAAAGTCTGAACTCAATGGCCTGAGACCCAGTGCAATGTTATCCTTTTATATGAGTCGAAAACTAGAAAACATTCCTTGAGAGGCTTGGTGGTAATATTTCTATTGCAGAAAGACTTAAAAGCCTTTGTAACCGTTACTAAGGTCAATTCTGGAAACGGTTATTGTTCGGAAATGTCGTGCGTCATTAACATCACTGGTATCTCAACGCCAGTCTTTGCTGAGTTGCCAGACACAGAAATAACTAGAAAATGGAGACAGCTTACGATGTTGCCAGCTACGACGCTTAGACGACATTAAGAGTGAGTTGGTTGTAAGGGCTATGCTTTATTAGCAAAATTTGGAAGCTGAAGAGACCAGCAGTAAGAAATTTCACCGCCTCATCACAGGACACTGCGCTGTTACACCGTTTCTTTGACGATGGCGACGATTTACCACATTCTGTCGATTTGCGGGCCTATAGACGTAGCGACTACAGCGCTGGGGGTTAGGGTTAATAACCAGTCCGGTTGAGAATGCGGAGGTGGAACTCTGGGACTTTAAGAAATTCAGTTGGTCAATACCTTGAAATTTTTTTATGTATGTAAAGGAACCCCGCTTAAAACTATTTACCTCCTACTATAATTCACCCATAGAAGCCGCTGACCATAGGAAACTACATATGTATCAGAGGGAATTTATTGAGATCTCCATACGTAGCTTTGAAATCAGTTCAAATCAATTTTTTGCCACAAATATCGGTTTTTGTTAGAGATTATACATTTTTTTGTAAATATATATATTTTGTAATTGATTTTTAAATATCTTTTTACGCCTTAAATTAACATAGATTTCTCTTTTTTGCAGTTAAGGGTTTTTGGATTCGTGTTGCGAATTAAGAGGTCAATCTTCTTAAATCCACGAGGTGAGTTTTCTTTTGTTTATCTACATAAGCTTACATATGTGCATTGTAAACTTGTAACTATGTGTGACCACTTTTTGATACAATTGCATTGGGCTTGAACCAAACTGATAAACTTTTTGAGTATTTTATTTCCCTTTCCTAACACGTAGAACCTCATTCTGCAATCATTTTACTTACGCTCATACAAAATCTAGAAGCCAATCCAAAATTAGAAGTGTTATTTTTGCCACACCGCCACTGTAAGCAAGTGGGAACACTTGGCTTGAGTGGTTTGCGGGCCTGCGCTCGAAATACAAAGAGATGAGTGAAAAACCAGCGGCTTGAGTTAACATACAAAATTTCAGAGATTTACATTTCTCTTAGTTCGAAAAATATTCCAGAAGCGCCAACAGATATTATTAACAGTGAAGAGTCAAAATTGGTGGTGGGTATTTAATGATGCTTTACAAAGTATGAATAAACAACAATGTTAGGTGGAATTTGTTTTGAAATTCAGTGGGTATGCTCATTGCAATTTTATAAACAAAAATTTGCAGAAACTAGTTACTGAACCCAGCAGTGGTTTATGCGAAAAGCGAGAAAGTCAAGGTCAATTCCACCAAAACTGAAATGGTACTGTTTACGAGAAGATATAAGATAGCGCCTTTTCAGCCTTAATGGTGGGTCTAGAAAATGCCACATATAGGAGTAAACTGAATATATTACAGAAGGCTGTTTCCATGTTAATTACGGGAGTCTCTACCCCTAGTAAGGCTCTAGAAACTATACCATCTGCCTACCGAGCTTTACGATAGATATCAGCTCAGACGCAACCAGATTGAATGTAGTTCACACATGGAGGGACCCGGATTACCCCAGCCCAATATTCTGCTTCGATAATAGGTTTTATATTCGAATTGCAGAAAGAAGCGACTGGATAGAGCGCTCGGACTTAGATCCATGGGACAAAAGGTGGCCGCTCTATGATTCAATAGTGCCACTACTCTCGCTAGCCGTTTGGCGATTTTCGTATTAGCTGTAGGGACGATGACAAGTAGGTGGAGAGTGTAGAGCGCTATATCTGCCATTGCCCCGCTCTGGCAAGAATGCGATGTACTACTTATTTTTAACTGATCTCGACTCTGTGGAGATCCGCTTCGTTAAGGAAACACGGGGGTTCTATCAGACGGGAAACTGAGGGAACGAAACAAGTGTGACACACAGTGGGCCTAACTGGCCTAAGTTACCTCTCTGCCGGACTGTGAGATGTGGCAACCAACGTAAACTAATCCACCGATGAAAAAATAAAAAAAATATTTTTTTTTTATTAGAATTCCAAACTATGTCTGTAATTTCGGAAGTGAGCCTAATGAAAATGAATTTCATGAGTTTTTTATGGCCGATTAAAAAATGCGAATGTTTAAAAGGACATTACAAAGCGTTTTGTATGATGCCACTGTACCTCCTGTACCGTTAGAACGGTTTCTATTCCCTGTTGGTGAATTTACATTTTAATTGGATCTGTACATTATTTCTCTCATTAAAAAGTCTAAGAGTTGGCATAAAGAGCGAAACTCTGTTAGGAGCCGTTTACATTACCAACGAGAAATTGGGCGAAAACATGAACTAGCGAGTAATCTTCGTTAAGGAATCATAGGTGTCGCTTTTATTGCTGTCTGTTAGCAGTCAACGTTAAATTCAAATATTAAAGAAAGTAAAGCGTGGATAGTTAGGGAATGCAAATGCATATGATGCATGATGAAAGAGGCATTACAAGTAAATGGAAATAAATTTTGTTTGGCGCTTTTATGTTGCCTTCGAATAGAAAATGATTTTGATGAGTAGCTTTTTCAACTGCTTAACCGCCTTTGTTACAAATAACGCTTGTCCATGATTTTGGACCTGGCCCGAAACAGCAACCGGCATTGGTTGAAACGAAAAGTCCTTAAGGTTGACAAGCGATTTTGCCCAGCAGAGACCGCGCGAATGATGCTGCGATTGCTCATATTCGGGGATAAGCGGAACTGTGGGGCGGCTCTTTTTTCTTACAAGGTCTCGAGGCACAGTTAGGAACAATAGCTGTAAAATCAAGTTGTTATAATATTAAAAACGTGAAAAATTTCTGTCCAGGCCTTCGGCTTATTTAAAATAAACTACCGAAATTTTAAACTTAATTTTCATCTACTGTTATACCCTCCTCATAACGAGTTACTGCTGTAGCTGAACATTTCATATTTCTCTTCTCCGTAATACTCAAAGTATTCCTAAGCTCTCACCGACTCACCGAGATGAGTGGCTGCACCGCCTTGTTAGTAGGCATTCTTTGACTTAGCACCGCCGCTCGCTGACAAATGTGGTGAGTAAGCAAGATTAACTAACTTAATTAATTTAATGTAGCATTCTGAGTGGCAGCACTTGGACTTCCGCAATTCACACACACACACATACACTCAAATACACAGCGCTACATGCAATGCAATACTTCCTGTTTGGCGCCTGAAGTGTGGTGTCAAAGTGGTCGAGTCGTTCGTGAGCAGTCGGTAGGCCAATACTTCGTTTATGAGCTTAACAGAGATTGAAATGGAAAATAGTAAGAAAAAAAATGGCAGCTGAGAGCTGTCACTGAGCGACGGCATGTCGCTGTGGAGTATTTAATTTTCAAGCTCATCGTCACGTTATTAGAGTACTAAAGTTCTCGCCATTCGAAATGCTCGGCAGAAACTATTTTGCTCTAATTCGTACAACAGATGAGCAATTTGCAACTACCGAGCGCAGTACGGTGATGATAACGAAGTTGCGAATACCAATTCACGCTCCAACATCGGTGCAGCGTTAGCGCGCGCTGCGGTACCTCTTTGGCGACAGCGCGACGCCATGACCGACGCTGCCTTGGGGCACTGCAGCCATGCACGAGCAGTGTAACACGCGCTGACTTGCTGCGAGGCTAGCAGCCGCGCATTCAAGTTGACTGCCGCGCGGCAGCGCTTAATGCAGCTTGCAGTGCAACGCGCGCTTGGCTCTACGATTGGAAGCGCGCGCGCTCAACTTTTGCTATGCTGAGATTTGCCGAGAGTAAAGATACTTGCAGCATTGCAATGTCGTTTTGATTGCAGCGTGCAGCGCAGAGTGACGAGCGCCGCTTCGGGGTCAAATTGCACTGGCTTGGAATGGCTGTGCGCCCCTTGCTGCAATCGTATGCAACTATTCTAGCGCGCCGAGTGCGTAACATATTATTGTTGCTGGTTTTTTAGCTCATACCACATTTTCTACTGCTTACTAATTTTGCTGTTCCTATTTGTAATTTCTGCTATTCTTGCTTTGGCCGCTGCACACACACACACACGCACATGCACAAGCGCGCCTTGAGTATGCCACCCAATCGGCATGTTGCAGCAGCGGCCAGCAGCAGCGCCACAACAAAATAGTTGCAACGTTGCGTTCTTGCCATTCTGGCCATGTTTTTTAGCCAACAGCCGCTTGCAAGCGCTTCAGTCTATAAGCGACAACGTGTACGAGCGGTCGCGTTCTTATTCTTTTGCCCGCTAATAACTAACCAACACTAACAAATAGCCAAGCAAAGTTTGAAGAGTAGTAGTCAAGCAAAAACGCAGCTTCTGAAAATTGCCATTAAAACAAAATTTTCGAGAGTATAAAAATTCGCGCGCTTATTTTGAAAAATATCAGCGCTTCAATTAAACAAATTTTATGTGCCGAGTGACTAAACGCGCTGCAAATAATTCTAGATCAGCTGTTAAATTTGATCATAAAGCGGTCAGCTGTGTCAATCAATTGCCCAGCCAACCGGTCAGTTAGTTCAAAAAAGCCCGTTTGCCGTAGTAGCGCCGCTTAGTTTTCCAACGCGTGTCAAACAAATTAGCGAAGCTGCCTTATCTAGTCAAACGCTCTTTGCTGCAGCGCCGATATTTGTGCAAACGCTTTGCGAAAGAGGTGAAAAGCGGCAAGCTCATTAGCGAAAATTACGCAAGTAAACAAATAAACAAGCGCGCGTCTGTGTGAGGGTCAACCATAAACCCACACGCTGATAGGCAAATCACCACACCGACCTACCCAAATTGCTTGCTCTAGACTGTCGCTGCTTTACAGCCGCTTTCCTATTTCCGCTGCCGCTTTGCGAAAATATTCAAACAATATTTAAAGTGTCGGAAACGCCATTTCCTACGAAAGTCCAGGCATACATTTTCCAACGCCACTCGCCAACGGAAACGGTAAATTCTGCTTTTGCCATTGTTACTTGTGGTGTTGGC
Organism: Rhagoletis pomonella; assembly: GCF_013731165.1. Taxonomy (NCBI): domain Eukaryota; kingdom Metazoa; phylum Arthropoda; class Insecta; order Diptera; family Tephritidae; genus Rhagoletis; species Rhagoletis pomonella. Next base: position 44,823,982 of record NW_023458562.1, on the reverse strand, counting down.
CCATTGTTTGGAGTCCGACTTTAAGCCAAGCTCTTTGCTTACAACTCGCGTACGCGCTTCGCCATCGCGTTCAGTGTTTGTGCGTCGCTGTCTGCGTTTAGTTTCTTTCTATACGCCTCTCTCCCCGCATACTGACTGTCGCGTGGTCGCGTTTCGCCAGGTTGAACAGGAAAAATTTATCTCTCAAAAAAAGTGTTAAATCGTTTTACGGAAATACTGAGCGAAAACTTAGTTGGTAATACAAATAATTTTGTGTCCAAGCATTGTTGAAGTGTTCATGTGAAATTAGAGAAAGCGAAAAGTAAGAAAGTGATTTTGAAAAATACTCGTAATTGTTCAAAGTTAAAAGCGAAGAATTTTTTGAAGTCAAACTCATCACTTGAGTGCTGGCAGCGCGTCCGAGAGTGTTGAAGAGAAAGTGAAGGTTGTTATTCTTTGCTCGTTTCAAACAGAAAAGCAAAGTTTAATTTTTTAAATTTTTTTCTTAAGTTTCTGTGTGTTAACAGTTAAATTATTTTTTACTAGAATTGAAGTCATATATACATAGATAGTTTTGATGGTTTAGTTTGATGAAAAATAAAAAAATGTATGTTAAAAAGACATGGAAAATTGACCAAATTTTGCAAATACCTTTTAAACTAAAGAATTCCAAATAGTCTTTTTCCACAAAATTAAGTAATCAAAAATGCAACGTTTTAAAAAAAAATATTTGGTAGAAATAATAGTCACTTATACACTAACAACCAAATTCATAAAAAAATTATTTAAAATCGAAAAACTGTATAAAAATTTCACTTGGTAAAGCTCTTTAATATATGAAAATCCATGAATTTTTTTTTTAATTTCAACAGAAAAAATGTGTACTTTTTAATTATCATCAAAGAATGTCTAAAAAAAAAATACATTTTAAATAATACTATTTAGTTAAAAGAAGCAAAATTAGATAATAACAATTAAAAAATAATAATTTTGAATGAAACTCTAGGTATACATTTTCTTCTACATCGAAAAAATTTTATTTTGGATTAAGAAGGTTGTGGATGAAAAGTTATTTGCCTGTGACCAAAACTAGTCTGCATAAGTACCATAAAGTACAATAATTGTCGAGAAAAATATAAAAAAAAATTGTTTTTTTTTTTTTTTGGAATAGTCGCAAAAGAATTTTATAAAAAAAAACGTGAATGAAAACGTTTTAAGCATTAAAAATAGCAGCACGAATATTTTCACACTACTTGTAACAGTTTGTTGAAAAAAATGAAAATTTTTTAAAAATCAAATTAATTAAACTTGTATATAGAAAACTTTTAAGAATCTAAACTATTAACTTTTTAATGCTGCACTTTCTCATAACAAAATTTGGTTTTGATAAATGGATAAAACATAAAAAAAATTTTACAAATAATATAAAGCTCAAAAAGTTACTTTGCAAACTATATTTTTTTTACACAATAAAAACCTAAAATTTTTGCTGGGAGTATTAAAAAAAGATTGCACTAAAAATATTCAGTTGGCACTGAAGAGCAACTACTAGCGCCAAGAAAGAAGAAGAATAAAAAAACTATAGTAATTTTCAAAAACTTTGAATTTTTCAAATTCTTCAAGAAATTAAAAAACTGTGTTTAAAAACAAAAATTTGTATTGGCGAACCCATCTTTTTAAAATTAGTTTCAGGATTTTCTTTCCAAAAGTCATAATCCAAAAGTCCAAATCAAAATCTTTTTAAGAATTCAAATATTTAGCGGCATTGTATTTATATATTTCAAATTGTGCCCGTTTCTCTGTAAAAGTTTAGTGACTAAAAATAGCTTAAAAAAAGTTCAAAAACACTTAATAGAACAATTTTGAGAAAAATTTTATAAAAGTCGTAGAAATTACGTAAAGATGCGTATAATTCAGATTTTCATTATTTAACTACAAATTTCAGCTTGAATATTTTAATATTTTCAATAAAAAACCTTTACGATGTACCTATAGTCCAAGTTTCAGAACAACCTTTTTGGAACTTGAGAAATTAAACAAATAAATATTGATAAGAATATTAAAAACAAATTGCAGTAAAAATATTTTCAAAAAGTTTGAACTTTTAAGCTTGTTCAAATAATTCCAAAATCATATTTAAAAAACTAAATTTTGTACAGATAAACCCATCTTTTAAAAATAAATTTCAGAAAAAGTCGAAAAATGTGCGTTTGTTTTTACAAATACATTCATTCGCAAGAAAATTTTAAAACAAAAAAATTTAAAAATTGTTCACACTAAAAATCTGTTTAAAATTAAAGTGTTAAAGTATTTTTTTTGTAAATTTTACTTAAACTTTGAATAAAAAAGTTCAAATTTAATATCCTTCAAAGTTCCGGATGATAAAGGAATAAACATTTAAAATTTTAAAACAAAATTTTCTCATTAAATTTGGTAAAAAACGCTAAAAAGAAAACTTTGTTGTTTTAAATATTTTATATTTGCCTTTTATTTTATTACAACGCTTTTATTTTATTTTATTTCTTAAATTGATCAGAAGTTATGATCTAAATCAAATCCATTTCCGGAGTCAAAGTAAGATAAGCGTACTTATTTAACTACAAACCACTTTTTTTAATGTTCTAAATTATCTAAGCAAATATTTAAGAATTGTTTTTAAAAAGTATCTTTAAACAAATACTTTAGCAGTATTTTAAAAAGTACCTTAAAAAATACTTCTTGAGAAATTTTAGATTTTTTTTTAATATGCTTTTTAAATATTTACGAGGTCTATTACGGAATTATTTAACTCCAAAAACCTTGTTTCTGAAAATTATCCTATACAAGTTGAATAAACTTTAAGAAATTTTTCAAAAGTACATATCCATGGTCTTCTGCAATAACGACACAACTCAAAATTTCATATATTTCAGTAGAGACAATTAAAGATGTTTTTTATTGTTTGTCTTAAAAATCAGTGTTTTTGAGAATTTGTACATTTATGAATAAATTTCAAATGAAAAAATTATTCAAATTACTTTTGAAATTTTCAAGCATAAAAAAATATCGCTTTTCAAATTTTTAATCTAACAAATATTTTTTTTGAAAATTTTAATTGAAAATTTTTTGCATAAAAATTTTGCAAAGAAAATATTAAAAAACGTATACCTCGAAATTTTTGTACAAAAAAGTAACTATTAAATAAAAAAAAAATATTTATCATTTAAAGGCTTGGAATTTGGAATTGTTATATTAAAAAAGCATTAACAATTATTTTTTTTAAGACCTTTCCTTTCAGAAAAGTTCCAAGGCTAAATTGCCTTGGTACTTTTCTAAGCAAAAAGACTTCCTTATTTAGAAACATATAAAGTGCGATCGCCATTTCATTTCCTTTTTTAGTAATTTTTCCTATTTTTAATTAAAGTTTCATCATTTTGTCTAGAAAAAAAATATGAGCATATGCATATTTTTAACAATTTATTTATTTTTCTAAAGGGTTTATAAGCTTACTAAACTGTAGATGTTTAGCGGAAAAGCAGAAAGCAAAAAGACAACAACCATAACAAAAAACCTTATTTAATTCACAACCATAGCTTTTACCTAATTGCAGTGCATTTGTCTTTATTGACTGTAATTTTGGCTAATTGCAAGTTGTTGTTGTTGTACAACGAAATACAACAGCTGCAATAGCGACTACGGCCACAGCGACGACTGCTGCTAATGTGGCGCAACACTCAATTAAGTTTTAGTTAAGTGAGTTTTCTTTCTGTACTTTTTTTCTAGTTTTTTTTTTTGCTAATTTTCTTTTAGCACATATGTGTGTTTGTGTGCATGTGTGGTTGTTTAGTTGCAAATACTTAATATTTTTTTTTAGTTGTCGATGTGTAGGTTATCATTGAAGTTGCTGCAAAGGTGCTAATTTTTAGATTAAATAGGAAACGAAGAATCCATATTTTTCCCAACAAATGTTGCAGCCGATGTTGATTATTTAGGACCTAAAATAAATTAAAACTATGTGGTTGCTGCATGCCTCTAAAAAGAAAAATTTTAAATTTAAAATATTTTTTGAATGAAATTTAGTATCAATTTGATCAAAAATCTGTAAAGAAATTAAAAATTTAAAACCTGTTAATTTTCATAACTTTTTGATATCTTTAAACAGCTGGTATAAATACATAAACATGACACACTGGAAAATGATCTGGGAACTTAAAAAAAAAAACTTGTTTACTAAACCTCCTTTTGGAAAAATATTGTTTTTGAGAACTAAGTAGGTTCATTAATTTCATGACGAAAACTTACGTAAATACGTACAAGGTCTTATGGGTGAACTTGAAGGTGGTGCAAAAATAGACAGGGAAGTCAATTTTTGGAATTTTCCTGCTGTTACCCCCAGAATTATAAAAAATAAGAAAAAACCCGCCGGGACTTTGAAGTTTGTCATGTATTTTAAAAATAAATATTTCTTTATTTTCGAAATTCTTCAGTTCTGGAGGTGTCTGAAAAGGCATTTTATTTGCACACGCCAAAAAAATATCTTTAAAATCCTTAAACCTAAGAAAATCGTTTTACAAATATTAATGTAATGGCTGTAAATGCTGAAGTAAGGTTTATTTATACAGAACATGCTTTTATAGTGATAATTCGCGTGGTATTAGTTTTAAAATCTCTTTTTTTTTGTGGCAAATTATGCTTTCCCCATTCGAAATAGTAACCTTTCTCTGCAAATGTGCCTAAAAGTATGCAACCTTAGAAGCTGAAGTAAGAGTGATATTTTTCGTGAATTCTTGCACTTCTCGAGCGGCATATGAATTAGTCAGCCTTTTCTTTATTTTCTATTAATTTAGGTTATTTAGGTTAATGTAAAATAAAACGAGATTGATTCCCGAGCTCATTTTGCGGGTGCCTTAGGTTTAACAAAATTTCTAGTTAGCTACGAAGAATGTTTCGAACACTTTATTCACATTATTTGGTGCTTGAAATTGCTCCAGTTACACTTTGAAAAAGTGAAAGTAACAAATACCTTTGAGCCCCCGAATTATTATAGTTGGCATTTTATTAATACCTTTTTGCCGTATAAGTGACTCCATTTGTATACGTACATTAAGATTACTTCTCCAATATATCGGCACTGCAACGCTCAAAAAAAAGAATTTTCTCTTCTTAAAATTCCTCTCATCTCTCTTCGCTTTGTATCTTTTGCCTCACTCACTAGCCGCTCAGTTATTTATAAATTTATCGCTTCATAATTTTGTATACATTCAAATTCCAAGTGCACATAAATTCAATGGCACTTTGTAGATACATTCATGCATACATACATTCGAGCTAGACGACGACGTGCAGCGCGCCCTAAAGTATGCAATCGTCGTCGCTTGCACACTAAAAATAGCCAAAGTAGTGGGGAGATCTCATTAAATTCAACTACTGCGCGGTAACAGCAAAAAAAAATGACTCGTCGAGGAACATGCAAAGCTACAATCCTGCTTTTGGAAAGCGCATATCTCCCTCTGCCCTTTCCCTGGAGCGACGCGTGTCAAGTGATGAATTTGCAGCGACACAGTAGCACATAAAAATTGAAATAAAATTGGTGAAGGGCTTCAGTGAGGTGTGACGCTGATGACGATGACTGGTGGCAATGTTGCCGACGGCAGCCTTGAGCATAGCGTCGGAATACCTTTAGTGCTCCCCTTTGCAACGCTTTCCCCTACATCACTTTTAATTACTTTAATTTGTTGCTTTAATTTATGTCAACTCATTTTCTCATTTTCAGTGAATTTTATAGGTGTCGCACACCTTTTATTTAATACCTGCTACAAACAAAGCTGCATACATACATATGTACGAGTGCCTCGCTGGTTTCGGTGCCCTTCAAAAACAATAAAAACAAAGGAATGACTGCCACACTCTCTTCAACCACTGCATAGATAGGTATACCTAGCGTCCTCTGTTTTCTATTGCAGATTTATGCGCTTAATTAAATTGCGTGGAAAATAAAAAAGAAAAACTCGTGAAAACGTTTGAGCGGAATAGCAGCAATAAGCAGCTTAAATTCAAATAAAATAGTGACTAACATTAATTTGGTAAAACATAAAAAATAGCTAACAAAACGAATCAAAGTAAGTGACTAACAAAAAAAATTTTAAAGAAGTACATTTTCGGGAGTACGTACATACATAAATAAATAAAATCTTGTGAAATTTAGAACTGTTAAAAGAAATTCGTTGTTTTCCAATTCCCAAGCGTCTACATAGCATACTTTTTAAATAGTGTTGAAACATTTTTGCATAAAATAAGAACAAGCAAGTACACACTCTAAAGGAGTTGAGACAAATAAGTGAATCAACTAAAGTTGTACAATAGTTTTGAAGGCAGTAAGGAGATCTCAAGGTAAGTTTTTCTAAAACGGGACATATATGTATGTAAATATAGAAATTAAAGAAAAAATTGTGTTTTTTAATTAATTAAATATTTCTCTCGAACAAAAAGGGGCAGATGTGCTAAGGCCACATTTTCTAGAAAAAAGCTTTAGTGGAAGCTTTCATTAGCTGCTTTGGGTTGCAATAAAGCTTAAGTAAATCACAGCGCCATCTGTATATGAAATTTGTACCCATTTTTTGTGTTCCGTTCAACACAGAGTTCAATTTTGAATTCAATATTCTAAAATATTTTAATGTTCTGGCCTGTGCAAAATTTTAATAACATTGATCCACTAACTTTACTACCTTCTTTAGTAAAGAGAATAAAGTGGAGTTGAATTTTTGTCTTGAAAAGGCTAATACTATGATAAGAAATGCTTTTTTAGAAAGAAATTTTCAACTACTGATATTACAGCGCCATCTGTACATGAAAACTGGGTATCCCAAGGGAGAAGCTTTTTAAAACTTTTTCAGCCCAATTCCGAATATTCGCAGGGAGTTTGTCCTTTGGAAATTCGTTTCCCTCGAGAAAGAAATCCTCCAATAATTAACTCCCAGGGAGTAGCATTTTCCTCGAAAATTTGTGAGGATAAAATTCGAACTTCGCAACAGCTATTTTACAATTTTTTGACAGCCCAACTCCGCTATTTCATATAAAAAATTCTCAGGGAATCTTTGTTCATGATAGGAGGAAGGGGAAAAGATAGAAAACTCCCAGGGAGTTTCTGTTCAAAACCGGCGTGTTTGTAAATTTTATATGAACGCACAGAAAGTGAAAGTTCTGTTTGTTCGTCGCTGATCGGCAGCGAGGTTTTAGGATAGGGTAGTTCTTAAAATATTAACCTCTAAATTTTTTATGAATTTTGAAAAAATTTAAATTGTTTTTTAAAATCGTGAAAATTCGAAAACAATTTTAATTGAAATCTGATAAATTTTACATATTAAAAAACAGACTTTATTTGAAGCATATATATATATTCGGCTACTTTAATGTCTGGAAAATTCTCCAACTTTAATGTCTATAACTTAACTAATATTCAGTGGTGGTATTAGGAGTATATAGGGGTATTGTTGAAATTCCTAGACAGTAATAGAATTGGCAACGTAGGTTGCAATACGTTTGAGTAAGTAATTTGCCGATTTTTTTTATTCTCTCACCAATTTAGAAATAAAAGAAACCAATTTATAAGTAAAAGTAGGTACTTTTATTATTCATCTCCTACGTTTTGCAAACCAATTTTCCAATATTTTACAGATTTTCTCAATATAACATTTCTCAGATTTCTTCCTTTTTAAGTACAGCCCGCGACAAAACGATAACATAGATAGAAACCATATCAAAATTATCGTATGTGCAAAAAATCAAATTTTACAGGAAATTGTTTCTTCTACTTTTCAAAATCTTTTGAATTTATTGTATCTACTTTTTTTTTTTTACTACGTACAAAATACTTTTATATGACACATACCGACCCCTTTGCGCAAAATTATCGTATGTGCCTGAAACCAAATTTTACAGGAAAGCGTTTTTTTCTAATTTCCGAGATTTTTGGAATTATTTTAATTTTTTACTACCTACGTTCAATATACTTTTGTATGGCATGTACGATAATTTCGCTCCAAGCGAAAGATGCCTTGTAATATAGGAATTGCAGCTACAATATTTTACCAGGTGATTCGTTGTGGGGTATAAATTAATAATTCAAAGTTTTTACAAAATTTAGGAAAATTCGAGAAATTTTCAACTTTTAAACAAAATTTTTTAGAATTTTTTTTCGAGTGTGCAATTTTGTAGCTCACTCAATTTTAGTATAATAAAGTACAATTTTTAAGTGGCTATGAACTACCGTTGAGTTTTGAGCGATGAGCGGATGCGCGTTTTTTTTTTTTTGTATGGGAAAAAATATCGAAGAGCGTTTTATTAAAAGTTGAAAATTTTGGTGAAAATTTGTCGAATTTTCCAAAATTTTGTAAAAACTAGAAATTCCATTCAAATGCTTGTAGTTCGGATAAAATATTTTTCAAATTTTTGTAGCAAGTTTGAAATTTGAATTGATAGATAAATAGCCTTATTTTTTATTAAAAACATTAAAAAAAAACAAGCTGGTCAAAATAGTGTTGTACTATCTTTTGTCGCCGGTTGTAGATATATTAAATAAATCGCATTTACTATGTACTATATACACTATTTTCTCATATTTCCCTTTGCATCATTCAAATCCTCTTAAGGGCTAGTAGCTCACGTTCAAGCTAACTAAAATATACATATACATACATACTTATGTACATGTGTCTAACATTAGACAATTTATCACAACTAAAATGAATTCGAGTGTCGTATTTCCATTCAAGTTTTTTTATGTGCAATCGTTTGTTGATGCTTATTTATTCCTAGTCATATACAATATACTCACAGCGGTCAATGACTCACTTATAGCGAATACATATTTAAAAGCACAAATGTATGTATATTTATGTACTCGTATATTCACGAGGAAAAGTAAAAGCTTGCACTAGTTAGTATGTACACGGATTTTAATAGCTCTTAAATTAAATTATAGAATTGCCTGCAGTGATGGTTGAATATGATATACATGTGTACATATGTACATAGGTATGAATGACCCACTATTGAAACACATTCTTCGTATTATTTGCACTTTCCAAATAATCATACAAATGCGATACCGAGATGACTAAACAATTGCTGAAAGCCGGAGTCTCTCTTTGTGGTACCAGGATCCCTTACGAAGAAGTTCTGAAGGACGTTGGGAGCCCAGGGCTGTCGCCAGCTGGAAATAAAGCGAAGTGAGAAATAGTTTTCCACAAAATTTTGATGGAACGAAGAAGGGAAAGGTTTTTGCCAAAGGGGAAGTGGCAAATACTATTGCATTTTTTCTAGAAGCACTTCAAACCGAAAGCCATTTCGAGTGGCTACACATATATGTAGTACACGTCTACGTTTATTGACATGGAAATGCCAGGCAAACAAACAGTACAAATACGAGCTATGTAAAAACAATACTGTAAAATCCCTGCAAAAAATTGTGCGACTAATCTCTAAAGAGAGTATTCCGAGATTACTCTCAATCAGGTACAATTGGGCATAAATTAGTCGCAACTAGTCTCATACGGGTACTATTGTGGATCATTTAGTCTCGATTCATCCATCACGGGTATATTTGGAGATCAATTAGTCCCCGACTCATCTCTAACGGGTACTATTAACGATTTAATGATATGTACGCACTTTGTTAATGAAATTTCATGTGCGGCGCTGGCACATAGAGAGAGTATTCGCTTAACAAAACTGAGAACCCCGGTTCGAATCTCAGCTGGCGCAAATTTTTATTTTTATTTTTTAAAAGTGACTAGTCGCTTTTTATACCCGTTCGGGTATAAAGGTGAACAATTAGTCTCTTTATAGGACATGCTCGAACAAAAGCGATCAGTTCATTCCATATAAAGAGATCAAAAGTGGTATTAGTAGCATGCTCCTTTGCGATTGCTCCCGGAGTCATCCCGGATTAGTCCCATTTTTTGCAGGGATACTGTAGGTATTTGAAAAAGTAAGTAAATACATACATATGAAAACAAAATAAATATAAACGTGGCAAGATATCAGAGAAATGCAAAAAATTAAGAAGACAATATAAAAAATAAATAGAATAAAGAAATTGAAGAAGTAAAATGATGTAGCTAAATAAATAGACACCAAATGGCAGAGAAAAAGATTTTAAAATTACATGGGCAACATTAGAAATGCATAAATAGACTATTGCAACATGCTGCAGGAGCAAACAAGCAAGCATATTTACCTATACATGTGCCACTCGTGCATATTAGGGTGCATCACTCTCCACAAAAAAAAAAATAAAAATCTGTGCAATTTTTCCATCGGAATTATTAAATCCACATTTTGAGATTTTCCCAAAAATATTTCTGACAAGTATTTAGATTTACGTCAGCTGCGTTGATTTAAAAATATGTACCTCCACAGAGATCGACTTTTTTTATAAATAAAATTACTTTTAAGAAATATATTTACCAAAAAATCAAGGCAGATGGTAGAAGAGTTTTCGCTTAGAAGGATCCGCATAAAAATTTTTAAAAATTTTATCAAAGAAATCAAACTAATGAAATTTTTTAGAGGTATTTTCACATCGGAACAACTCAAGTGAAGCTCAATGTTTTTCCGAATCATTTTACCGAAAAATCTTACAATAAAATGGCATCTAATTCCATTGGAAAAACCGCTTTTTTTGGTGCGGCACCCTGGCATGCATGCATATATAGGAATATACAAATTTGCTTATTTACGTTATCAAAATAAAATTCATAAGGACGAAAGGTATTAAATAACAATGCAGTAAGAGAAAACTTGTTGGTGTCGTAGAAGTCGGTAGTGGAAAAAGCCACAGGGAAAATTACTAGTTGAAAGTCAGATTTGTGAAGCCAGATGAAGGAAATAACTCAATAACCAGTCGACAATGTGATAAGTAAATATTTAAGCATGAACGAATTTTATTAATATTTTTCGCAAAAATATAGAGAGTACAAAATATGAATATTGCAACTAGCACGAACCAATGTGGAAACTAGTAAAAAAAAAACTGGTTTGCACTACAATAATCAAAATGCTGAAGTGGCATTTCCAACCTCTCTAAAAATAGTAGTAGCATCACTAGTACCATTCGGCCCAGTTTGGTAACTAGTTAAAAATAAGTGGGTTTATACTAAGATGATAATAATATATAATAAATATTTAAGCATAAAATGGTTATACATATTTATATTTCATCCCCAAAATTTTAATTTGGGTACAAAAATATAAACAGTTCGGAAATTGGAAGCTAATTAGAAAAAGTTCCTTTGGACTAAAATTATCAAAATGGTGAAGTGGTATTCTCAACAACGTAAAAAAAAGTAATAATCCAACTAGTACCATTCAGGGCAATTCGATAACTAGTCACAGCTAAGTGAGTTCACACTAACTAAGTAATAATAATAAAAACTCTGTGTATTAAAATTAATTTGAAGCTCAAACTAAATTTTTCAAGTAACCAGCTTCAAACAAGGTTAATTTTTCATAAGGCTAAGATATTTACTAAGCAAATTCTATGCCAAAAGATACTGAAAACCAATACGATACGGGAAATTGTTTAGGTATTCTTTTCAACTTGATGAAAGAGTTTTAAATTTTGCATCCATCCTAAGGTTTTGCAAAAAAAAAATCATTGGCCGGAACGTTCTTGATAAAAAAATGCCCCGTAGTTGTAATTCACTTTTTAGTTTTAAAGCCTGTTTCCAGCTCTCAAGAAAACTAAAATTTTGTATAAAACGACGAAATTTCCTTCTATCAAAATTCCTTTAATCAGTTTGCAGCTCTTAAGAAAAAAATGCTTGTAGCAAGGCACATTAAACAGGTAGTATCAGTAGAGCAAAAACAACATTTGCGTGTATTTTGTTGTTGCTTCTGGTATCGAAAGTGTCAAAAACTGTTCTGAATTTTTTCTTCTAAATCAAAGCGTGCCGTGTAAAATACAAAAAATTATAAAAAATAAAAAATTGAAATTGGAAAAAATAAAAATTGATGCAACTTTCTTTCCTAGTAAATTTGTTTGCTTCTCGAAGCATTGATCCATCCTTTGCAAGGCCCAGTAATCAGCGGTCGTGCTGCCGAGTTGGGCGAACGTTCCAAAAGCTGCTATTCAATCGCTTGTTTTGTATGGAAAAAGGTTTCACATGCAAATGGATTTTAACAATTCAGAATTTTTGTGAGAAAAAATTAAAAATATTTGACATTTTCGAGACCAACTAATTTGAAAATAAATCAAATCAGCTGCTCTACTGATACTACCTGTTCAATGTACCTTGGCTTGTAGACATTTTTATTTCTTCAAGAAAATTGACAGCAAAAGCCAAATGGATCCTCAAGCAACAGTAATAACGAAAAATATTTCTTGTGGTTTTTCTTGAGAGCTAGATTCTAAGTTTTACCTGGAAAAGGGAATCTAACATAGAGTTAAGCCTTTCGGCTTACTTCTGGCGTCTGCAAACTCTTTCGTCTAAAAATTATTCACACTGGGCGCGAACATATGTAGCTACAATTTTCCTCCCACTTTGGTTAAATTTTTCACCAGAATTTTCATGCCGTTAATTGAACTACTTAGAATCAAGTTACTAGTTAGTGACTAGCTGAAAAGCAGACGATTTCATTGCAAAGAAAAGCAAGAGCCAATGAACAAACCAAGCATATATTCGCTGGTCGAAATGACAACACCGGCATATACATAATGAAAGAAAAATCAAACTATTGACACATTGACATGAAATACACTTTGCGGATATAAAGTACAGCACTACTTATGTGTGTTAGAAACCATAAAAATGCAACGTCTAAAGTAGGGTGAGACAAAGTGCAAAAGATTTATGAAGTTGGAAAATTATTGGCTAAAAGTATTAGAGCAAATCGAAAGAAAATCAAGAGTGGAAGAGCGCCAGAAAGAAAGGTCAAAAGAGCGTGAAAACAAACAAGAAACATAGCTCAAGCCTAGCTTACATATGTATTTCATTGTGAAGGCAGATTTTAAAGAATCGCTTAATTTTGCAATGGAAAACAACTAAATGGCACCCACAATTGAGGAAATTCGCAAATAGATGCAACAGCTGTTGATTGCACTCATCCCATTGAGAAACAGACTGAACCATCTGGAGCCAACCGTATGATGAAACCTAAACTTATGCTCGAAGATGCTTGCTTATAACAAACAGTACTACGTTCAGTTTTTCGGAAGCCTAGGTCTGCGAAGTCTCAAGACCGCAAGATTGTAATGCCTCAAAAGATTGAACCTGGCAATAGGGAAGTCACGTTGACGAATGTATAGACGATCTTCTGTGTGGTATAATATACAACGCAGCTTAAAAATAAAAACCCTAGTATATCCGAGGACTAAAGAGCAGCGACAGAGCAGAAATTGAATTTTTTTAGAGAAATTTATATGCAATACGAGTTGTGAGAATGGTGTGCTTAGCCTAGCAGTAACGTGTGCTACATTCCTAAAGAAGTCCAGGAGCAAGTCTGAAGAGGAGTTGAGGTGATATCCAAAGAAAGCAGATTTAGTTGCACTCTCCAAATTTACCAAAAACAAAAAACTTGCCAGCCGCGTAAATAAATTGCAAAAGCATGGAAGGAAAAACAATTTTAAATTTTTTCGGTTTTTTGGCCTGAACTGTGGCAGTGACGTTTAAAAAGTTTTAACTACACATTTTTACTACCCTTGCGTCCATTTCCAGGGTCGCACCAACGAAAAACGCATTTTTTTATGAATTCACTGCATGCTGTTATTAGGTAAAAAAAAGCCAAAAAAAACAAAATTTTCAATTTTGAAGGTCATTTTGAAAGCCAAGACAATTTTTTATTCAATGTAACCTATAAAATGAACTTCAAAAGTAAAAGTTTTGGTTTTTTATACTTTGAAGGTCATTTGAAAAGTCAAAAAATTTTTTTTCTAACGAAACTATTTTGTTGAGTTCTCCATCTCAAAATTCTTAACACGCTATTGAATTTTTTTTGCTATCTCTTTTCGTTCTCGGGATACTAGAGTTTGTCATGAAAAAGGTTCAATTTGCACACTGTTGGGCGCGCCCGGGCGGAGCTCAGCATAAGGCTATTAACTTCATGTCATTTCATCGTTTTATTTAATTTCTTAAAACTTTTTTAATTTTATTTTATTTCAGTTTGTTTAATGCGATTTCATTGCTTCATTCCATTTCGTTTCGTTTCATTCCATTCCATTTTATTTCGTATCATACCATTTCTTCTTATTTCTTTTTATTTCATTATATTTCACTTCTTCCGGTGTCATTTCATTTTGTTTTATGCCTTCATTTCATTCCACTTCGTTTAATTTCGTTTTATTTTTTTCAGCCTTTTATATCTTTTCATTCATTTGCGTTTCATTTCATTTCCCGTCACTCCATTTCACTTAACTTTATATCCGTACCTGTCATTTTCAGCTCGTCATAATTTTAAAATAATTTCTTTCTAGTACATAATTTATACTCTTTTTTAATTTTCATAAATTTTCCTCTTTCCACTGCCAGGCAATGGTTTCTGTCAGTAATTTTAATTTAATTCCATACATCTCAAAAGCCAACAGACTCTTTAAATTTGCTGCCACAATTTGATGATAATATTGCATTTTGTGCGAATTTAATTAACGAGCGCACACACCTGCCAAACAAGAGAGTGCACAAAAGGCAGTGAGCAACCATTCAATATGTGCTCAAATTTTTTTTCCATTGCTGGTCTAACTGCATTCATACATATTATACGGATATATGGAAGTTTACATGCATGCATAAATACCTGTTGCCACTTGACACCGCGGCAGCCGCCAGCGATTCACGGAGGCATGTTGCATATGTCGTTGGCTAGTTATGGCTAACATAAATTAGGTGAACTAACTAGAGTAAAGCCAATACCATGGCACAGAGTGTATGTAAATGAAGAGAAAATATAAAGAAAAAAATGTCTGAGTAAATGAGCCTAAAGCAGTTTGATTACCAGTTTTTTGTGAGAGGCATAAAAACTTGGGATTCATTTGTGCCATTTTACTCGCTTTTTTCTTATTTCATGCCCACTATTCAGTACGGCTAGTTGCATTAGTGGCAGATTATGTATTTGCATGTGACATAATTGAACGAAAAGTGTGCGTTTTTTTAAATTTACGCAAACTGCGCTAAAATCTACTTGCGTTAGAAAATCAAAAATTAAAAAAAAAACAGATTTTTGCATTTTTAAATTTTTTAAAATTTTTTAAATTTTTTAAAATTAAAAAAAAAATTAATTAATTTTTTTACTTTCTTCTATTTTTACATATATCTACTATGATTTTCTACATCCACACGATTATTTAAAAAAAAAAATGTTTGTTACTATTTACTATTGTGCATTCTATTAATTGATAGACGCACCTACAACATCTGTCAGTAATATTGGCATGTTCCGCATGTTTGCAAATATTTGCTCAAAGTAATTAAATCAACAATCCTTTGCTGTAGCAGAAATAAAACGCAGCAATAAAAAATGTTCACTGATAATAACTGCTCCGTATAACCACAAAATAAATGTTGGCAACGAAAAAAAATTAAAAATGTAACTAACTGAGTATAATTAAGTAGCCGCAAAGGAAATTAAATCGCAGTTCGTGTATGTATGTATGTGTGAATGCAATTAGGTCAGAGAGAGAGAAAACAAATATTTTATTAGTAAAATTTAAAGCCATCAAATTTAAATCATACTACATGGCAGGCTTGGCCACAGACTGCCACTTGCGTTCATCTAATGCCTGATAAACTTTCAACTTTTTTTGGTGGGTTACGGCTCGATTTGTAAATAAATAAATAAATAAATAAAAGTTTTTTTTGGGAGCGGGACTAGAGCAAGCGCGGAGTTCGGAGCGAGATAAAATACCGGAGCGGAGCGAAGAAAAGAACCTTTGATCCGAAGCCCTGGTTATAATCGTTATCTATAAGTTTGTGTTGGTATTTGCATAGCTTATGACGCACGAAAATGGCACCTATGTATGCCATCGATAATAGCCATTGATTGCATTAGTGCGTGGTTAGCTTTAAATTAAGCAACACTTAATAATCAATTTAAGTAATTACTATGCACGTACGTGAACATGAACTGTGTGTAGACGCAATTAAGTGGCATAATATGCATGTGTAGATAAAATCTTTAACTCGTTTGCAGAGTAAATTTTTTACTATTATCAAGATTTTCTCCAACTCTACACATATTTTTCATATTGTGGAAAGTTATATAATTAGCTAGCTGCAATAACATTGCACGACCAACTGACTGAGCTGAGGTACTTTAAACCAATGTATGTATGTAGCTACTAGGTAGTCAGCAAAATAGTAATTAAAATGAATATATATGTATGTACATTCATAAGTAAGAGGCTCTTGCTGCACGGCAAAGTTGCGTATACGCATTGGTGTACAACATTTCATACGGACAAACATACGCAATGCGAGCGTGTAATTACCGCTTTATTGTCACTAACTAAGATCGCAGATATGTGCGATAGAGTAGGTTACAATAAATAGTTAGTTATGTACGTAATTGAATCTAGCGATTGGCGTAGAAAATGTTGTGCGACTTTTTTTGTGCAAATAAGTGATGATTCAATTGCACAGCTAATTAAAAAAGAAAAAACACTTTTCTATCGATTTTTCCAAAAACGCTTCATTAAATTGGAGCGAGATAAATTGCGCTTTTTTATTTATGTTAACAGTTTTTTTTTTTTTTTTTTGAACCCTCCACATATCGCTAGCAATCTGTCATACCCATACACACATGTATCCAGCGACTTGTCACATTTGCCATTAATACCTTCGTTTATTCACATTTTATGACTTCTGGTTTCTGCTTTAATCTGCGGCGGCATTTTTTTGCACACAGCTTTCCTATATTTTTCTTTGCTCTTCTAATAGCTTTTCAATCTTTATCTCCATTTCGTTGCTTGCTGCTGCATTCAATCGCACTCGTCGTAAGTAGTTGTTAAGTAATCCGCTGTAAGTCGGTCGGCCATTGCATAATCTTCACTTCTCTACTTCAGCTTAGCATGCGGGTTTATATTGGAGTTTGGAGGATAAAGATTGGAGTGCGAAGTCGATGATTATTTGCTTGAATGAAGCTATAATGAAAATTAGGATATTATACATAAATATTTTTGTGATTAAATATTTATCGGACCGGGACGTTGCACTTTGCTGGCCTGATTTAGGCCAGGTTACTTTAAGTTACCCCATCCAGGATAGATGTGGAAACGCAGCAGTAAGTTCTTGGTTTTTGATACCATTCCTTACCTATGGCTCTTTTATACGAGTCAAGGCTATGGAGGCGTTTTCATGGCATCGAGGTATGCTCGCTTTCCTACTCAACTCTTTATCCAGAGTTACAGCTAAAACTTCGCTTCCTTCGTGAGGTTTAGGCGGAACCCTTTTAAGATAGAGTAAACGACATGGCTTTGAACCTTCTTGTAAAAGACACGCCTGTAAAGTTCCAGTTCATTCGAATTGATGGATATTCCACAGACCGTCGACCAACTTGATCAAGTCGTACAGTGTCTTGGGGATTCTACCTTTGTACGTGATGTGACATCATTAACATAGGCGAAAAACATTTAATCTCCTTCACGAAGTATTTCGAGGTCAGGTTAAAACAAAATTGCGAGTGCCGCCGCATCTTCGAGGCGTATGACTATCCAATAACTGGCCTGGAGGGCCAAGCTTATCATCTAAGGCAGTGTAAGAATGCTTTTCAGTGCCAAATAGGTCACCAGACCTTAAGCGCTTGCCATAATTTTACTGGAATATTCTTCCGATATACCATCTTTAGCCTTGCACCAAAATAGAATGGGTTAGTCTTTGCGACAGTGGTCTTACGCAGACCTTTATTATAGTCGTAAAATCTGCTTGCCCGAGCAGGCTTCTCCTACCTCCACTGGTCCCAAGGAATGGAGCCGAGCTCGTGATCGCGGTTAAGAAGCTCAATGGATTTCCTTTCTCTAACAACTCCAGCAAGGCTTGTTTAGCGTGGAGTTTCGCTGAAGTATTTTAGGTGCATGTTCCTGCTCCTTCACTGACATCTGTCTCTTGGGCGAGCATGATCGGTCTTCCATCGAAACAGCGAGAGTATTCGTGAAGTTAGTTCGCCAAACTTCTGTGCGCTGAGCAGAATCGCCCATAGCTGATATGGTAGTCATCCCCTTGGTGTTATTTTTACTGACCGCTTGCCACCTTTCCCCAGGTCAGGTCGTCAGATTTCGGCCTTCGTAGGTTTGTGAACTTCGCTGCCGGGCTTCGATAGATACACTGAACCATGGGCTACGGACGTTACTTCAGCTCTATTGGCTGTATAGCCTTCGTAGTCACGATAAAATCTGAGAGCCATCCCGGAAGTGTCCCGCCTTCGGGGATATGCCAAATTAAATGCATGCGCTCACGCTATCCTAATTTTTGCTATATATTATTTTCTGAATTTCATTTTCCTATTTTTTTATTATTTTATTACTTTTTTATTGCTCATTTTTTAACTTTTTTCATTTTCCACAGCATATTGTTGCTTACATTTTTATTGCGAACAAACCATTTCATCACCTTTGACTACTGTCCCCCGAGTCGTTCCCTCGCCTAATCCGTTAAAAATTTATGCAAAATTATTCATTTGTATAATTTTCGTACACCTGAGATTTAAGTAAAAGTTGTTGTAAACTACGATTACCAGTCAAATAGGTTTGCAACACTTGGTGGCGCAACATATGTCGCTGATTTGTTGCAAATAAAGAGGTTGCCTGTCTTTAACTCGTATATTACAAATGTATGAGCCTTTTTTTTTGTGTTTTAATTTTCGCTCTATGATTGACTTTAAATGGCATACAATGGCGCAAATTTGCCAGCTCAATGGCTCAATCGCTTTGATTTCCTGGTTGGTTGGTTGGTTGGTTGGCTGGTTGCAATTCAAAAAGTGATTGTAAGCAAAATGATTTCAAATAAAAGAGGATATATGAATGAGCGCAAAAAAAAAGATAAATGCTGAATTCTATTTATGTATATTGAATGCATTATCGCTTTCAAAACAAAGGCAACTTTTGGAAAGGCTTGCCTTCTTATCTTATATTTCTTCTTTTTGGTAGACACTGTTGCGTTGCCTGCTTAGATTTTCATGCTTTGCTTATTTATGTGCATATATTTTTATCTATTCGCTTGCCATCATTCGATTGCAATTGCAATATTTACCTTTGCTTACATTTGCATCGCCTTAGCTGTCATTTGCCTATTTGACTCTCCAATCTAATCACCCAGCTGCGCTGTGATTTTTATTGGAGTTTAATTGCTTTTGGAGATATGTGCTGCTCATACAAGGCTATAGATTACGCTCTTGCATGCTTATCTGAAGAAATTAAATTTATGTATATATTTTGCTTTCACATTTTATGTGTTGGAAATATACCGAATCGACTATTAAAATTAATGGTAATTTAAGAAAAGAAAATCGATCAGATCGTATACATCTTTTTGAGTGTTTATCAGATTTTTATGACACATTAGCGCGAATAATTTCCATTATAAAAGTATATATTCTTTGGTGCTTCCACTATACTTTCTTACAACTTTTACTATATGAAAACGAATTTACATAAAAAAAAATTTTTTTTAAAATAAATAAAAAAGCCCCAAACTCATAAATACTTTACACATATGAGCAATGCGAAATTAACCGTTGCATCGCCTACGGACAGTCAAATGACCACTCTGTGCGACAGCTTGCCACCTGTGCGGACAGTGAGGTGGACGGCGCGCCGACTTGGGTAGACACAGTGTCAAGAAAGTCAACTTGTTGCCATTGCTACCGTGGCAGGAGCCAATCGCATTCCGTATTTCAAACATACATTACTGTTCAATTCCTGCAACTACTAATGAACCGTTTGCCGGCTAGTAAATGTTGCTATTAACTTGCTTTGGATTTTATTTCAACTGGCTAAATGTATGCAAGTAAATACTAGGTTGTAAAGTTTTTTCTTCAAAATAATCTAAATGACCTGATATTTTACTCACTTGTTTTTCTTGTTGTTACATTAAAACCTACTTTCATAAATTTTTTCTCATTACATTTGATGCATAATTTTTGCATGCGCTGTCATACAAATGATCGATTACCTTGCGTGGCTGCAGCAAACTTGATCATCAACATGTTGCGCAACATTTGCTGCGTGGCTCGTGTGTGCAAGAGTTGCGCTATTATGTAGATAGTAAATATGTACACAGAAGTTTGCGAATGTGCGATTTCACAGAAAGAAATTGTAAAAATAAATAGATTTAAATGTGGGGTAGTGCGATGGAAAATATTTTCAGGCAATGGAAAAAATTAAATTAAAAACATCAGTCAGGTGTTCACTGTCTTCTATTTATGTGCTTATAAAGCATAATGTCTTTTTGAATTGAGCCATTCGAATATGTCGGTCTGAAATCGGTGAGTTTAAGCAGCTCTTAATGAGCTACCTCATATAACTTTTCGCTGTGCATTTTTTATCTAAGCACAAGTCGCCTAGTCACCTCTTTTTCGTGGTTGTATCCAAAAAATTCGCATATCGCTTTCTTTGTCTCACTTCCTTCCTGGCTACTTCTTCGCCAAAATTAAACCGGCGAGCTTGGGTGAGCTCTTTATGAAAATATACTTTGTGGGCAATGATATGGTAACATTTTTCGATAGAAAAGAAAACGCTATTACATAAGCAACGGAAAGTTCTTTGTGAGCAACCAGCAATTAAATTTCTGTTAAATTAAATGACGCACTTAACAACCGGCGGACCCTTGTCAACCGGACACCAGTCCGGGAGCTGAGTGGAAGCTCAACTGGTTGCATGGTGGTGGCTATGGTTAATAAACAAATGAGTGTAGAGTTACGTTATGGAGGTTCGATGTGGAGCTGCATCGTCGGACGCCAAGCGCCGGAAACAGAGTAAGTTAGATAGGCTTTGGGCCGACTAAGGTGGCTAGTGTGCACGCTCCACTCTGCCGATTGGTACCGAAAATGTTTGCATTTAATCCGCTGTGCTCTCGAGCATCGTGCAGTGAGCCATCCTTGGCAGGTAAACCTTCGAGACTTCTTGTAGAAAACGATGAAATTAAACGCACCTAAATATACTAAATGCTTTCCAAGTACAATTTGACTAAAGTTTAGAGATAGATGGATGCAAGTAAGTAAGTTATGCAGAGCATTCATATAGGGTTGTCTGTTATGCTCAATATCCCTTTAGCTGTCACTTAAATAAAAAATTAACTAGGTCCGTATTAGGCCGTCCTTAGTTCCACACTGCGGCTCCTCTATCCCGCTTCGCCTGCTGTTCGGACTAACTTTTTGATCCGTGAACCACTGGGATCTGGGATGATTTCACGTTAAACCGACTTCTTATCCTTTAAGGGCTTTCGGTCGGTGTTATTGTCCGTGCAGGACCTTCGGTTGCCAATATCACCCACTCCATGGACCGCTTTGGAGTTGCCCTCAAGGAATGTGGACGACTGCCACGACAGGTCTATTGGCGGTGTAGACTCCGCTTGCAGCCCAGACACTAATTGCCCACTGCCCACAGGGGGTTTGCGGCTGCTGACGCTGGATGAAACATCTTGGGTTGTAAGTCGTTTAGGCTCCTTCGGGACCGTTCTAGCGGCTGCCGCAGAGTTCGTTTCAAGACTCCGTGTCCGTCGGCGGTATTTTTACCCGTGCAGGGATCCGGCACCCTATTAAGGGAATCCATTTGCTGGTTCTTTGGTCTCCTACTGAACCGAAGTCGTTCGGCGAACGAGTAGTAAGGGAAAGAACGGTCGACCACAGCAGAGCCTCATGCCATGGTAAGTCAAGTGTTACTCCCGGAGGCGGACCGGTATCCGGGAGGCGTCGTTAGAATACAGTCGGAAGTCCCCCTGACAGCAAACCATCCAATGATAACGGTGACACCCTGGATTTAAGGGGAGGCGGTAAAATCGACACTCTCCGAGTCTAAATCCAGAGTGTTCTGTGAGAACAGGGTCACCTGTTGAAGAATGCGATAACGTGTTCTGCGGTCTTGATGTTAGAGTGGCTATGCATACCGGATCACCCATGTGCTGTATTAAGCTTCATCCACAACCTGCATTTTCGCTCGAGCCGAATTCGAGAAGTAACATTTAAACTATACATATGTCGGCTGGCAGAACATTCCAATGTAGTTTCGACCTCTTGCTAGCCTAAGATGACCCAGAGTCGGCCACTACCGGACCGTTGGGATTCGTTGGAAGTCACGCAATGCGATTAAATATTGCACCTCATTTACCCTTCAACTGTTATGAGGGTTGCAGGGTGAATTCAATGTAACACTTTCTCTTAAGACACCCAAATTTTTCTATGTTTGCGTTTAAATGGCTTGTATTAAGGTTTCTTAGACCTGCGAAACAATAAGTCTTGAATATATGTATGAGCAAATCGCATGAGTTGTTTTTTAGTGTCACTTCCTTCTCTCGCCAGAAAAAAACAAGCGAATGCATTCTTTTTGCACATATTTCAATTAATGGAGTTCAAGAAACAAGTAAAATAAAAAATAAATGAAGTACTTGAACAATTTCAGCCTAAAAACGTTTATTTAGGCGGAAAATAGCGAAATTACTAATTTTCTCATAGTCACTCGAAAAAATCATATTTTTTTTTTTATAACTTTGGGAAGTTTTAAAATAGAATGTTCGTATTAGAGGTCATGGACATTAGCATCAGATACAACATATCTGTGAAGTTTCAAGAGTGTGCCACCAAACCATGACAGCATGAAGAATATCTGCCGTAGAAATTTTGTAGTTTAGGAAATTTTACGATTTTTTAACTTTAATAATTTAGGATACTTCAAAATGTTAAAATCAATATGTTTTTGTCGAAAAATTTAACAACTCGTGAGATTTGCTCATATCTACAAAGACCACTAAGATGTGAGATATAACTTACACTGAGTTATATACCTTTATTTGTGGGGGGTCTGGCTGAGAGGCCTTAGGTCACTTCTCGGTATTTTGACTAGCCATTAGGCGTTTGCGAAGCAAATGTGTAGTATTGATATGTCGGCTCAGAAAAGAAACGACATAGGCTGACAGTGTCTGCTACCTTGCCACTTTTTATATTCGCAAAATATCCTCAACGTTGCAACTCCATTAATCTCCGACTGCGTTATACCATTTTTTTCTTGGCACAAAAGTTAAATCAACAAAAAAGTAGCACAAAAATAATCCGCCAACATGATTATGCCACAGCATTTAGCGGTACTAATGCGCACTATTGCTGCTGCTTTTGTTGTTGTTGTTGCGCATTCATTGTTGCATCCCACTTTCGACTGCATGCAGATAGCGATCGAGTTCAATGAAGCATTAAAATCGCTTACGCCAACAATTTGTTGTAAACATCAGAAATCGCACAGCGACGGCGTTGGCTGCGGCAGCTACGAATAAAAAGCCTCACGTTTTTTTTACATTTAGTCTTCGCCACCAAAAATAGAAATATGTATATTTGCCACACAAATTCAAATGTGGCAGCGATTAGTGGCACAGTGCACCCAGCTGGAAAATAAGCTGGTGAGTACGTGTTGTTGTTATTGTTACTTTAGATGCCATGCTGTGTGTTACTAACTTATTTCAATTGCAATTGCAACGATTATGCAACACTTGCCACAAACGCTGCATAAATGCAAGCATATGCAGACACAACGCCAAAGAAAGCAAAACAACAAAAAACAAAAAATGTTTGGCTATGTGTGCGCGCGTGCGTGTGTGTGTGTGTGTGTGCAACACATTTTCCTCATTCCCTCATTTTTCAACGCGCGTGTAATGTTTGCTTTGCCTTTCCGCTTAACTGCTGGGTACTCATTTGCGGTTGCCGAGCTTGCTATTTTTTGTTTGTTGTTTTTATGCTATTTATTACCATTTTTGCTGCTGTCATTTGCTGTTGTTCGCGCTCTTTAACCCACTGTCACCTACTAATTTGTGTGTGAACTGGCGACTTCTGGTCAATCCATTTAACTAAAGTGGCAACCAAGCAAGAAAGTGTGGCTTTTTGTAACTTTTTATTTTACTTCTGTCGCTGGCACACATTTGCCATGCTGCATGCCACATGCCTTTGCATTGGGTGGCAGTTTTAATCCCGTACAGCTGTGCCTTTTATGCATGTTGCCGCCTGCCACATTCTCTTTTAGGCATAATGCGTGTGTACAGCAAATTAATCAATGAATTTTTCAAAAAAATGTTTCTTTATTAGTTTTTAATTAGCGAAACTTTTCGCGTTTATTAATTGCTTTGGGCATTTCCTTAAATGCTCAAACACATCATATGATGATCACGTGATGTGGCGATTAGTCGCAGTTGGGAGAATGAATTTGCACGCCAAATTGCCAGTTTATGAAAATTTTCGTGATTTTTTTGTTTATCCATATAGATAAGTGTTTGTGATGTTGCGATCATATGGACAACGATTTCGCCCGAAAAGTCACCTTTTCTGAAGAAGTGCATTTTCATCTTGGCGGCTATGTTAACAAGCAAATCTGCCGCATCTATGGATCGGAAAACCCGTACTTGATCGTCGAGGCGCAGATGTATACTCAGAGAGTGACGGTGTGGTGCGGATTTTGTTTAGCGGTGGCATCATTAATCCATTTTATTTGGAAACGCTATTACGTTTACCGGTTTGCACTGCAGGGTATGATAAACGATTTCATGTGAACGGAAACTAATGACCTGTGCATGCCTTTACCTTTACCTTTACCTGTACCTTTACCTTTACCTTTACCTGTACCTTTACCTTTACCTTTACCTTTACCTTTACCTTTACCTTTACCTT
>NW_023458562.1:44789585-44799168 GCF_013731165.1 Rhagoletis pomonella | reverse complement strand
CTTTACCTTTACCTTTACCTTTACCTTTACCTTTACCTTTACCTTTAAAATTACCTTTTCCTTTTCTTAGCCTTTAACTTTTCCTTTATTACACTAACCTTTATTCTTAACTTTACATCATCCACACCTCCATCGAATATGAAAATTTGTTCAACTCAAACCGATTTTTTCCAATTGCGATTTGTGATCGCTTGGCAGCCGCTAACTGTATCGGCGGGGATCGATTTCAAGTTTTCTACTTTTCCTGGTTATTGCGTGAATAAGCTACATAATATCACTTCGTTAGCAAATTTCATATTTCAAAAGTATAATTTTTATAACCTTTTTATTTTTACTTTTTAACTTTTTCTCCTTTTTAATGCCTAGCACGAGTGCAATAAAATCGAAAATTTTTATTGCGACAAAATAACCAAACATTTTTTACAAAAATTTTCTTGCAACTTCAGTAGTGAAAAATGTAGCGGAAATGCATTTGTAGATTTACAGCGGTGATAAAAAAAAAACCCGCCTTCATGAATTCGCCAATCCTCTTACTGCTTTCCATTGCTCCTTTTTCCCACGGCGCGCTTTACGAAGCCGCTCAACTAATTTGTTTGCTGTCGGTACGCGCCCACTTCTTTAGTTGCATTGTATGTACACTAGCTGTTGCAGTAGCCTGGGAGTGCGCGCAAATTTGTAGGCGTGTTGGTGCATGTTTATGAAATTTATGAAAAATATAATTTCTTCGCATTTTCCTTCTTTTCTTCCCTTTTTGCAAGCGCTGCACCAGTGAAAACTGCTATTTTCTACAACGTAATTTATTTATGATGTAAGTCATTTGGATGTTTAACTCTTTGATTTTTCGCAAACTTGTTTTCTTCGCACTTCTTTTTGTTGCGCTGGCCCGGCCACCTATTCGAGCGTTTTTGATGTAACAGTTGCAATAACAACTACACCAACAAGTAGCAATATGTCTTATGCGCAACTGTCAGTGGTTTGACAACTAAATCAGCAAAAATATGCTGTATTTGGACGAATCGTACAGCGTTTACAGCTGCCGCGTGTGACGGGGTTATGGTGGGAGTGTGTTTAGGAAAGACAGAAAGTTGATCGCAGAGCAGTGTCCCACTGAGCATTTCTAATTAATGCTGTAGCTGTGCCATAAAAAAAGGTGTTGATAACATGGCCACAAGAAATTTGTATGCTGGTCATCGAAGAAAGAAAATTTATTGCGATATTTTTAATCTAAGTTATTTGGTTTGAGTTAGGTATGGGAACTATATTTTTTTGAAAAGTGGTTGTATAAATATACCGACTTGGTTTTCATATTAATGAAAAACTGCATTAATTATGAATTTTCAGCGATTATTTTAGGGCGAAAATAACTGCACCTTCTAATAAAGTTTTCCCTGGGTATCAGATGGCAGGCTTTTTCTTCATTTCTTCTGTGGAGATAAAAAATGAAAGGGAGCAGTCAAGTTTTCTCCTTTTAACCCATCACTATGAGGCTAGATAAGGACTGATCTCATACCACCAGAAACAGAATTCTCCCGACCCTTTTGGATTATTCTAGCTTCTAGTTCCGAGTGGGATTCAATATTTAACCTATACCGACGGTTATGATTTGAAATGCAAATTTGAGGCAGAGGTTTCACGGACTCCTTGGACGAAAACTAATCTTTCCTGCAGTTGGAGGTATCTCATGCCAACTTTAGGGCGAGTTCATTCTCTTTTAGCCAGGTTTCAGGTATTTGACCGGATTCGGGAAGAAAACCCAGTCCTTGGAGGACAAGTCTGTCTTTACAGACGGATCAACAAGGCAATTTTTGGTAGATGAAAGCATTTTTACAAACGGATCAACAAGGCAATTTTTGGTAGATGAAAGGATTTTTCTTGTAAAGCTATTATTTTTTCATCTGCTGAACCATGAAAGCATTTTGCGTCGCTGTTCAGGGCAATTAAAAGGAGAATTACCAAAATTTACCACTCGAAAGCTAGGCAGAAGTTGAACTATAAAGAGTCTTGTTAACCACTAGACAGATTTTGAGTACCTTTGACCCACTTAAAACCAGCATTCTGTTAAGAGTGGTCAAGGAAAATACAGACCAACCCACGGCTGTACAGAGTGTTGAGCCTTAGAAGGAGGCAGTTGTATACTTTATCGCCCAGTGACGTGCTCTAAAAATAATAAAAAAAAACCAGCCGCTCTCTGTGTGATATACTGAAATTGATCGACACCGCGATGAGTAAGTTGTTTTTTAAATGGCTAACATTTTCTAATTCGCTGTTGCTCTAACTAACCAAACGTCTAGAATGACATCTCAGTATTTGGGATACTTAAAATGAAGCTGTCATTGAGTCAGCCAAAGGTAATTACTTGACGCCCTAATGCGAGAAGTAGAGACCACCGTATATGACTTTCAAAAATTTCCAATATATTTTTAAAGCTCAGGCCAGATCCGTTGGTGTCCTTATTTGACGCTGATTTATTTCCTTCTATGCCTGAAACCTAGGTATAGCCTTCGACGACTATTGGAAAAGCCGAGAAAATTCGAATAGCCAAATACTCGAAAAGAGTCTGAGGATAACACCTATCAAATCACAGCAAACGGCTAATGAAACGAATACAAAACAGTCGGCGTTCTGAAGACACCTTATGAATAAATATTCAAATGCTATGCTTTATAAGAATTTAAATTTTCTAATATTCAATTCTTCATGAATTTAGCGTCGATACTTTAAATCTTTGCTGCCAACTATTACCTAATTTAAGTAAACTTAAAAGTTCCCTTGGCTTCCTCTTCTTACCGCATACTATTCATATGACTTTTCACTTTCATTGCGGCGCATCAATTTTAAGCTATGCGTATGTATACATACATACAGACATGTATGTACTAGTATCTATTGTCTTTCTGCATACTTTTCCATTCATCCATCTAACCAACTGCCAATCTGTCTCTAAGTATCTTTTTCACTAATCTAACCACTTCTCTCTTTCTGCTTTTTTTTTATTTCTTGCCTCGATTGATTCTTTCACTTTTCATTTTTTCTCGCTTCAGCCGATTGTTAAGCTCAGCGCACATAAAGCTGAAAGCGATCGACAGATGGCCTAGTGGTGACAGCGTCAAAGTACCAAATCGAAAAAACGCTAAATGATTGTAGTTAATGAATGACAGACCTAAGCTGTCGCTGTTAACAAAAGAACCAAAAAATCGGTGCACAATTAGAACGTAAAGCATTTAATAGGAGGCTTCGATACTGTGGCAATGAAGAAGTTCGTTGCACTTGTGATAAGCTATATAATTTGTCTTTCCTTCATTCATAAAAAATTCGGTAAAATTTAAAGTTATTTAAGTACTGAATGTAAGACTTCTTTACTATGTAGATATATATAAATGATATACATATGTATATAACTTATTCTCAAACAATATAATTTTGTGTGACACTGTGGTAATGTTTATCTTTCCTTTTTCTCTTTATTTCTAGGTACGTATAATACATTTTTAATATACTTTTACACAAGTGATTTTCGATAAGGGGTAAGTTTTCATTTTAGCAGCAAAAGTTAACAGTAAATAAAGATAAGGTAGAAAACCATTCTCCTATTCGGAGCAGATAAAATTTCTAAAATTACAGGAAGTCTCCTCAGGGCCGTTTTAATAGTTAGATCAATCGAAAGAACATGAGGGTTAAATAAGGCATATGGTATCCCACCCAAGCTAACCAAGGCATAAAGTGAAAGGTAGTAAATGATCTTTGGAATTGTCAAAAGGACTAATATTTTCACTTTTATCGACCAACGATTATTCCAGCTCAATTTAAGACTCTCTCATATTTCAAGTATGCTATATGAGCTATTTGGATACATATCTTCGATGTCTTTGCAAAGCCGCCCATCGACCAGTTGCAAAACGGCCTAAATTACGACACTGAAATTTTACAAGAGAGCGAAAAAATGTATTTGCCTTAACGCCGTCGACTGAAAGGCGGGTATTTCATCCATCTATCATTTGTTGTTGGCATAACAATTTTACAATTTTTATGCTTGATGCTCGGTGCCTCGTGTTCAGGGTTAACAAGTCTCATTTTTGTCACTATGACGATTTAGGCGGCTTTTCAACTGGTCGCTGGGTGGTTTAGCTTCGGTGGATATGAAACAACTTTACTCTTGAGCTAAAATTAAAGGCCTATGTTAGTTACTAGAGTGGCGATAAGCCGTTCGTTTTGTATTGCTGAGCCTTTTTGAAACTTCGATTCTATACTTAAAAAAAATGGAATATCTGCGCACCAAATCTGGCCCTGATTGGTGGTTTCTGTGGAACTCTACGTTTCTCTATTCTAAGGTTCAAGATTAGGCTGCCGAATTTCTATAGCTTATTTCAAGCAGAGGTCACTGCTATAAAGGAGGCAATTTATATTAACAATTAACTGGCTCTAAAATCGTTCAAGCTACGACTGCAACTGGTTGCGTGATGTCTGACCTCTCTCTCTCTCTTTTGCCTCGAATATCTTCAACAGGGCACAGCTCATCTTTCCTATCAGGAGGTTTTAAAAGTAGCAATGTCATACTCTGGAATGTTTCTGGACAGATGGGATTATAACCCCAGAGAGTACAGAGAAAAACCCCCAACCTGAAAAGTAACAAGGTGGAATCATTACAGCGTTTTCTTCTTACTTGCCTTGCTTTCGCAGGCCTAAGGTGTAAACATCTCGATTCGTATTGAATCAAAAGTTCCGAGGAACCCACTGGAGTTCACATTAGGGTCGGCGTTGACTTCGTGGGAGGAAAGAGAAGAAAGAAGCAAGATAAATCAGGTCATGATTCCCGGACCCCAACATTGATTAGTCGTCAGCGAATAAAATCGGTCAACATCTCTTTGATGGCTGAGAAGCTTGAAGATGTAAAAGCTTAACAGCATTGAGACCGCTGTTCTTCTCCAACTTAGAGGGTTTATCTCGAACTAATGCTGACTTCATCGCTGGCGAAAGTATTGTCGAAGCACGCTCTGAGAGAAACAGTACGAAAGTCAGCGCAATAATGAATCAACAAAATGTAGTAGAACGGTGTTAGCTTTAAGGTGATAGCTGAAAGTTTGTG
Organism: Rhagoletis pomonella; assembly: GCF_013731165.1. Lineage (NCBI taxonomy): Eukaryota > Metazoa > Arthropoda > Insecta > Diptera > Tephritidae > Rhagoletis > Rhagoletis pomonella. Next base: position 44,794,085 of record NW_023458562.1, on the reverse strand, counting down.
TGCTGGCATTTTCAACGCATTGGATAAGGCGAGAAGACTTATTTTCCTGCAACTGCACAAATTTAAATGACCACCACTTTCACCTTGGCAGTTCTTTGTAGGTAGCCGCTCTAAACAATAATTGTATTGAGAGCCAGGGTGGAAAGCATATTAATTGCGTAAAGCAAATTTGCAACTTTCGTGTTATCAAGGTGACTAGTTCAGCGAATACATGCACATATTTTAAAATTAAGTGAAAAAATATGTTTTTCATAAATATTTATGTACTGCAAGTGTTGTAACATATTACATATTCATACCTATTTTGCATATGGGTCAAGCCATGTCAAATCGACCAATGGTAGTAATCGATCATTTCTTATTTGGATAAATTTTGGTTAGAACTTTTCTTTTATGATATAACCGCTATAGGGCTATAAAGAAGAGATATACATATAAAAATTTGAAAAATAACAAAATTACAAAATCTTGAAATTAAAAAATCTTTAACGCAAAAAATTTTAAAAACTTTAGCTCAATTTTTTTTAAACATTTCCTTCAACTTATCTTAAAATATAGTGAAATTTTGAAGGGGTTGTTTAGGGACATGAATTTATGATTTTTGAAAAAAAAAACTTTTTGGAAACTAAAATTTTTATTTAATTTTTTTTTTAATTATTGTTGTTTTTTCACAGTAATTTTTTATTAAAAGCGGCCTTAAGATCAATAAAACTTTTTAACATTTTTTTAACAAAAAAAATTTGTTTGAAAATTCAAAAGTTCAGAATCTTTTAAAATTAGTGAGATTTGTTGTATAAAAAAAATTTAAAGCATTTTTACTCATAATAAAAATATAGTAAGGTAGAACCGCTGAGAGTCACTTTTAAAATTTTTGACGTTTCCAAACAATTTAATTTTTAGATTTACTTACAAACTCACACACACATTTTCATTTTCAATCTCAAGCAACAACAATTTCGAACAATTTCAATTTTTTATTTTCACTTTTATATGATTTTAAAATGTTGGCAAACTTCAAAAAAAAATCATGGCCGACAAATTGAGAGAACGGTTCTACCTTGCTATGTTTTTATCATGTTTTTACTTTTACGATTTTTAAAATTTTCGAAATTCTGTATTTTTATTTTTTTTTAATTCTTTTTGAATATATTATTATATAGCCCCAAATGCCATCCTTTAAAACGAGATCAGAACCACCTTTTGTAGCTAAAGTAATTTTTGAGTTATTCGAAAAATGAACAAACGAATTTTTTTCTTTTAGCAGAACTCCGTTACATGATAAAACAAAAGTTCTTACCAAAATTCACCCAAATTAAAAAATAGTAGGTGCAACCATTGGTCCATTTGACATGGATTGACTCATAAGTATGTTTGTATAAAAAGTGTTGAAAATATTAATATTGTGTTAGCCAACATGTAATTTTGACTATTCGCGTGCTAGTACAGTCGGCCAAAGCGCACGTTGCCGCGCGTCACACACACGCACGTATACGGCCAAGCGGCCAAGGGGAGATTCGTATCGCAACATTGATTGCAATTAAAGCGATAAGTCGGCAAGTTTTTACTTGCCCTTCCGCTGCAAATACGAAAACATATGCACGCAGTGGTGTTGAGTAATATTGTGTTACACAAATTATAGAGTCATCAAGAGAAAAAGGAAATATATTACAATAATAATCGCATAGTGAGAAATAAAATTTTTCCTAGAAAAAGTTTAAGAGGACTAAAGGACTAAGTAAATGGTTGCTAAAAAAAGAGTGGCCTTGCTAAGCTTGCACAAGTAGTAAACAGTGTATGCCTCAAAGTATGCTACAGAATGTGTTTCAACAAATAGTGCTGCTTGCTTATTGTTTTATTTCCATACTGGTCAAGTGTTTGCAATTCTCAACCATACTATGAAAAAATTATTTTAAGTTCCAAAACAAGTTTGCGCCCTCTAAGCATACTAACCATCATTCTGTTCTTTCACTGTGCTTTCTTTCTTCATCCTTGTTTGCAATAATTAGTTCAAAACTAATAAATCTTAAAATATTTGCTCTCGTTATTATAATTTAATGTTTCCGCTTATTTATACCCATGAAAAGTCATACATATATCGTAACATTAATTCATTAATTCCCTCCCGCATATAAATCACTTATAATTATATGTACATATATAAAAAAAAAACATCTCATCCTTTCAGTTTAATAACTAAAGACATAGATCAAAGGCTTGCCGCACTGATTGCGCTTTTTGTTCTTTCATCACTTTCATCTTACCCATACTCGTCCTTACATCCTCATGTCCTCCCAGTTATGCACGAGTATGTATGTATTTACAATCAGCCCACCACATCACTCAATATCAACCTACTACAAAATTAAGGCTTTTAACCCTTTCCATTTGACTTTCTCATCATTAAATGCAGCTTTATCCCTTTCTATTTGTACTTTCTTTATTTATTTTTTTCATTATCCCGCATTGATTTACTTCGCTCAAACACATTCAATCACATTAACTGACTCATTGCAGCGAATAATCAGTTGTGGCAACAGCCAGTAGTCATTCACTATTCACTTCAAATTGCTCTCGTCCTAAGTAAATGCGACTAATCAAAGGATGGGTGTGAGAGGAGTATATGTTAAAGAGGAAAAAACGGTGATAGCATAGTGGATCAGCTATTTTAAGTCCTCAACCACAGTCGGAAGTCATTGGCGCTAGAGTATATTTGTCAAGACCATGTGGATGTATAGTTTATGAGATTAAAATCAGCCAGTTGCTCAATTCATGCGCCGCAGAAGAGAGTTAGAAATGTGATGAGAAACTCACAAAGCGATAAAACAAGGGACATTGTTTTTTAGGAAAAATTGAAAAAGCAACAAAGTCTAAGCGGTAGAAGTTATAGCACTATTTCGGAGATTACCACATCTCCTCACCACGCTTCTGACTTTGAACATCGAATTCGCAGGTTCGATCCCTGCTGAAGTCTAGAAAAAGAAGTCTGATGAGGAGATGTGGTGATCTCCGAAATAGTGCTATAACTTCTACCGCTTAGACTTTGTTGCTTTTTCAATTTTTCCTAATAAACAATCGTGGTACAAAGCTCAATAAAAATATTAAAAATAAAATGTTAACAAGCCACAATAACATTGACAAGGGACATTTCATTTTCTACACACTGAGCGCAGAGTTTAGTTATGTCAAAACATGATTTGGCTATAGTTACATTATTTGGTTACAGTTACCAAATCTTGTGTGGAGAGAAATATAGTAAGCTTACTCTTTTCTCAGCGTATAAGGATCTATCACAGCTCATCTTTCACAAGTTTGGAAATTCTGATATGGTAAACGAATGCAACTTCGAAAATGTTGATTATGCCAAATTAGCTGTCGAGCCGTTCCTGATTCCAGGATGCTTCAGCAAAAAGCAAAAGCAAAAACAAAAAAAAAAGAGGGCACGAAAGGCCCAACGAGTGGGTGAGAACTTTCACTCATGAGGCTAGGGGACACATACACCTCAAGATAAAATACCATTAAAAGTCGACAAGCCACAGAAAAACCCTGCCATGAAGGAAGGAGAGAATGGAAAACGATTGTGGGGAACAAAACACAGTCGTCTCATTACTGGCAGAGTAGCTCCGAAAAAGCAACGACAAACGGCTAGAGGGCAGCAAACCCCTCCAAAAGTGTGAGGACAAAATTTTATGCAGAAGTCTACGGTGTGATTATGAAAGTAGCATAGAAGGCTTTAAGGCAAAACTATCTCGCGTCCTCGCGATACCAATCGACGAGATTTTCAACACAGCAGCCTCGAGGCCAAAATGATCTCCCCTCCTGTATTAATTATCGTAATTGTTACCGAGATGATAATCGAAGACATTAACGGTATGAACATCGCAATCAATATCGACACAAATTGTTTTTATAGTAAAATATTTGAAAGGTCTGTGCATAAATGTATTTATGTATGTATATAAATTGTTGTGAAAATTTCTAACGGAACTTGTTTCAATGAAATAATCGATATAGTTATCGAATGTTTATCCAAAGTTGTTACTGATCTAAAAAGAGGAATTTGTATCGGTATATGTATCAGTCTTAATATCGATCGATACTAAATAATAGAAACTGCTATCGACATTTTCAACAAATTTGTATCGCCTTTCCTACCAGACTTACTGCCGATCGATGCTAATAGAAAGTGCTATCGACATTTTCATCAAAATTGTTTTCGATGCTTAAGCGAACTCGTTGTTATTCGAAATAAATTGTTAGCGGTAAAATAAACTGAGTTTTCGAAATTTGTATGGAATATTTATCGAAGTGGTTGTCAATGTAATGATATAAACTATTACCGCCATGAGTAACATCATTATTTTTGATGAAATAATCCAAATCGTTGTCGGAATTTTCATCGAAATTTGTATTTGAGCCATTAATGATAATTGTGCTCAATAGCTTTTAATTTTTATCAAAAAAAGTAAATTAAGATGTTATCGGCATAAAGATACTTGCATA
>NW_023458562.1:44774972-44789185 GCF_013731165.1 Rhagoletis pomonella | reverse complement strand
CTTTGTGCAAAACTTGCGAAAATTCCATACATTCCCATGAAAGTTTTAAAATTTTTAGTCAGATTTTTCTGAATTTTCTTGAGTATGCAGTTTTGTAGCGCATTGAGTTCTAGTATAAAAAAAAGGGACTTCGGAGTTAGTCAAAAATCGCATTAATTTTTGAGATTTTTTTTTTTGTTGAAGGTGTTTTGCATTTTTCCATACAAAGTACTTTCGAAAAAAAAAAATGTCAAAAATCAACGGTAATTCGTAGCTACTTACAACTTCTACTTTATTGCAATAAAACTAATTGGGCTACAAATATGCATACTCAAAAATTTTTATGAAAATTTGCTTAATTTTCGCGAACTTTGCACAAAGTTTAGAAATTATATTTTTATGTTTTTTGTTGTAGAATGAACCTTAGTTTTATAAACAATTGACGGAAGAATATTAGCATAAAAATTGTTGCATATATTATAAAAAAAAAGTGGCTGTGCCAATACTTTTTGCCGGCAGTGTATATTTTTTGGTTTTTCTCTTTTCTGTAAATTTTTTTATTCTACCCAGTTCCTTTTTTTCACAACCTTCTCTCGCCGTTTCTTCACCAACCGACAGCCACACATTTTAGCCAACTGTTTTGCCTACTTTGTGGCTTTATATCACCCTTTAGTGCTACAGTGCTCTGGCGCACCGCTCAGCTGCACTTTTGCATACTTTTCATGATTGCAAATGCGGCACGTACTCTTCGGGTTGCCACACTGTTGTCTGTGTCTGTGGCGGCTAATGGCTTTTGTTGCCACACGATTTTTTCCACATTTTTCAACGTTTCCCTTCCGCGCCTGCTGACATGTCCTTCGTCGACGACTGCCAATTTTTCTTTGTTTTTACTGTATGCTTACTTTTTTCGTTGCCATTTCACCGCCTGCCACATTAGTCTGGCCACCTGCTGAGCAATATATTTGCATATACTATAACTCTGTGTGTGTTTGCATATGTGTGCGTGCATTTGTGTATGGCCAACTACTCAGCCAAAGCAATCATCACCAAGCAGATATGTATGTCTTACGTCCCTCACCTAACCACTTCCAAGCGCAACTCAGCTCAACACAGCTCGCAATCAGCCAACTATAAGCTCATCTATCTGTCGCAAGGCTGCCCTAGAAGTATAACTAGCGGTCGTCGGTCGGTCGATCTACATATCTGTCTATCTATTTGCCACCCGCTTGTCTGTCGGTTTGCAAGTTTGCATGTCGCTGACTGCCTGGCTTTTTATGATGAATGATTTGTGGCGGGCGCGCGTGGTTGCTCATCGCGCATTATCGAGCACCGCTGCCATTATCTGCCGCTGCTGCTGCTACCAATTTCTCACTCAAATCCTTCTCTGCCTTCTACCTTCGATTGGTAATCTAGCGGCGCGCCGCAGCGCAGCCTCTGTGCTCATTCTTCTGCCAATAGTTTCATTTTTTCAGCATTTATTCATTTCCTGTGATTTTTTTTTTTTTAGGGATTTTTGTTCATCACAGCTCAGCTCATCATTATAATAGTGGAAGTATGTAGCTATAGGTACCTCTGACGTAGAGGGGAGCTTTGAAGTTTTCCAATGGCTGGCATTGCGTTGTCTCCGCCGCCTCTATTTCTATCGCGCTTGAGTAGCTTTTCGACTTTGCCTTGCATATTTACAGGCTGACACGCTTGAGCTACTCTTTAGTGCGCTTACTTAAATGCCGCGCTAATGTGGTTGCAACTGAGTGAGGATTAGTTTAAAATTAGCTAGAATTGACTATGATTTTGAAAATAGGGTAAAGTGCGGCTGTGAAAGTTCTAAATAGATTTTGAAATATTATTTGACTTAATTGAATTCCCCCTTTAAACTGAATACATCCACTTGTACATATATACATATATCACCCGTGTTATTTATCTTTCTAACAAATCGTCTCCCTGCTTCATCACTTCTTTGTTAGCCCATAGTCAAAGCTAAAATTACATGGCAGCCACAAATTTATGTTTTAATGTAACTAATGAGGCGTATTGGCTGAACGCCTTAAGATATGCAAATATCACTAGTATATTTGCCAATTATAAGCAATCAATTTGTATGTGAGTACCTTAAGGCAGAATTCTGATTGTCAAATTTAATGGCAAATCGAGATGTAATAAATTTTCTTAAGCGTTTTGGAAAAAACCTTAGGGCGACTAAGTTGAATATACATAGGTACATATAGAATTATACATACGTTGTAAATCATAAGCTCGATAAGTAGAGAATATCTTTTTAATCGGTTGAGACAAATCGGACGCCAAGATCTTTATAGCAATGGTAGTTTGAGCTGTAAAACTGAAAACCATAGCAAGGCTCAAATAGCACTGCTCGACATCGCACAAAAATCTCTTTGGTGTTCTAATTTCATTTGAGAAAGTACTACTTACAAATTGGGATTTCATTCGAAGCTTAACTTTTTAAGATATAAATCCGTCCAATATTTTCTGCGGACCTATATATAGTGGAAGTTCGTTGCGAAAGTGAGGAAAGTATCTTCGGTGGACTTTACTAAAGAAATTCTACTGCGATTACGGAATGCAGAATTGCGTAAGCCTGAAATCAATCTAAGATATCGTGAGAATGAAGAAAGAATGGGGTCGTTCTGTTAAAAAGTCGACCTTTGCTCAGTTGTTAAGCTGAAATACCTCACGGGTGGTCTCTTAGCGCTGCATTATGCGCTTGTGGCGGGTAGGTTGTGCGTATGCTAGAGATGGGTGCGGGCTTAATTTTTCCGAACCGACTCGGCACAAGTTAATAATACATTTTCGAAAAAGGCGCGGAGAAAAAACCAGTGAAGCCCGGCACCGCCGACCCCGGTGAGGCACGAATTATCTGGGATTGCACCAAAATTTTTAGTTTAATTTTTATCATGTTTTACGCCGCATATTGTTGTAGAGCTTTGCAACCGTAATCAGCCCCGCGAAACTGGCAGAGCGATAGCTCGCTTCATACGGTCCGGAGGGTAAAGCAACTGTACCACAAAATGATTGTGACCATCTTGCCTTAGTCTAACTTAGGAATACTCGCATCAGAGATCCGAGTTTGGCGATTTGATAACTGGTCAACCAATACAAGCCGGCAAACCAAAAACAGCACTAAAGATCCCTAACTTCACATATGTTTTAATCAACGGTGAAGTCCCTGTCCAGTTTGAGGAGTCAATCAAGTGTCTAACTACTTTTGAGCCAATTGAAAGACTATTTACCGCGTTTCGATAGCGCAGAACCCGTACTGGTTTATGCTTTCTTTTATATTTGGTTAATATATAGATATAACTCTAGTTCTTTTCAAGGTTCATAGCTCAGGGCTTGTGTTATCAGTCCATATGTGACGCCATTGGTGGCTTTACTGATCCCTCTTCAAATTAATCACGATCAGGATCTTCGAACACATGTTAACTCTATGACGGTGACGTTTTCCTGCACGGTTTTTGTACAAAGATTTTGCCTGAGAGTACCCTTAATAAAAGTTTCCGTCGAATAATTTTCTAGAACATTTTAACCCTCTATCGACATCCTAATGACATTTTATTCTGCCTTTCCAAAAAAGTGGTCAAATTTACCCTTTCTTCAGAGAGCTAATAAAAAAAACGTTCTACAGAATTATTCCTCGTGCAATTCTACTACATAAACCTAAACTACATATTTCTCCCCAATATGAATTTTAACGCTTTTATCAATTTATTCTGAAAATATTAAGGAAAAAAAAATTAAACTCGATATGGTCATAAAAATATGTTAAATGAGAATAAACAATATTTTAGGGTTTACTATATGGATCTAGGTATTTCATCCTGAGTTGAATTCATTCCGCCCCCAGACATGCTACATCGATATATCGTAATTTAAATGCCGAAGATATAACAAAAAATGTAAAAGGGTACCCCTACGTTTGGTTCGAAATACTTCCGTAGCAAAAGTTTATTGATTTTTGGTGAGGTCTATATAGTTTACTGGGATATTAGGGCGGGTCGAAAATCTAATTTTTCTCAAATCCCTTGGTAATAGTGAAAATATATTTTATCATGAAGTCAACAACAAGCCTGCGAAATATTAGTCTTCCACTTTAATTGTAAGAGCCCGCGCATCGACCGCCAAGTGACTCACAGCACACTAATCGAATAAGACCAATTCTTGTTAAAAATGCTGGGTTTAGCCAAAAATTTTGGTGCATATTATTAGATAATGAATCCTTTAACGCAAAAGATAAAGTCAAGTATCATTTCGCGCAGCCCTTTATCTTATCGTTAATCTCAAACTCATCTATTTTCAAGAAAGTTTTAATTGTTCTCTTGATAATTGCACTGGCCTATAGTCAAAAGATGTAAAGAACAATATTAATTTTGCTGGCGTGCATTTAGATCGCTAGTTCCAAATATTCTAATCCTTTTTTAATATTAGCTATAGTTTGCGATTTTTTGCAAATTTAGGAACAATTTCGGTAGCTCTAATAGAATAGCCATTATTTTCCATCATCGCGGAAAAATTTTGTTTATGCAAATTATTATGGAAACACTGAACAGGCCCAACTTCTAGACACACTAATTGGTTTACTTATGTTTATGCATACAATATAAAAATTGCAAATATAAGAAAATGATAAAAAATTTTGTTCAAGATTTTTTTTATTTTAAATAATTTGTTTATAATCTGAACTATTTTAGTCATATTATTATCAAAAATCAGTAACATTAAGTCTCGTCTTCAATTTGTTAATTATTACGCACCGATCGAGTAACATTTACCAAAGTTATATCGAAAAACTTAAGTGGATTTCCAGTTGTTTTCTAAAAAAATGTCTCTTCAATTGTATAAATAACCTTTAAATAAAAGAACCGGATTACAGAAAACTGTGCAAGCGAGTGACTTTTTTCGTCCAAGCTGAATGCAAAGCAATATCGTCCAATTGGAGAGTCCGCAAAAGGATTTCCCAGGATATGTTAAAGACTATTGCATTTACTTACAGACACTTTTTCACATAATGGAATTAACTAAAATATTTATGTATATCTAAACACTTATTGCACGTCCCCTACTTTCATATAACGGCAAATTTAGAAACCGCGAAAAATGTGCTTCTGCGGCGACTAATGAAACCATTCCGCACCAGTTTTCAAGACTGCAAAAATGGACTTAAAATGGGCGTTTCTCACCCTAATTGTAATGTATGTAAATACTTATATGTTTGAAACTACTATTAACTTGTCGAACGATTCCTAATCTTTGACAATACATTCATTCACCACGATCTTGAAAACTGACCAAATCGGCGTGACCAAGTACATGGTCATTTTAATATTATATAAACATTAAAAGGTTTGAAATAAATCTCGTCTCACTTTTTTGTATTTTTCACTTGGTTGCTGAAGTAATGAAGAATTGAAAATTCATAAGGGAAAATCATAGTTTTCTTATTTTTTATTTTAATATCTTAAAAACGTGTAGACTTATTGAAAAATGATAAATGAACGTGAGGTTCTAAATTTAATAGCCCTTAATTTGATATATCATCATGTTTATAACAATAACGCATTCCATAGATATTACAAGCCAAAGTTTCATTTTCAAAATTCATACACTTTGATTCAATTGCGCGGGCTAAAGATAAGTTTTAAATTAATTTTTCGTGGCCAATAACAATTGGCTGAGACCTAAGACATCTTAATATTACTATTACAATGCGGTCAAATGACTTTTATTTTTCCCCAAACAAAATCGACCCAGCCTATGGGATATAGTTGATATGTACTCGAACGGGGTATTTAAGGTCAATAAACATCGGAACGAAAAAGCGACCCAAAGGCAAACAATTTTTTTTTTTTTCAAAATTGTCTGCTCGAAACAAAACCTACAATAGACCATACTTTAGGATCCGACAATAAATATAGCAGATATGACGAAAAATCTAAAAGGACGACGGACAAAAAATTTTTTCCGAAATTGCGAAAATTACATTAGATTCGAAGGTACGGTGTAATCAACATCTGTATCTAATTAAATATGTATGTGTGTCTTCCTAAAAAAAAACAATTTTCATCACTCAATATTTACTCACCCTTGACCTTGCCCACACGAAATAGAGCACTTAAAATGATTTGCAGCTGCGCCGCGTTTTATATGCAACATCCTCTATACCTCACTCGGAACAGTCATCGATAGATGATTTTTCGAAAAAATACGCTTCTATCTCGTGTTTTTTCCGCTTCCTACCTACACATGTAGCAAATTAAAAATGCATTAAAAGCACCCAAAAGGCGTTCAATACCGTTGTACCTTTTTTGGCATATTTTAGTCAATTTTTATTTTTTTTTGGTATGGAGTAAAGTACTTCGCATGCAATGCTGTTATGCACAATTCAAATAACGATGCTCGGCCACTAAAAACAGCAACAACTAAAACTACTTGCAACATAACGGCAGGCAAAAATTTTTAACTCTCAACCGTACAAACGAACGAGTAAATGGGTGAGCAAGCGAACGAACGAGTGAAATCCCCAAATAAATGACACAAATGAATTGTTTACACTCGAATGGTCAAACTGTTATTTCGGGTAATCCACACAATCATGTTGCCAGTAACAACAACAGCAAGAACAACAGCAGCAAGGAGAACAAAAATTGGTTACAGCTACCGACCACACAGCCGACAGAGCGCGGCAAGTGAGCGGTGAATAGATTCATACCTGGCTGGCTGTCACCCACTCAACTCTACGCACGAACTCCCCCGATTGCAATCACCAACACTCCGTTGCTTCTCTGCCGAGCGTCTGCAACCAGCTGTGCGAGCAGCTTGTTTTTTGTTGTTGTTAAACATTATTTCTTTTTCTTGTTGGCAAAGGTTGACCGTTTGCTTGGCGACATTTGCCCACAATGCCAACAGCAGCAGCAACAACAACAAAGACTGAGGCAGCGAAAAAAAGGCACGCGACGCAAAATTGTCCCTCGCATGCCATAAAAAATGGAATATATTCGCATTTTGCAGAATCATACATGAAAATTGCAGTCAGGCAGCGCTACCTTCTGTGAAAAATGTACGAAAAAAGCTTTACGGTTGGTGGTATGTGAAAAAGTAATCATAGAAGTGCATCAGAAAAAATCAGAAAAAAGTAACGAATGAAAAAAAAAGGAAATGGAAAATGGAAAACGTAAAACGAAAAAGTTTGGGAATTTGTTGTAAAAAATGCAAAAGGTGTGAAAGATATGCGAAAAACCGTTAAGAACGTTTAAAAGGGGAGCGAGAGAGGGACGAGTAAAAAAATTGTCGGCATGCGAATGGACTTTGCGGAAAATATTTACTTCATTAAAAGATAAAAAATTTTGTGAGTGGCCAGCAAATGAAATGGAAAAAATTATGAAGGAGATTTTAGTCTACATATATCATGTAGGATATTTTGAAGTCGAATGGGCGTGGGGGTGAAGTCAAAGTGAATAAGACCTGAAAATGGCGCATGGGGTGTCATAAAGAAAGCAGATCCAGTGGTATTAGGTTTTTTTGTTATTCAAAAAATTATGGACCGAAATACATAGTCTCGTTTTTTTGGTCTAAAAGTCATAAACCAATTGATTGGGACTTATAGATGCGGCTTCTGCTTCTTCACTAATCATCGTATAGATTTTCATCTTGCATCAAGTCTTGAAAAAGGACCACTAATTAAAAAGATTAGAGTTGCCGTTGAAAGCACGAAGAGAACATACCCTACGTTGCTCTTGTCCACACCAATACGGTTGTGTACAGTGACTTCGATCACAATCTTCATCTCAGTTCGAATTGAGAGTGACCTCTCCGCGCTGTTTAGACCTAATAAGGTTTTAGATAGGACGACCCGTTTTCGTGCGATTTTTTCAATTCGATGTTGGAAAGCGTAAACTGCGTCGTCCATCTAAATCACAGCGATATCATACATATATGTATACGAAAAGGATGATCGGCATCGACTATAAAGCTGTGACTGTAGCGGTTTATTGCTCTGGAAAAGAGCCAAGTGCAGTTAGGTGAGCGGTGAAAGAACAAAAGATTAAATAACGTCCTAACAATAAACAAAGAAGCTTAGCCTGTGGGGGCTCGCGTGATCGCAGTTTTCTTCTTAAAGTAGTGAAGTTCTTCGTCTGATCCTAACAACAATCTCTGCCCGGAGACCAAGCGAAGAAAAACTCTTGCCATTAGGTGCTACTTTGGAATCTGTAGCCAAGTGAAAAGCAGAGCCATTTCTCAACGAACAAAAATCACGCTTCATAAATCCCTACACACGCGGGTCTTTTTGAATGGCGGCGAAAACTGGACGATGCCGAACAAAGATGAGAATGCTTTGCTGGCTTACTAGAGAAAAATATCCCACAAGATCTATGGCTCTGTTCGGGTTGGCAACGTTTGTGATGGGTTGGGCATCTCAGACGCATATATGATCCTTCGCTCCACCATTCATAAGTTGACAAAGGAAGGCAACCATAAGGAACACAATGGAAAGGTCAAGCGCAGAAGAACTGGGGACACTCTGCAAAGGCGGAGAAATTGCTGAAGTTTTCTGGTTCCGTTCCTAATCTACACATGGCACATTTGTTTTACTAGTTCTTTCAACACAACTAGACGAGCTCAAAAAGCACCTTCCTCATTCTCTCCTCTCTCTCGTCGCTCACTGCATCCTGCGACCACATAACGTACGGAGACATTCATATATGTAGGTCAAGGCCCGTTCTAATGAACACTTTGCCTAAATTACTGTCGAGATGGCCGCTATAGAAGTATTCCCAGCTGCGTTTAATAAAACATTAAAAGAGCCACCATTTTATTAAACCTTACTCTTTGAACCGTTTCTCTCTGTAGACTGCCAAACTTAATATGCATTGTTGCGAGTTGAACACCTAGTGTCTTCTTTGTTCCTAGAATCCAGAGCCGATGGAGAATAACAGGTTTGGTCATTAATTTCAAAAATAACTTCCTAGGCGTTAAAAAAAATTTTGTTTTAAGAAAATTTCGGAAAAATTTTTGACAAGGACGAAAGTTGGTGTCCTTGCCATGGTTGAGTGAAACAACGATGACCATCGCATTCAGTAAATGGCCAGCAGTGCCGCCTTGGCGTGAGTTCCCCTTCACTATAAGCTACATAACTGCAGGATTATGTGCGCTTATGTTTGTCAATATTGACATTAAAGATACTGCCAGTTATTAATATGGGATTTTACTGCACTCGACTATTCGCGCTATAGCCTTCTTCCACTCACCAAGCGCTGTGTACTTCAATAGCTCTGCGCTCGGCATGCAGCTATCTGCCTTTCCATGGCCGCGATATGTACATATATGCATGCATTTACTGTCAATATTCCATCAACTCCATACATGCATTCAATGCCCAGATAGTATTTTCAACGAGTTGACACATCGGCACTGAAACTATAAATATTATTTGCCAACCAACAATTTTTCATTATTCCATCATGTGCCAATGCTGTTGATGATTTCACTGCGTGTGATAATGATAATTATCAGGATGCTAGTGCTGTTGTTATTACTCCACTTGTTGTTAGTGTGAGTATACTCGTGCATATCCTTACCCTGCAGAAAAAAATTATCAGTTCATTACAATAACCAACTTCTAGTTAGCTTTTTTGTGGGAGTTCGATAAATAACTAACTTTTAATTAGCTATAACAAAACTAACTTTAAGTTAGTTGTAAAGTCCTGCAGGAGCCATACAGACGTTAACGGGGAGATTGTTTTCTTTACAAGTTTCTATTTAAATATCCTCATACAAAAATTTCTTTCAATACACTTTTTTTCTAAACTTCGCAGATTCTTTTTCGTATTCAGGACAAATAAAAGAAAGATCGAAATTTTATATTATCATAAGTAAATAAAAAATAAAAAAAAAACCCAAAAAAAATATTTTGTTTTTCTTATTGATATTTTATGTCCAAAAGTAGCTAGCTACAAGTTAGTTGACATTTAATGCAGACAAAACTAGTTCTCGCTATTTTGCGGTCATTGTCCTTCAAAAGTAGTTAGTTACGGCCAAAAGAAGTAGTTAATAAATGGTTACCACTAGGCAACTGCTAGTTAGTTAATAGTTAGCTACAAACCATTTCCTGCAGGGTAGCTACTGTTAATGATGTTGACGCAAAATATCGAGCTGAGATGATTGACACACTTCGGCGGCGGCTTCAAGCGGATGATGGAAATTAATATAGCATGTGATTGTGTGTACTCAATATAGTACTAAAATATATATATGTATATTAATGCACATACAAATGCACATATGGTTGCATACTTACTATATGCGAAATATTTTATAAATTTTGCTTGTCTACTCAGCGCCGGATAGTTTGCTTTCACTACAGTCTCTGTGAATTGATATGAATTTAATACTCTACTTGCCGTCTTGGCTCAGATTTATTCATCGATTCGAATCGTTTCTGGCGCTTTTTTTGTGAACGAGAGTGTGCGTGTATGTGAAGGGAATTAAATGCGCAATGCATACATGCTTGAAAGTCTATATTCATGAAATTATCATGTACTCAAACATATCCTTATTTTGCATCGTTATCCGTTAGTGGCTTTGTTGGAAAGTTGCCTGCGTAATGGAGCAAGGCTTTCTCAAATTCGCTCAATCCGTTTAATCGATATTTGCTTACTTTAAATTAAATGATAGAAATTTTTGGGGAAATTATTGAGTTTGGAGTGAGCTAAGAAATAGAAAAAACTTTAGGCCTGTACCTGCATAAGTAATTAGTTTAACAGGTATTTATTCTGGAAACTATTTATGTATGTAGACACAATAAAATCTCAGCAATTGTCAGTTGGCTTGGAAAAAAATGGCTGATCACATTAAAAGGACAGTCACGGACAGTACATGAGAGAACAGTATAGTACAGTACAGTTTAGTACAGTACAGTACAGTACATTACGGTGTTGTATATTAGAGTAGAGCACAGTATCCACGCTTAGCTGTTCACGTTCAGTCACTAATATGTAATAGGAAAAAGACTGCCTCCAAAATACAAGTAGCGCTCCAGAGTGAAATTTTCTCACCTCACGATTGGTTGCGTGCAAGTGTACGCAAGAAGGAAATCCCACGATTACTGGCCTTCACGATATTCGAACCATGGATAATAAATTCTAGCGAGCGTTGGGCGAAATAAATTTGTTTGATCCTGCAGTAGGATAATTCCGCCAATGCAACATACTCTCCGTTAAGGGACTGAGGTAATCTTTATGATTCAGATCGACCTAGGGAAACCTGTCCAATAACCAGCATTTTAGTACTCGCTTAACACATTCAAGGGTTCGGAGGTAACAACAACAAACAATATAAGTATATACAGCAAGTTGACTGTTTTGGTTCGAGACACGAGATATATTACTTGGTTAGTCACTACGTGGCTTCGCAGGCACCATTAAAGTCCATAGCGTTACCAAAAAAAAAGACATCGAACAGATAACAGATAACTTAGATAATTCCTGTGACAAGGAGTAGTGTTGGAAAACAAAGCAGCTGTCTTGTCTAACTGGAAAGATGTACCTCCGCGTAATTCATCCATGATTTCCTCGCACTCTAACTCACTACCTGGAAAATGCTACTTCATTCCGGCAGCTTATAAGACTTACGTATGTAGGTATATATATACAGCTCGGATGCCGCCCACGCTGCTTACTTTCTTGACCCTCTGAACCGATCTATGTAAAAAAATTACTTTGTATGAAAGAAAATGCGTGATACCGTCAGCACTTATCAAAAATCAACGGGATTTTTTCGCAACAGTCTTTCAATCGGAAATCTTTGCAATACTGAAAATGGTAGACAGAATAACTGGCGAAAGGTGGCGCGGACATAAAATCAGGATCTGCAGTGACATCGAAGCAGCACTAAAGGCCGTGCAAACCACTCGAACCTCTTCAAAGTTAGTCAAGGAATGTAAGTTGTGGCTGAACTCCGTTACAAGATGGAATGAGCTTGAACTTGTATGGGTTCCAGGACACTACGGTGTTCAAGGTAACGAACTGGCTGATGAATTGGCGAACTGCGGTTCTCTGGAGCGCCCAATTGGACCGGAGCTAATTTTAGGGCCAAGCATAGTGGGAACGATCCGGTGCATCAAGGATCTCATAAGAAAAACTCATGAAACCCGTAGGTGCACTATTGACACCTGCAAAATAACCAAGTGTTTCCTGAAAAGGCCGGACAGGGTAGTAGCAAAATTTCTTCTCAGACAAAGAAGGAGTGATCTACGAGCCCTGGTAGGACAGATTACGGGGCACAATCCATGGGGACGACATATGGTCACCATAGGCATCATCGACGATCCACTGTGTACACCGTGTTTGGAGGACCAGGATAGTACAGAACATTTTCTCTGCCGCTGTCCGGCCTTCGCCAGACTCAGATGGTACATTTTTGGGTCAGATGCACGGAGAATGGACGACGTAAATTCTTTTTCCCCCAACAAATTGCTAACATTCATAAAGAAGTCTGGTAAGTTTACAGAGGAATAATGAATTTCCACCCCCACCTTCATATCCCTTTCCTCTAATACCGCAATACCGCTTGAGTGTTTGGAAAAATTTGTTTTTTTTTTTGTTTTTTCCGGCCACCCACAATTCTATTCCATTCCATTCCACACTGGTTTTATTACTATAGAATTACTCTTTTTGGCAATAAGAACATTTTCACCATTTAATGTTAACATTTTGAAGTGCATTTTCAACTTTTAAAATCAAAAAATCGGTAAATTTCAAAAATTACAAAATTGTTGAGACAGATATTCTGCATGCTGCCATTTTTTTTAATTTGGTGGCACTCTCTTGAAACTTCACAGGTATGTGGCATTTGATACCATCTTCCATTAACTCTAATATGAACATACTATTTAAAAACTTCCCAAAATTATTAAAAAAAAACAATTATGATTTTTTTCGAGCGAAAATGAAAAAACGAGTCATTTCGGTACTTTTTTGCCTAAATAAAGATTTAAGGCTAAAATTGTTCAAATACTTGATTTATTTTTTATCGTAAATGCAAGATGAATGCTGTAGCGTTTTCTTTCTGCCAATAGAAAGGAGTGACACTAAAAAAACAACTCTTGAGATTTGCTTATATACTTGAGTCAGTCATCCTCATGCATTCCCGTCTGCTTTCAACCTCAATAGTGTCTATGAGTAAAGGTTCCGAATTCACGTAAGTACTCCGTTCGTCGACAGTACTACAGTCGCCGTAGGGCCCAGACACAATCTGCACAACCCCATTAAATTAAGAGTGGTAGCAGCTTTCAACGCTAGTATATTGATTGTTTGGTCCGCCAGCGGACGACGCAACAGTAGTTACATTTCTGTCGTTGGCTAGACTTTAAAACGCTCCACTATTTTAAGGAAGGTTATCTTCTTAAATCGTGTACCCCATTGAACAATATTGGTCTTACGATTGCTATGAAAATCCAATAGGTGAGGAAAGGGTGCAGACTAGCATCTTAAAGCTTAAAGAGACGGCAGCGTTGATCCAGATTAACTCGGACTTAATCTGGATAAACTGCAGTTAATTCCCGAGTTGATCCGGATCAACACTGCCGTCTTTTTATGCTTTTAGAATGCATAGAGTGTAGACGAGGTTTTTCAGCTGTATTCTCTACGTAAACGTAGCCGCCACTGTAGTTTGCTATCAAGTATTATTATTTAGGAGGTACTTGGCGCTTTGCTTCAGCAGGACTCTGGCTCCCTCTAGATTATGTCCCATAAAAAAAAAATTTATTTATTCTGCTTCTTCTTGCTTGACGTTGTAACTGCCTAGGCGATTTTTACTGAGCCCAATCCAACGCGCCAGTCATTACGAGCATCGGTTTAAGTTTGTGTTTGTGCCGCACATGGACTATGACAATACTCGCTGCTGCCTTCATTCCATCAGCCCACAGCCGTCACCGTTGAAAACATCCTCAGCCAGCGTCGACTCATGTGTCAACCCAGCCGTTAGGCGGAAGAGGATTGAGTCACCTCGTTGCATAGCGTTTGCCTTTGCAGCGCGGCGAGTTTGACACATCGTATAGGTATGTATGTAGGTGTGTGCATACATATGTATATGTAAAGTGGAAATTTCGCGACAAACACAGCAATCAAAGCAACAACAAACGCACATCAGTGATAGCATTTAAAACAGTTACAACAAACTCTTCCCTGCAATATTTGTTTGTTTTTATTTGTCCAACAACA
>NW_023458562.1:44767941-44774572 GCF_013731165.1 Rhagoletis pomonella | reverse complement strand
CGATATTTTAGGAACTACTGAAGATAATTCACTCAAAATTGATATTTACAATAATTTTTAGACGAAAAATAAGAAAATTATAAATTTTTGGAAAATGGGCGTAGCAACGCCCACTTATGGTTACATGTGTATATCTTGGTAACCGCTGCACCAATTTCTTCCAAACTTGGTGAAGTTGTTGGCCTTGATACAGCATACCAAATGGCCGAAAATTTAAAAAATCGGATAATAACCACGCCCACATCCCATATAACGGTAATTTTCGGAAATACGAAAACTGCGATATTTTAGGAACTACTGAAGGTAATTCACTTAAAATTGATATTTACAATAATTTTTAGACGACAAAAAAGAAAATTATAAATTTTTGGAAAATGGACGTAGCCACGCCCACTTATGGTTACATGTGTATATCTTGGTAACCGCTGCACCAATTTCTTCCAGACTTGGAAAAGTTGTTGGCCTTGGTACAGCATACTAAATGGCCGAAAATTTAAAAAATCGGGCAATAACGACGCCCTCATCCCATATAACGGTAATTTAGAGAAATACAAAATCTTCGATAAATTAGTAAATATTAAAGCTAATTTATTCAAAATTGATGCTTGCAACAATTCTTTACCAAGAAATACGTTTAGGGTAAAATTTTGGAAAATGGGCGTGGTTACGCCCAACTATGATCACATATATATATATCGGTAACCGTTCTACCAATTTGTACCAAACTCGGTATTTTTATTGTGCTTGCTACATAAAAGCAAAACGTTGAAAATTATTGAAATCCGACTAAAATTACGGCCGCTTTTCATATGACAGTAAATTTCAGAAATGCTTGAAACTGCGATATTTCGAAATTTAAGGACGCTAATTTACTCAAAATTGATACACCCCGGCTTACCATGTAGCGGTAGCCTTCGGAAAGGTGAAAAAACATTTATTTAATACTTGCGCCGGGTATTTAATGTTCGGCTCCGCCCGAACTTAGCCTTTCTTACTTGATTAAATATACATATGTATGTAGGTAACATTTCAATGCCTAATGTAAAAATCTCACTAGCTAGCAGGACTTTATTCAAATTAATTTATTAACACCAAATAACGTCGATTGAATGCTACTTTGAAGTACTAAGTATCGATGCTTTTAAAAATCGGATACTGTCGATCCTTTTGAGAATCGACTTCTGAGTATTTTTGGTATCGACACTGCCCAACACTACTCACTTCTGTTCTACTTAGGGTATCATTTAGGATTACTCTTCTCCTTTAAAATTCAATTTCTTTTGTTGTGATACGATTCTTCTTTCTCGGAGATATACCGATTTTAATGTGCAGTACCTGCTTCGGTATTACGTCGTAAGCATGAGTCATCATGTAGCATGTGTAGACGATATTCAATCGATATGAGCGAAAAAGTTTTGTGTATTGATTTATGTATGTACCTATACTTGAAAATATTGTTAATTTTTTTTTAATTTTGTTAAATAAATACAAACTGTTATGAAAAAAACATCATTTGATTCAAAAAAAGGACAACAATAAATGACACAGAAGATGGCACAATGTCGAAACCAGTTTGTCTGCAAACCCAGCTTGACAAGGAAGGACGGAAATTCGTTCCAAAATAAGTCAAAAAATTTAGTACTTTTAGTGTGGCTCTTTTCCCCCAAGTTTTTGGTGCTTTTTGAAAATCAAAAGTTGGCAACACAGACTTGCCTGCTCAATTTCTTGCTTGCTGTTTTTATTTTTGTATACATTGTACTTGTTGTTGTTGCAGCTTCCGCTGCATTCGCCGCTTAACACATTTCGTATGAGAACGCGTGCAACACCGCGCCAGAACGTCAAATCAGTAGCCAGTCAACCGAATGGTGAACCAACCCGCAGCAGCATTAAACACACCTACATCTACATGCATGCTATACAAATGCTTGACAGTTTTTCTGTATTTGTTTTTGTATGACAAACACCTCAACTTACTCACTCACTTAGTCACTTACTCCTCACAACAAAGGCAACGGCATCATCAGCAACAAGGATTTGCAAGTGCAACGCGTGTCCATGTGTCTGCCACATTTTGTTGCACACCACTGTTTCACCGCAGGTGGTGAACGAGTATGTACTCGTATTTACATAAAAAAAATCCCTTTCGCTTTTGTTTAGCTGACGTTGCAGCGACCAGCGACAATGGCATGCAATTGTCGCTGTCGTTGTTGTTGATGCTGCTGCATTGTTATTGTTGTTGCTGTTGCTGTTAATTTAAGTGGAGCAAATACTTCCTTAATTATTGGTACTTCAGATGTAAAACCATGCGTAATATTTGTTGTTGTTATTGTTTGTTTTGTTGTTTTTGTTTTTGTTTTTGTTACGTTGAATGGGACAAATGCTGTGGGCGCTATTTTCAGGGGTTGGTTTGTGGTAAGGTTGAAGTTGTTGTTTATTAAAGCTGTGAAATTGCATGCATAGGTATGAATCCAATTGAAATGAGGTTTGATATATTTAAATAAAAAAAAGAATAAAAATCATTTTAATAAACCAAGTTTCTACAAAATGGACTAAAAAGTAGAAAATAATATTTCGCAGTCACATAGAATTTGTTTGATAACTTTTGATTTTAAAATTTTAGCAAAAGTCATTATAAACAATTTATGCAAGTAAAAATATGAGATCGGTTTTAAGCGATCAATATTCGTATACCCACATATATTCATGCATACATCCATATGTGTATTACTTTTCATATCAGTTAAAGTCAATGCGCTCCACATTTTACATTTTCAATCTCATAAATCAAAAAAATATCAAAACAAATTCTATGGGACTGCGAAATATTATTTTTAGTCCATTTAAAGAAACATGGTATATTGAAAAGATTTTTTTTTATTTATTTAAAAAATTAATTATTTATAAAAATTTGGTTTTTATTAAATGTAATGCGTACTTGTAACACAAGGACTTTTTTTTACTTTTGACGCGCCAAAAAAGAGATCCAGAGTTCAATCAAAAAATATGCATCTATACATACATAAAATAAAATTGTAACAGGCCGATGCCTGTACTTTATAGATATTAAAGAAAAATTAATATGGGGGGTCCTTAGGAAAGTAACAGTAACAGTTGCTAACAGAAGCCAAACCAAAAATTTTAGAATCAATCGAAAACTTATGCATGGTATTGAAGGAAAAAAAATTAGAGAGTTGCCACCTGTTTGGAAATTACAGTTTAGGTAAATTGATAAAATAAATTAAATACTGCAAAATGGCTGTCGAAAAAAAGAGGTTTAAGGTAAGGTTATTAACATTGTTGTGTAACACAAAATTAACACAAACTATGAGTGCCAGTTACTGTCGAAATTCCACCGTTTTCTAGGTTTTTAAGAGAGAGAAGTTACTTACCGGACAAACTTTTGCTTTGGAACTAAAAGGAGGTATCCTAAACTTATCGACCAATCGATTTGTATCGAGGCATACACATTTTTGAGCTACCGAAATTTATTAAGCCCTCGAAACGCCAAGTTATCGATATTTATCGAAACTTGTCGAGTTATCGAATTTTGTTCAGTTAACGGATTTAAGTGTTTTAGAAATGCATTCAGTTATCGGATTTTAGTGTTTTTGAAGTAAATTGCAATATCGATTTGTATAAAATTATCGAAATTTTTCGACAAACTGAAATGTGTCAGGTCAATTCCAAGTCCTGCCCAAGCTAATAAAAGCGGGGTCAAAAATTTATCCAGCAATACATATAAAACAATATGAGTACTTTAATTAGTTCACCCTGTGACCGCTGCAGGATTGTGGATTTAGCAATCCGGGAAGTCGTGGGTACGAATCCCACTGCCAGGAAATATTTTTTTTACATCTTTTTTTGTTCTTTTAAATATTATTTAAATTTTTTTTATGTAATAATAGTTGTTGGGACCTTTTTAGTTAAAACTAAACCCCAAAAAATTTAATTAACTTGAAAAAATTACCATAAACAAAAAAGATAATCAAGTAAAATTTAATGAAACAAAATAAAATAATGTTTATATTAAAAAAATAATAACAAAATTAAAACAATATTGTTTGGTATCGCACAGAGAGGGGATCTAACCTGGGTGCTATTGCGTTCACTACTTAAACAACATTTTAAAGTTGAAATTCTATTTTTGCCATAAAATGCATTTTAAGTTGACTATGAAAGAGTTAAAATGATGATTACTCTAAAACACAATTTTAATCGTTAAAACTTTTTTCTAACTTCTCTATGACTACGGGCCACTGACTTCTTGAAGTATGAAGTATGTACTAATAACAGAATTTTTCACTCAAGGTCCAATAAAAATGTAAAAAATATAAAATATTTTCTGGGACTCACCCGTTTTTTTGACCAATTTAGAAGCGCAGAAATGCGAGACCTCATTAGTACGTGAATACTGAAGTATGTATGTATGTATGTACATACCCTGCAAAAAATGGGACTAATCCGGGATGACTCCGCGAGCAATCGCAAAGGAGCATGCGACTAATACCACTTTTGATCTCTTTATATGGAATGAACTGATCGCTTTTGTTCGAGCATGTCCTATGAAGAGACTAATTGTTCACCTTTATACCCGAACGGGTATGAAAAGCGCCTAGTCACTTTTAAAAAATAAAAATAAAAATTTGCACCAGCTGAGATTCGAACCGGGGTGCTCAGTTTTATTAGGCTAATACTCTCTCTGTGTGCCAACGCCGCACATGAAATTTCATTGACTAAGTGCGTACCTATCATTAAATCGTTAATAGTACCCATTAGAGATGAGTTGGGGACTAATTGATCTCCAATTATACCAGTAAGGGTTGAGTCGAGACTAATTGACCTCCAATAGTACCCGTATGAGACTAGTTGGGACTAATTAATGCCCAATTGTACCCGATTGAGAGTAATCTCGGAATACTCGCTTTAGAGATTAGTCGCACAATTTTTTGCAGGGTATGTACATATATAACATGTTTATGAACACAAGCATACACACATATGAACGAACGAACGATGGCCCTCGGCAAACAACGACACAACCCAAATCTGAAAAAAGCCCACTTACGAACAGTGGCGCATGTCTCCAATGCTTGTCTAATCTGTGTATATTCCTTACTAAATATTTATAAAGCAGTCATTAAGATTTAGCAATGATCAGAGATATGTGCCACTGTTCAGTAGTTGGCTTTTTTTTAGTTTTGAATTGAGTCGTTATTGCAAAGGTCCATCGATATGTAGTTACATATGTATATTAGCCTGCATCACCAAAAAAAGTTGCGGTTTTGCGGATTACAAAATCTTTTATATTTGAAGACTTTCACCAAAATATTTAGGAAAAACATTAACATTTACGTGAGCTGGAGCTATTTAAAAATATGTACCTCGAAAAATAAATTCAAATACTTTCTTAAAGGAATTTTTGAAAAATAAAAATCCTGCTGCTTTGTCTTAGCTTAAGGTTAAAAAATCTGAATATAAATATTAAACAACTTTGTCAACGGCATCATAATAATGAGCAGTGTTGCCAGAACTTTTTGGACGAACCGGCTAAATTGGCAAATAAAACCGGCTAAAAACGGCTAAAATGTTTCCCATACATTTCACATGTTTTATTTAAATAAATCACGAGTACTATTTCTGGGAGAGAAGTTACAAATTCGAGCCGGAAAAAATTTTGCCAACAAAAATTTGCAATTAGGAAAAACATATGATTGTGGCACATGGTTGGATTTTTTGTCGACGATAATTTGAATAAACAAGTTCGTTAAATTTAAAAATTTACAAACTAGAGCGATTTTACAATGAAAAATGTAAGTTAATACTTGTTTACTTAATTAATTTAGTTAATTCCAAAGATTTGAAAGGTACTCCACAAAAAAAACTGTATTCTTAATCGGAATGCAATCTAAACCAGAGTCGATATAGTAAACCCGACAAAGAAATTGAAACATATGTTGAAGAAAGTCGGACTGACAAGATATATACACGTAGATCTTGTTTTTTACCCCTCTGAAAGAACTTTAAAAATTCTATACAAATTTCTTTTGTTTGAAATGCAACCATGGACACTAGCTGACAGAAAATCTTGCCAATTTGCGTTCGTACAGAAAATTGCAAGTTTCTCTACATGAGAGAAAATTTGGGAGCATTTTTTCTTACTATCTGATATTTTGAGTGATAATTCTCGCTGGATTTTCGACGAACAAACCTATTGTCTTCCCTACGAGGCCTTTTCAGACTGACCGATTCTCAATACACTCAAATAGAAACCAATACACATAAAAAACGCTGTGAAAATTTCCATTCAGTTTTAACCCTCCGATGAGTGATAGTGCCGATGACGTTAGATTCGTGAGAAGGTCCTTAGGGACCTACAAAGAGTTGCTCGATGTTTCGACTGTACATGTGCAACTTCTTTGGTATTTATGTTGTCTTTTGATTAAATTAGCGTCCTGCATATATATTAGGAATGAAATAATTTTAAGAACAAGTGAAAAAAAATCAAAACATGAAGACACGTAACTTCTTATTTCTTCTAAAATTGTACAAGGTCCCTAGGGACCTTGTCACTAATCCCCGTACTGTATATGTTGAAATCTCAATAACACTCGAACGTGATCCCGTATCCCTT
>NW_023458562.1:44693382-44767931 GCF_013731165.1 Rhagoletis pomonella | reverse complement strand
CCCTTCGAAACTTATTTTAAACGATTCAGCTTAATTTATTCTTGGAACACATGTATAAATTCTTTTCAAAAATGCATTGAACAAAAAGATATAGGCACATGAAATACGAAAAGGTCCCTAGGGACCTTCTCATAAATCGAAGGGTTAAGGCAGTAAAACAACGACCTTAAGTTAATATCAACCGTGGCCATATATTGACAAGGGATGCAAAATCACAGTTACACAAAAGAACTGGTCACATTTTTCAGAAATCCCTTTAATTCTGATGTAAAATATGATGCCAAAGGACTGCAGAAATCCCATTTAGATGACCGGTCATATGACCGGCAGATGTCTCGTAGGATTCCCAGAGAGTTTTGCTTTACATAGAAATTTGTGCTCTTTTATTTTCATTTTGACTCACTTCAGTGTTGGTTCCTTTAATTCAAGTTGGCATTCGTTTTTTGGAATTTAAATAAGTTCTCAGCAAAAAAGGTTGTTAAAAAAAATACATATGTGTACATAGTGCTTGAAAATATCAATTTTTCCGTTACCTTAAAACTTTGGGAGTGGGCAAAAATGATGTTTTGTAATTTAGACAGAGTTAAATATGCGCTGTCTGGGAAGACAATATCTACATGTAATATTTATTCTGTTTGTTGGCACTATATCCAAACACAAACGCATCTTAAGTGTCTTAACAGTGAAACAATTTCTTATTTTCTAAGTTTTCGAATAAAACTTCACACTTAAAATTAAGACATTTATAGCAAACATTTTATGAAGAAAATCCCTTCTTTCTTTTAAAATAAAAATAAGCAAAATCGGCACAATTTCATACAACCCTGGCTAACATGAAAATTTTCTCCACGATAATGCTAGTAGCCATTTCTAACAGATTTTGGGTCGCTTAGTAAAAAATAGAAACATATATACATACTTGAAATTTAAGAAAACCAGGCAAATAGCAAAATCGGCTAAAACCGGCAAATTTTTTTCTGCAAAACGGCTAACAAATCGACTGCCGGCTAAATCGAAATTTCTCCGGCTGTTCGCTATCGCAACCGGCTAAATCTAGCCGGAAAACGGCTAAAATGGCAACACTGATAATGAGAGATGTGATGCTGTTATTTTAAGCTTTTTTCGAAGAATGGCATAAGGAAAACTTTTATAACTGGGAGAAAACAATACTGATTTAGACTTATGAGGTTTCGATGAATTGATATTTTCTCAGCCCTTTTATTTCTTTGCAAAAAACCTCATTGACGTCTCAAATTTTTTCTCAAATATCAACATATCTTAATTTAACTAGGAAAGATGTTCGTTCACCTTACCTTTCTCTTTCATGATTTGAATGAGTTTATTTGCAAAGAAAGTTTTGGCTGAGTGAAAAACTTGAATTTACTTAAACAAATCTTTCAAAAAAGTTCAGAACAGCATCAAAAATCTCACTATTATGATTCCGATGAAATTTTTTTTAAATATTTTCATTCACATTTTTTAAGCTTAAACTTTTCTGGCATCTGAGATTTTTTTCAAAAATATTTTTAACAAAACTGCTTTCATTCATAAAAAGCTAAATTTTTGGAGATATTTTCGAAACGGTCCAACTCACACAAGCCTTAATATTTTTCCAAAATATTTTGGTGCAAGTCTTAAAATATAATAGACTTAATAATTCCAATAGAAAAACCTTTCCAATTTTTTTTTTGTATGGGAGTGATGCAGTCTAATGTACATATGTACATCGTACATAAATATGTATTAACATACATACTTTTATATACACTCAACACACATGCTAACCTTTTTCACTATTCACCAATCGTTCTGCGCAACTGAAATGCACTATAAACACTTCATAAAACACATTTTGCACTTAAATATTTAATTTAAATCACAATTTAATCAAACTTTTCACTAGAACCGAAGCGTAGAAAAACGAGAGCAAACACTAACGAAAGTTAAAACACGACTGCGGATACGGAATTGCAAATGGCAGAAACACAGGGAGGAAAGGAATCAAATTTTAACTCGAGCGCCGACACTAACCAAAAGTAATTTGCGCACGGAAGAATTTGCAAACACAGGAAGATACAAGTGCTGAGGTTTTGCTACCATTTATTCCAGTGGACGTGGAAAACATTAATGCATATACGCTATTAAATAGAAGTGATACTTGAAATTGAAAAAAAAGAACACAATTGATTAGAACTCGTGTTTTTACCATATGTACTTATGTTTGTATGTATGTAAATATCATATACATGCAGTCGTAACTTCTGTGACATTTTTTGCCACCCTGTTAACTAAGTAAATCTTTTTGGCTTGTGTCATGGCTAGATAATTTTTGAAAACGTTTAATAAATTTGATTATAATAAAAATTTGTGCGTTTCCTCTCTGTGTTCCAATCGTCAACAGTTCCGTTTCCTCAGTCTTTCTTAACCCGGTCGCACAGTGGGCTATTTGGCAGATCTAGCGAAACGAAATTAATTACTCAAAATATAAGGAATAATTCACAAAGTTGGTTATTTTTAAGTAACATTTACTCAACAACAACAACAAAAGGAACAAAATAAAATATTTTTCTTTTATAATTTTAGTTTTTTTGTTCTTAACTTAAATTTTTAACTTTATTTTTGCTTTTTATAAATACTGAATATTGCAAAAAAAATTTAATTGGAGTCAGTTCTCCGATCCAAAACGAAATTTTTTGAATCTTCAGGATAATTCAAAAGAACTTGTTAGGGCTAGATCCGGAGAGTTCATCAGATCCTCCATCGTATTTAATCGCGAATTTTTCCGAGTATGTGAACGCCGAAAATTTCATGAATCTTTATTTCTGGCATCCAAGGCTTCTTCCAACATCATACCTATCGGAAGCGGTACACTTTTAATAATATGCGCTCCAGGAATCAATAGCTTGTGTACTGAGCAGGGCATTCAAAACCCGTATGGAAAACTTTTCGTGCTAAAAACTTTCCCATCGATCAACGTAAGCTGCAATTTGTGGTCAACTTGAAAGCTGCTTAATCGCGTGGGCACAATTTGCATTATTTGAGATTGCATATTCTCAATCTTGGCTTCAACCAAATCTGCAGGCTCTTTGGCAAACATTATTTTGAGAGGTCTAAAATACCGAGCCGATGAAAGGATATAACTTGTTAATACCTCAACCTCATTTAGAAATGAGGGTAAAATTTTCATACTTAGCGTCATCAATTGAGATTTGGCTAAATGCATCGGGATGCATATCAACAATTCTAGCTATTGTGTGGTCCAGCATTTCTTGCAACGGAACTTCTGCTCAATACTCTTCCATTCTAATCGAATCCGGATAACACATCCTCTTGGCGGATCGCAAAACATCATATGTTGGGAAGATATTGTCTTTTTACAACGCTTTTATCAACTTGCAATGTTGTGCGTCCATAAACTTTCAATGTTGTGGATCCAGAAACTTTCAATGTTGTGTGTCCGACACCAAAGCAAAGCTTTGAAAAGTTCCTATAAAAAAGCATAGTGCATAGGGCGACAGCTGTAGTGAATAGGGCGAGGTAGATTACATCTAGATGTCGCCCTATGTACTACGTTTGCTACAGCGGAAATAGACGACACGCCATTTCTTTAAATAAAATTAATTGGTGCTCGTTTGTATGTACATACATATGTATGTAAATGCATGTGTGTGCACCTTTCTATTAATATCATTGAATTATTTTAATATCTATTGCAAAATTTTATTCAGACAGGACTAAAAAGTAGAAAATAAATAATATAAAAAAAACTTTTTAATATACAACGCTTTTATAAATGGACTAAAAAGTAGAAAATAATATTTCTCCGTCCCATAGAATTTGTTTTGATAACTTTTGATTTTGAAATTTTAGCAAAAGTCATTATAAACAATTTATGAAATTGAAAATGAAAAGCGTGGGGCGCATGTAATACACTTGAATTGATATGAAAAGTAATATATGTATGTATGTATGTGGGTATATGAATAACGACCGCTTAAAATCGATTTCAAAGTTCTACTTTCGCTGTAGAAATTTTAGGTCTACGTTATGTAGTTTGACTATTGTCAATTAAATCGAATGCTTTGTATTGCATGCGCTCCACGTTTTTCATTTTCAATTTCATAGATTGTTTGTAATGACTTTTGCTAAAATTTCAAAATCAAAAGTTATCAAAACAAATTCTATGGGACTGAGAAATATTATTTTCTACTTTTTAGTAGATTTATAAAAGCGTTGTATATTAAAACGTTTTTTTATATTATTTATTTTGCTTTTATAAGAGCTTGCAAAAGCTTAAGTAAGTATTTGGTGTAATCGCCATCAAAGTAAAGGGACTAAGCTTCCTCTGGAGTATATTTTATAGGCAGCTGTTGGTCTATATCCAGGCATCTTTTTATTTTTTTTTTAGATGCATCCGGATCTGTGCTTACCATTGAAACTATATCTGATGCACTCCGTTTCCCTAACACGTGTTGCTCTCATAAGCCCATTCCAAGTGTGGCCTTCGAGGAGATTCGAAACTTTGGCGCATTGACGTTTTGGGCGGCAATCAGCAATGCCCTTTTTCTTTCGTCCTGCACCCAATTCCCTGTCTGCACGTAGAGGAACCAAACCTTCGTTTAACCAAGCTGCATTGTTGCACACAAGTCGTTTTTTATTCCTAATACATTTTTCCAACCTTTCACAGCCTTTTGAGAAAAATTTTGAGTTCCACAACAATGCAATTGTAATCCTGCACGGTACAGTTCGATTTTTCAATAACATTGCAAAATATAAACTTTTTTTCTACTTGCTATACTGAAAAAAGTGTGTCTGCAGGTCGACATGATTCCTATACAAAGCTCACGGCAGCTGATCTTGGACAATTTAGACACTGGGCAACCCATAAATTTACACAATTCTAATTTTTTTACCGGCCAATACGTGCCTCTCTAAGTGTTACTATACAGAAGATGAAATTTGGTCACAAAACGGGTATTATAAAGGTCATTCGTTTCAAACAAAAATTAATAATGTAGCATATCGACTGCTGTCGCAGCAGACAGTTCGA
Organism: Rhagoletis pomonella; assembly: GCF_013731165.1. Lineage (NCBI taxonomy): Eukaryota > Metazoa > Arthropoda > Insecta > Diptera > Tephritidae > Rhagoletis > Rhagoletis pomonella. Next base: position 44,762,881 of record NW_023458562.1, on the reverse strand, counting down.
CAATGCCCTATCTCAAAAAAACTTTTTAAGAACGCCCTATTTCAGAAATCGCTTCAAAAATGCCCTATCTCAGCTGTCGATTCAAAAACGCCCTATCGCAGCACATTTTCAATACATTTCAAAGTGAAATGGGGCGTTCTTCAACCAAATTTTGAGATAGGGTATTTTTCAATAAAATTCTGAAATAGGCCGTTCTTGAAAAGTTTTTTGAGATAGGGTGTTTTCGAACCAGCTGCCGAGATATGTTGTTCTTCCCCTCAGGTGACGATATACTCTCAGGTCGCGACACATTTATTTTCTTTTACAACAGTTAAAAAACGTGTAAAAAACGCGGGAAAAACTTCTAAAAACAGTTGTGGTAACATGTGTACGTTGTCTTTGAAAGCTCACAGCTGCTCAATACTATCGACTTTATCGGTTTGCTAAATAAACATTTGGGTATCGGTGGAAAATCAAAATTTGAAAATGTGTATTTCGTTAAGGTAGATCAGCCAAATTGCCCACTGTGCGTCGTTTGAATTAGTGGCTCGTTCGCTTAGCATTCGGTTTTGACGAGAAAGTTTTTAAATCAAATTGTGAATCAAAATACATGAGTATACGAACAAAAGTGAATAAGGCAATACAAGGTATTTTGGTTGAATATGTGCTCTTTTATAATGTGCAAAATGTAAGTGTACAAGTTTTGAATAAAAAATAATTGTTGGTCGGTGCAATGATAAATCACAAAATAGCGGCCATTGTGCATTATTACATCACTTTAAACACTCTAATATTTTGGCAGGCTTTTACACTTTTGACAGGTACTTTCCAAGTAGATTCCAGGGTGTCTCCAGGCAGAAGAAGAACATTTGTAACTTGTATGTACGCCAGGGATGGTATTCCAAAATTTTTAAATGTGGCTATTGGACTACAAAAATATTGCAAAAAAAAGATGAGTGTGCCTCAAAATTTAAATTGCTTCCTTTTAAGGCTTTTTAAGACCCACATATGTATTTTTAGAAATAGTATCTATTTCTAATGTACTTCATTAAATTATTAGAGTAAAATTATATTAAAATGACACAATATTCCAATTACGAAGGGGAAAAAAACTTAAATACAACTAATTGGACCTGTTTACACATACCTAAGTGCGAAATTATAGCAGTGAGACATTTTGATCAGTTTTGACTATTCTTTGCATTGAATAATTTTTATTAATTTTATATAATTGCCCTTATTTTAACTTTTAAATGATTTTAATTATCACTTTTAGAACATATGTGTAATATATCTTCATTTAAAGTACAAAACCGTGCAAAACCGCGTAACTGACATTTGCTGCCAAAAATTGGATTTTATCACATAAGCTCTTGGCCCAATCCTTATCCATTCGTCGTGAAGTGTACTAGCCAGAAATGCAATTCCTTTATAAAAACGAGAACCATTTTTAAAAGTGAGTGTTTTTACTCTATAGAAAATAATTTACGCGGTTGATACGCGGTTTTGTACTTTAAACGACGATACGATTGTTTGTTATTTACTGGCGAAATTTCTGTAATTTATGATTGTGTCAAAACTGAAGGTAGTGTGCCAAAAGTGCCCTTGTGAATGTAAGTGCCAAAAATGGCACTATTGTGCCTACTTTTCCATCACTGATGTGAGCACAATAATAGCGGCGCACTCGCGTAAAGAAAGGCACTGTTGCCAACTTAGTACTTTTCGAAATAAATTTAGTGCTTTTCTTAATTCAAAACGCGAAAATTTTTGAGTTTGGTGCTTGGTGCGTCTTTTAGTGCTTTTTTTTATTTAGTTTGAAGACACCAAAACTGTAAATCTTAAACAAAAATGAAGGTTAAATTTACAGAAATTGGAAGTTTCATAAGGAACTTTACAAAAATGGAAATGGCACAATGACAGTCATAAGCGAAAGAGCATATGTTTGTCAAAAAAATATGTGGCAGCACTTTCAATCATGCCATAATTACATACAGTAATTAAAAAAAAAATAAGCAAAACGAAGAAAAATTAATATTCAAACAGCGTGAATCTAAGCTGAAAATTAGAAAATAAGAATAAGCTTAGACTTTGTTGCTTTTTCAATTTTTCCTAATAAACAACCGTGGTACAAAGCTCGATAAAAATATTAAAAGAGAATAAAAATGTTTACGGCGCGTCGTTTTGACGAAATTACTTAAATCTATAGAAAACAGGATAAATTCGACCGCCGAGCAAAAAACATTAATTTTTATTAATTTGAATCGGCATACCTACAATAAAATTTTGTATGCATACAAAGTCCACTAAATCCTCCAATAAAACGTTTGGTGTTTTTTTCGAGAAAAAAGCGATTTTTCTTGGGTTTTGGTGCTTTTTCAAATGCAAACCTTGGCAACACTGAAGAAAGGTGTTTGCGCAGCGAAGAGTGCGACTAAATTTGCGTATGTATGTAGATAAATTCCACGATTGAGAGACATCATTCTATCTTTCTGGGATACATACTTATGCCGATATGCAGTTAAGTACATATGTATGTAACAAATCTGATACTAGTAAGGGCATACATACATACGTGCATATACGCACAATACACACCGTATCAAAATTATAAGCGCTCCTCATATTGCAAAGCTTTAAGATTTTACTCTTAATTTTATAATTTTAATTTTTTCTTAATTAAGATTATTCTTGTACGAAAAACGTATTAAACCAAGTCTCAGACTTTATGCAATATTTGAAAAAAAAAACACAACAAACTTTCGTAAAAATGTCAGACTGTTTTAATTAAATTCATTCAATGTCATGCATTTTCTTCCATACAAAGTATGTTTGAGGATTTTTTTTTATAGGTATGTAATAAAATTAGAAACACCTTCAGCAAAACAAACAGAAAATTCCGAAAAAAATCATGAGTCCAAGCTAGGGCGCGCATACTGTTAAAACCTGCACAATCAAAATCGTTCTAAGAAATCTAACTAAAAATTTATTTTCTTTTGAAAAATTTTTGAATTTTTTCCAAATTTTGCACAAAGTTTGAAATTTGAGTTTATACGACTTTTTTGAAAGAGTAAACTGTATTTTTATATAAAAACTAAAAGTATATAACAACTAATGTCTAAGAAGAAAACAAAACTGTCTTCAATTGTCATACATATAAAAATTTAAGAGTACCGTTAATTTCTTCAACATCCAATGGCCGGATCTAAACCAATGGCGGTACTGCCTTTCCTTTAAAAAAAAAGACTATAGAAATCGGTTAACCTGGACCAACGTTATGCGGTAACCTACGTACAAAACAAATAAAAATAAAACATATCTCGACGAAACGACAACCTTCTCCTTTTTTAGAAGTGTTTAAAAAATAAAAAATAATTATTAAAACTAATCAACTTCAGGTGTGCTTATATTTTGACACGGGTGTATATGCTTCGCATTCACACATATGTACATACGTTTAGGTGCCTACAAAAATGTTCGATCAATTCACCCCTTGGGTGAGTCTTGTTAAACATATTTATTGGTAATGCTTATCTGGGTTTACAAAATAGAAAATTAATTTGAATTCATTTTTTATGCGGTTTGTGTCCGAACTAAATCGAATATGTATTATAAAATAAAATTTGATTCCGTTCCTCCCTGTGTTTCTGCCTTTTCCAATTCCGTATCCTCAGTCGTATTTGAACTTCGTCACTGTCTGCCGCGCGGTTTTCTACGCTTCGGTTCTAGTGAAAAGTTTTAATAAATTGTGATTTAAGTTAAGTATTTAAGTGAAAAATGTGTGTTATTAAGTGTTTATGGTGCATTAAAGTTGCGCAGAACGATTGGTGAATAGTGAAAAAGGTTAGCATGTGTGTTGAGTGTACATAAAAGTATGTATGTTAATACATATTTATGTACGATGTACATATGTATATACATTAGACTGCATCACTCCCATACCAAAAAAAAAATCGGTACTATTTTTCCATTGGAATTATAAAATCTATTATATTTTAAGACGTCCAGCAAAATATTTCGGAAAAATATTAAGATTTAAGTGAGCTGGACCGATTTAAAAATACCTCCAAAAATCGAGTTTTTTATGAATAAAAATAGTGATAAAACGGTTTAAGCTTAAAATATTTGCATAAAAATATTAAAAAAAAATTAAGAAAAAAAATTGAACGGAATCGTAATGATGAGATTTTTGATGCTGTTTTTTAACTTTTTTCAAAGATTGGTATAGGAAAAACTTGAACAACTGAACCTAAACTCTTCCGATTTAGACTTAAGAGGTGTCATTGGAAAGCTACTTTCTCACCCTTTTTATTTCATTGCTAATAAACTCATTCAAAGGATGGAAGAGAAAGGTAGGATGAACGAATGTCATTCAAAGTTGAATTAAGATGTGTTGGTATTCGAAAAAACAAGATGGGGCACGAATGACGTTTTTTTGGTTGAAATAAAAACAGTGTGAAAATACCTTTCTACTGAGATCCCATAAGTCGAAATCAGAACATTTTTGGCCCAGTTATTCCAGTTTTTTGTAAACCAATCTTTGAAAAAAGTAAAAAAACAGCATAAAAAATCTCATTCTTACGATTCCGTTGAAAAGATTTTTAAATATTTTTATGCAGATTTTTTAAGCTTAATCTAATTTGTGATCTGAGGGGACTTTTTTCAAAAAGTTCTTTAAGAAACTATTTTTATTCATAAAAAACTTCATTTTTAGAGGTATTTTCAAATCGGTCCATCGGTCGGTTTTCCGAAATATTTTGGTGGACGTCTTAAAATATAATAAATTTTGTAATCCTGGTGGAAAAACCGCAATTTTTTTTGTGGATGCAGTCTAATGTACATACATACATACATACTTTAGTATTCTCGTACTAATGAGGTCTCGGATTTCTGCGCTTCTCAATTGGTGAAATGAACGGGTGAGTCCCAGAAAATATTTTATATTTTTTGCATTTTTATTGAACCTTGAGTGAAAAATTCTGTTATTAATACATACTTCATTATATACATTGTTTATACCTACGCAAGAAACGCATTAACAACAAGTAAGAAAGTCTAAGTTCGGGCGGAGCCGAACATTAAATACCCGGCGCAAATATTAAATATATGTTTTTTCACCTTTCCGAAACCTACCGCAGATGGTAAGCCGGGGTGTATCAATTTTGAGTAAATTAGCGTCCTTCAATTTCGAAATATTGAAGTTTCAAGCATTTCTGAAATTTACCGTTATATGAAAAGCGGCCGATTTTAATCCGATTTCAATAATTTTCAACGCTTTGCTTTTATGTGGCAAGCACAATAACCACACCGAGTTTGGTACAAATTGGTAGAACGGTTACCGATATACATATATGTGATCACAAGTGGGCGGTGCCCCGCCCTGTTCCAAACTTTTACCATAAACGTATTTCATGGTAAAGAATTGTTGCAAGTATCAATTTTGAATAAATTAGCTTTAATATTTACTAATTTATCGAAGATTTTGTATTTCTCTAAATTACCGTTATATGGGATGTGGGCGTGGTTATCGTCCAATTTTAAAAATTTTCGGCGATTTTGTATGCTGTACCAAGGCCAACAACTGTGTCAAGTTTGGAAGAAATTGGTGCAGCGGTTCCTAAGATATACACATGTAACCATAAGTGGGTGTGGCCCATTTTCCAAAAATTTATAATATTCTTATTTTTCGTCTAAAAATTGTTGTAAATATCAATTTTTAGTGAATAATCTTCAGTAGTTACTAAAATATCGCAGTTTTCGTATTTCTGGAAATTACCGTTATATGGGAAGTGGGCGTGGTTACAGTCCGATTTCACCCATTTTCAATACCAACCTACCTTGGATTAAGGGAAACCTACATACCAAATTTCGTTGAGATATCTCAATTTTTGCTCGAGTTATCGTGTACACGGACGGACGGACAGACGGACAGACGGACGGACAGACAGACATGGCTTAATCGATTTCTTTTTTCATCCTGATCATTTATGTATACATTTGTCTATATCTATCTCGATTCGTTTTGGCTGTTACAAACAACCGTTATGTGAACAAAATTAATATACCCTTGTGCACAAGTGCGCTCGGGTATAAAAACCCAATTTGACTCAAGACATATTTCTTTTAAGAGTTTATACATACCTCCTCTGTCTTTATAGCGCACTCAATGAAACCGTATTCAAAAGCAAACCAAATTTACTGTTTTCATTCGAAATTTGTTTAATTATTTTGCGTTTTATGTGTTTTCTAACCGATGTGAGAAATAAACAAGTAATTTTTAGCAAAAAAAACCACTTCAACTTTCATATAAAAAAAAACTATATATGTATATATATCTCATGATCCACTGATCGGATCTTAACCAGAATAGGACCACCTCTGAGACACTTCCTTTCCGATGCAAAAAGAATTATCGAAATCGGTTGACGTGGTCCAAAGTTATGCGGTAACATACATAAAAAACAAATATTCCGACGAACTGACAACCTCCTCCTTTTTTGGAAGTCGGTTAAAAACTGATTAAAAAAAGAACCAATGTGAGTCAATACCAGTGTGACTAGTTGATCATAAAAACCGATGCTAAATTGCTTTGAAAAAAGGTTAGAAAAAGTTATATCCTGTGAAAAATGAAGTTAAAAAGAAGTCAGTGGCCCGTAGTCATAGAGAAGTTAGAAAAAAGTTTTAACGATTAAAATTGTGTTTTATAGTAATCACCATTTTGTCTTTCATATACCATGTTTATATGATGCTTCAATTCGTTCTAAGTGAAACCATGTTATTTGGACACACACATGTAAACACATTCTTAAATCGAATTGAAACTTTTAATCGTGCCACCATAAATCACATTTTGAATGCGAGTTAAGAGTTTTTGAATCGTGTTAAGGGTGCATATAGACACGGGATTTGATCACGCGGTTCTTTCATGCAACTCTGTATGAAGTAAAACATTTAAATAGTTCTTGAAATTACTTTTAGACTAAGCTTTCTTGTAAAATTAATAGCTAATATCCTTTTTCATGGCTTTTCAAGAAATGACACATGTATTAACAGGGTTGCATCGGGATGAACTCTGTTTGAAAGCGTGTTCGATCGACTCATTTCTTTTATTGCATATAAACACTTGCATTTCAAGCGGGCTACACTGACACGAGTTAATTTGATACCGAGTTCGATGCCATATAAACAACTTAAAATGCATTTTATGGCATAAACAGAATTTTAGCTTTAAAACGAGGAGAACGCGATTTTAAAATGGTAAAATAAGGTTCGAAGTTTTGTTGTTTAAGTAGTAAACGCAATAGCACCCAGGTTCGGTCCCCACTCTGTGCGATTCCAAACAATATTTTTTAAATTTACTATTATTTTTTTTATATAAAAATTATTTTATTTTATTTCAATAAATTTTATTTTATTATCTCTTTTGTTTATGGGTAATTATTTCATGTTGATAAATTTTTTTAATTAGTTTAGTTTTAATTAAAAAGGTCCCAACCACTATTATTACATAAAAAAAATAAATAATATTTAAAAGAACAAAAAAGGATGTAAAAAATGTTTCCTGGCAGTGGGATTCGAACCCACGACTTCCCGGATTGCTTAATCCGCAATCCTGCAGCGGACACAGGGTGAACTAATTAAAGTACTCATATTGCTGTATATTGCTGGGTAAATTTTGTCTCTTCATATGGATAGCTCTGTTCTCTCTCATCTTAATAAAACGCTGTTTCTAAGATGTCCATGATTGACACAACTTAAAAATCTACATATTCTAAAGTTAAAACTTTATTTTAACAAGAATGAGTTTTAGCTTACGACTGTGGCTATGGGCCAGTATGTTCATTCCTTAAAAACTCTTTGGTAATTAGATAGGTTCCGCGAACCCGATTTTCCTTAAATTTTTTTAAATCAATCCTACCAAAATACAAAGTAACATCTTTCTTATGCAAAATGGAGTTCAGTTTAGGTTATGAAGAACCAAAAAAAAAAATTTCGTATAGAAATATCATTGTTTGCTACCATGATAAAAAAAGAAGGTAGTTTCAATAAACAACTTTTTGACGGATACTGAGATTTTTGAAGCTTCACAATTTGTTCATGTTGCTATCGGCGTTACCATATTGTTAATATTTAAAAATAAACTAGGGTATTTCGATATGGGAATTTCTTTCACAGTAAATGGGTGTAAATATTTTAGTCGTTTTATATGAACAGACAGGCTCTGCAATTCACTTTCGAGTGAATTTTAAACCCTTCCAATTTGAATTAAAATCGCATTTTATTGAAATTCACTCGGAAGTGAATTGCAGAGGCGGCCTGGAAACCAAACAAGTGTAGTACATGATATACATATGTATTGAAAATATGTACATACAAAGAATGCAATTTTACCTCGAAACGCAACGGATAATGGCATATGTGCTTACGTGTGCGGTATTTCTCGACCCTACCCCAAAACTAAAAATAAAGTATGTATGTTGCGTTAAAATTATTAAATGTTTTTATTTAATAAATTCAACAAACCATGAAGACGTTATTTTTCTCTTCTTTTTATATTCTTATTTAATTTTTTTTCTCTTTTAACTTTAGATTTAAATATCGAATTGGAAAAAAACGTTTTACAGTCCTTTCCTCTAGAGTCACATTTGAATTGCACAAAAAAAATCCGACTTGTTAACTTGTCACCATCAATGTTGACAACATATATACAGATATTTTAGGAGGCTTTGCTTGCTCACCATTTTTGTCTCACAAAAGGAAGCCGTGGAAGTTTTAAACATTTTGTACCGTCTACCTTGCAGTGGTATTTTGTATTTTTGCAGGAAAATCCCGGGGTCACAAAAATCGGAAAAATCTAATCCCCAATATGTACCTATATATTTGGACATTTGAAAGCTCTCCATAAATTTTGGTCCTTTAAAAGTTCTAATTATTTTTTTGGTGATATTAAAATTCATCTTGAGCTGTTGACCATTTAAAAAATTGACATAGATTTTTGCTTATTAAATAACTGGACAAAATTTTTGGTAACTTAAAAATTGGAAATAAGTTTTTATTATTCAAAAACTGCGTGTAATTAAAAAACTGAATATCAAATTCAAATCAAAATTTTTCGATTGTTTAAAATCTGAGTAGAAATACTTGGCCTTAAAAAAAATAACCTTATTTTGGTGTTTTATTTTGGAACGAATTTCCGTCATCCCTTGTCAAGTTTGGTTTGCAGACAAACCGGTTTCGGCGTTGTGCCATCTCCAGTGTAATTTTTCGTACTTAAAAACTGCCCAAAATCATATAAAGGTAGAATTTAAATTCCTTATAAAGCGGAAATTGGTATAAAAATGTAACTATATAATACTTTTTTCTTTTAAATTTGTACAAAAACCCCCATTAGACTATAAAAAACTTTACCTTGATTCTCAGATTAAAAAAAAAACTGTACAAAAATTATTGCTAATCGAAGGATACATTTATAGATCTGAATAATTTTTTCGTATTTTAGTGCTCAAATATTCGCATTAGAGTGTTTTTTTTCATCTCTCAGACCGCGTCTTTTACTCTCTCTTCTCTACATATCTAATCCCGCGTGAGGCACTAAGCAAATATACTTTGCAAACGCAAGATCTCAAATCATTATTCCACATAGCATTAACTGTGCCTTTTTTGTTTGTGATTTCAAAATTTGAAGTTTTTGTGCCCACGGAATGCGGGAAAGAAGGTTATACAGTATCCCCCGCTTAACTGGACCTAATAGGTTGTATGATTCTTTGTCAACTGGAGCTCTGAATTGAGAATTTCATTTCTGGACGGAGTTACCCTTTAGAAGGGGATACTATTTAAGGAGGACGGGCGTCAAAACACCAATGGATACTATACAAAATATGCAAACCTGCATACTCCGACTTAGAGGCATACACTTTCTACGCAAGTACAGCTTGGTTTTATGAATGCCAGTGACCATTTAGCGACGTGTTTGAAAACGTCAACACGAAGATAATCCCGCACACGACCCCGCGCAAAAATTCTGACGACGCTTAACATCCAACGCAACTCCGCGGCCGTGTTTTACTGTCGACTACACAGCGGGACATTTTCGCACTCAAGGCAGCTAGCACGTGAATGAGCGCCAAAGACGAGTCACAGACAAACTGTTTTCCTAGGTGTTTGACAACCCGTGTACGAAAATGCATTTACATATGTATATACTATGTGTTCACACATACACGAGTATGTAAAAAATTACGCATTCAAATGCCCTCATGCAGTAAGTATTCAAACACATTCAAACTCACAAACGTAGAGTCAGCAATGAAGGCGGACGCATGCAATAGAAGCTCACTGACACTTTGACTTTCGGTTGACATGCTGCGGCAAAGACATCATCAGCGGCAACAAAAAAAAACGAAAAAAATTAAGCAATGAACACACTGAGACTGGCTGTTGTAGCAGCAGCATTGACATTGCGGCACGGCCATGCGCGACATGATGTCTCGCCTGACGCCTGATGCTCGCCAGTGCGTCTGCTGCCACTTCAGTTTGACTTACATGACTGTTGTTGGCGCTCATGCCGCACTTCCGCTATTCTGCACCCTACTTTCCGTTCTGAGAAAAGCCTCACATCCTCCTTTTGAGTGCATCCTTTGTCTTGTCTCTACATGGCGCCGTTGGTGTCGGTGGTGTTGGCGTGCTCTACGTTTCATCCTCTACAATATTTTCTTTATGTCTTTTCACCTTTCCTGACGCACCTCACTACCTTTCCGTTTGGCGTAACTTCTTTTGACTTTGTAGCGTGTTACTTACATAAATAAGTATGTATATGGTGCAGTGGTTAACTGCTGTTGTCTGACACCTTGTTTCTCATTTTAGTGAGGTGTTTTTTTGTGTTTGGCGGGGTCGCTTCTCTGTATTGCCCTGCTTTAGCTCATCTCTCTAAGCGTGTGATTTTGTTTTTCTTCGGATTATACCGGCGTAAAAAGCAGCTTGCATCCAGGAGCGGCAACAAAAATAACACTTTAATTGCATAAACTGTTTGGGTACCACCAGTAAACAATTAGGACACCAGTCGGCAATAAAAACCTTTAACGATGTAGGCGGAGTAACAATGCGGACGACTGCCACCGAGCTGACTTTTATTGTGGATTTAGCTTAGTTTCACAATTGTTGTTGTTGTGGTTATTGAAGTTTGCCAGTATGTGAAATATTTTTTCAACGATGTAGGAGAAGAGAAAATCCTTCTGAAATACTACCATATTTGCTCGGAATAGAAAGTAGAAAAGCTCTCACCTACGCATCTAGAACAAAAGGGGTCTTATAAAACGTTTTACATATTTGGTCCTGAGTTTACGTCATTGGGTTGAAGGAAAAAAGTCAACTGTTTCTGCTAGAATCAGCTTAACCTCTTTGCAAGCAAACATAGTGAAAGCTCTTTCGAATCATCACTGGAATAAATCACTGGTCTAAACAAGAGATGGTCAGAGGGAGCTATAAGTCTTTTCGCCTCCACAAAATAATCCATAGAAAGCTTTTCCTGCGGGATACGTGTTCGTCGAGACTGGTGTAAATCAATAACGACGAAATAATTTCCTACGGCCGTAGCTTTTTAAAATCTTCTGTAGATTTAATTTAATAATAACACGTAAAGGAAAAGCTTTCACTGGTCGAAAAATGACGACGGGAGAAAGCCTTTGCTCTGAAGTTATGCATATGAACCAATAGAAAGCTGCCACCTTAGGATATATTTTGGTTGTGGCTGATCTAGAGGTAGAATATTTTTTCTATAAAATGAAAGCTGCGTAAAGCTAAGTGCTGCATAATTTTAAGCGCACCATATTTAAAAAGAAACTATTTTGAAGTGTTGTGGATTGGGTTTGTCTAAAGCCTTCAACACGAAGGTAATTCTTATAAAGCTCTGAAATTTCATTTTAAATTTCTCGTTTACTTTAATTCATTCCTTTTAGCAGTGTTTTCCTTATCTTACCTCCTTGTTTGCCTACACTGCTTCCAGCAATTTACTTTTCCCTACTTTCCCACACACTTTTCCTTTCTTATCGCTCGTCTGCACTGCTCAACTTCTACATTTCTTCTTCTTATGATTGTTGCTTGAGTAGAAACCATGTTAACGCAGTTGTTACGCCTGTTGCAATTTCAAGTTTTTTTCTGTTTTTTCTTTTTATTACTTTTACTTCTTACACTCATCATTCTTCTGCCGCATATGTCTCGACATAACCTCTTACTGTGCATTTCCTTGATTTATCTGCATCTTCCTTCTCATTGTGCCATCTCGGTTGCATACAATTGCTTTGTTGTTGTTGTTGTCCGTTTATCGTTGCGCTGGCTGTCACCCGCTGTGATGACGCGATTTCCGCCAACATGTGACAAGAAGTGAAGTTGTATAGCTGCCGCATTGTCTCTTCGACTCTCACATGTTGCTCCTGCCGCGACTTTTATTGTTGCTGCGTTGCTTGTGTTATTGTCCATGTCGCTTTTATTGTCGCATTTTACACGCCTACTTCTACACCCCCTTTCGTTATATCCCACAGCGTTCGCTTGCCTTCGTTGTGATTTTCATCATTGCAATTTTGTTTTGTCTCCTACTCCAACCTGTTTTTATCGCACAGTTCTTTGCAGCCTTTGTTTTCGTTGCTTTTGTTTTGCCTACACCTTTGCCTTTTCTTTCTTCCCTTTTTATTTCCACTTCTTTTGTAGGAAAAGAGGACTTTTAATTGTTTCATCATTTTTTAAGGCTTTTTTTCTATGTACTCAGCATTTATTCTGAGCTTTTTCCATCCTTTTCTTTTTAACTCTGTTTTTTTTTTTGTAATGAAAGTGCAACCAAAATGCAATTTTGCGGCATTTGCTTTCGAGAAAAAACTCTTCTTTTGTGTAGTTATCAAGTTTGAGCTCTACGGTTTTATCTTCTTGTGCTGAGAATCGTTCCAAGGACAAATTTTAGTTAATTTACTAAATGGACTTTTGGTTTATAGTAAAGTGAAAATTATGAAAGGGGTATAATCCGCTTGGGCAGTAATAGCAAATTACGAGAGTAATGAATGGAAACTATGTAACATTCTCCTTATTGCTGCCAGTCGACGATGTGCTGCATATTAGAGTAAGGGTAGCTAGTTTTAGATTTACTGCTAAGTGGGCCCCACAGGAGACTACCGCCCAGTCACACCTTACTCCAGCTTTATGTACTTAGACGATCCTTTTCTATTGAGGTATTTGCGTCTTTTTCTCCTCTACTAAAAGGAAGAATTGCATTGAAGAATATTATCAAAAAATTAAAAATCTGGTATATTATTTTTTGCCTAAGTTCAAACAAAAATATTTGAGATCTGTGCTTGTCCAAATTGGAAACTTTTGTCTGATACTCATAGCAAGTGATTTATCTTTTAAAAGATTTAATTATTATTCAACAATTATTCTCACAGTATCGGCCTTTCCAAACCCTTTCGGTTACCTCCAGATCGGTGTAGACAGTAAGACCTAATGACTTGCGGAACAAAAGCTTGGGGCACTACTGGATTGACCAGCTTCGTAACGATTGTGAATGTCTCCGAATACGGCTATCTGGCTTTACAAAAAAGCAAAAAGTATTGTCTTGCGATCTGTGCACAGGTTAGTATAAGTTACTTTAACTTAGGTTGCCTCGACTGAAATTTATCCTTGACTCGTAATGAGGATTGCCAAGCAGAGAAAAATTGTACGAGAAAGCTTAGAAATCAAATCTTTCATTCAAGGACTATGATCCGTTGACTGCCACTATCGCAACAGAGGAAATTCAATGGACGAGGCACTGCTGCTGTCGTGAGACAGCGCGCAAATTTGGTGTAGTTTTGTTTGGTTCCGCTTTGAATTTGACACCTTGTTTACGGGTTCCCACCATTCAGTGAAAAAATTGCCCGTTTCCGCATTCAGACTGGCTTAAAAAGTATCAGGCAAAATTGTGCGAAGGAACCATACCACCGCTGCCCGCGCTAATGTTAGGGTGGGCAAAAATAGCATAATTGGTCCCACAGGCTGAAATTTAAGCCTTCACGGCAATACCGAGCTCACCGCGGCATGGAACATGGTAGTTAGCAGTATCAGGCACCGGCATAAACGCATTCACAAAGCCACTGGCGTGTATTCGATTAACGAAAAAAAATCACATTGTGACAGACAGCAAACACGCATCGAGCGTTTCCTTAGGGAATGAAGTATCGACTCGGGTCACAACCCTGTTGTAAGACTAGGCAGTGTGACGAAATTTCGTCAACGAGGAGCTGCAACCGCAATGAACTGGCGGAGAAATTTCGCATTCGTCTCTCAATACGACCTAACCGAGTAACTCCTCATTGCCTGTGTGTAAATGGGCAGTAACAATCCATCTCTCAATCTCATCGTACCGCTGCGTAAAAGGTAGTTCGCTACAACTACCAACGCAGGAACAGTTAGTATGACAAAAAGAAATGGCTCCATGGGCGAAAATGAAGTGACACACGTCTAATCAATAGAATGAAACGACAGACAAAAAGACGTGTGTATAAAGGGCTTGGATATTGCTGGCAGAAAGGAATGTTGAGCGAAAATGTTGGATACGTGGAAAAAAATGGAATGCACCATTAAGCGAATTTTCAGAGCCAGTCAACTCCTGAGAAAGTCCCTAGTTGAGCAAATCAATACCTTTTCGCGGATACTACAGTGGTTTTTCGTAGCAAAGGAATACACGCTGGAAGACGCCACGTCTAAATTTCGTATCCTCATAAAATCCATATGGCTATGTGCATATAGTAACGTTGAACACAACCCTTCGCTCCCTCCTTCCATATTTAGTCTCTTCGAGCTATTCGAGACCCAAAGACTTCGTAGACAAGGTGAATAACTCCCGTTATAATTTTTTTTAGTATGGTGCTGGAAAGTACCTCCCGTCAACAAGCACGGTTAATGAAGAAGATGTAACGACGAACTGTGCGTGCTTTTTAGCGACATAGCTGCCTTGGACATGCCTTACGTATGGATGATTATGCCGTAAAAAAGATCCCTAGAATCGGCATCGTTGAGTTGAAACGATAGGGAAGGAATACGGACGAAGGGCCAAATGATAAAAGACCCGTCTACTCTTGGTGGGAATAGCTGAAGTAACTTTATAAAGGAGGGAGATCTTTGCTGAAGGTTTTAGTTGTCAATCCAAACCGACAAACGGTTCTAGTACCAAATAACAGGCGGAAAGATGTGTCGAATATATGTGTATGTATATACATATACCACACATTGAAGCGCCCACAGCCCTCTCAAGTCTAAGCCGCGTTAAACGCTACTATTCCTGGTATCCTGTGTAGATAAGTTAGTAAAAGGTTTACTTATATTGATATTGGTAGACATGTACGATAAATATGTACATACATATGTCTAACTGCATGCGTCATCATACGTTGTAGGTGTACACACTAATCACACGGCTCAAATGCAGCGTCAATGCCGCAGGCTGATGAATTCAATCACTCAATACCACCGAGTACTGTTCGTGGTCGGCATAGAGACGATTGGACAATGGGAATGGTTGCGACAGAGGAAGGTTTGTATATACACGTATACATTAGGGCAAGTCAGTTTGTATGGGATATTTGTTCGACTATGCTCGTATAGCACTGAAGGATTCTAAGTGTAATTCTAAGCAAATTTTCCTAAAGAAACCATGGATCTAAAATCAATTTGGAATTTGCCAATTTGCTAAAACAGGTTTCTTAGCATTTTGCTATAGTGGCGTTAAGATGTGCTCAAGATTTATATAAAAAAATGCCCTAAGGAATCCATGAGGAATCCATTTATCCCCCAGTGGTCGCAACAATGAAAATTTTCACATTTTCTTCTAGACCTATTTTCGCAATTTGGCAAACTCCAAATTTGCCTAGAATTACACTTAGAATCCTCCTATGGGTATATAGTAAAAAAAAGTGTCCCGCCCTAATGTACATACATATGTATATACATATGTAATAGGTGGAATTAGAAAGTCGAGTTGTAGATTTGTATTTGACAGCACTGCAATCGGCTATTGGCGGCGGTGATGAGGCGGCAGCTACCAGCTATTTTAGTGCACATTTTATGGCTAGGTAATATGGGTTAGCGTCGACGTATTTATGTACGTACATGTATACATACAGATATACTCGTATGTATATACATATATACGTGCATTCCTGTAATCGAGCTACCATAAATCTGTGCCTCTATTCCTTTGTGTATTTAGCTACGTGCATTGTGTACATCTGCGCGATAGTCAGAAGTCTCGGCCTCATAGGGTGCATCCCCTTTAGAAAATACTTCTCTAATACTACACACTGCTCCCTTTAAAACAAGTGCAATTTCCCTTAAAAATTTTTTTCTTACACAAGCCTACATTCGACATATTTATGTAGTTAGTTTTCTTGTTGGTTGTTCTTGTTTTTGATTTAAGTTTTGTTTTTGACTCACTAGTACTATCGCTACTCTTCACCTTGAATTCCTCTTTTCGAACTCTCTTAGCTCTGTGTAAAATTTTCAACTATTTTTCTCCCATTCAGTTCCAGAATTAGAGCTGCTGTAATCAAAGTTGTTGCGATTTATTTATTTGTATGTACGTACATATGTGTACTCGCATGTTCTCAATAGTCTATAGTTTTTTGTTTGGAATGGATGCATTTTCCTTTCCAATTCTGATGATAGCGTGGGTTCAATATTTGAATGTCAACAACATGTGTTTCAGTTTGTCCGTTCGTGTGCCCTCAAATGCGATTTAGGCCAAATAAACGCTAGTTTTTTGTTGCCACGAATCAGGGGAAATGTTCTTACTGTCAAGGCTCTTAGAGTATAAACACGAAATGGGGAATTTTTGAGTAAATACAACTGCCGCTTTGTGCGAGAGATTTTGCTCTATTGTAAAAATGAGAATTTTCGCCACCAAAAAATAAGTACATTTTACATTTTAAATTTAAAGCATTTGGTTGTCTAATATAATTGTGCTACTGTTTAGTACGTGACTATCTATATCTATAACGAATAATTAAGTTACACCATTGTACAATTAATAAATTTTAATCTACATATTTTTATTCCTTTTTTTGTATTCTTTTCAAGTTTGAATTTCGTAATATTAACCAATTTTCGGTTGATTTTTCTCTCAGTATTCAGATGCTCTGAAATAACTACCCGTCAAATGTTTCCTATTTCTTTAATTACCCATGTGTTCACTTTTAAACCACTCATCTGGGGTGCGAAAAGAATCTTGCTTCCAATGCACCCTATTTTCTTAAACAGCATTTCAGCCAAAACCAAAGCGTATGACGAATGAGTGAATACAGCCAAAAAACACAAATTAAGTGGCATACAATACTCTTACTACTACAAGTTCAGCCACTCAAAAAAGCACACACTAGCAAGTAAGCAGATAAGAGGAACTATGAAATTCAAATTACCAACCGCCACAATCACCGTTTCGTTTCTCTTGCTTTATCCTTCAAATGAGTGCATGCAATCATAAGTGTGCAATTTGCGGTAATGGAGAGCAGTATGCCAAAAATAAGAGATGATACAAAAGAAGCGAAGAATAATTTTAGTCAATTAAATGAATGAATTGTGTAAAAAATTAAAGTTTGTTTGAAATTTATAATAAAAAGCAAAAGTAAATTTGCATTCAAGTGGACTTCCTTATGATGGTGTTGGTTCGTCCGCTTACGCTTAACTTTTACCCCCTCTTACTTGCACTGCTTTTCACTCCCTCTGTCGCTCTCGCACTCGCTCTTTATCTTTCTCTCTTTCATTCCAACTGTTGTTCATTCAAGCTATTGCTTACATTTCTTATTATTTTTGTTTTTGTTTTTTTGCTGCATAAATTCAAATATTGGACACTTCTGCATTTAAGTGCTGCATTTTAGGGGCCAAAGACGGTGGTGTAGGAAGTGAAAGGGCAGTAAAGTGAAAATAAATAGCTGAGAGTTTGCAAGCTATGAAAGAATTATTGAAAATTGTTGCTTGAAGAGTTGTTGAAAGATGTATGGCAGCTGCTGTTGCCACTGCTACTACATTGTAGACCAATTGATGATTACTGCTTTTAATTGAATTTATAAAAATCTATTTGCATTAACGAATGAGAGCACAGCGAAGTGGGGGAGGTGAAGCTTTAACAGAAATATAAGAAATATCCTAAGTGACTATGGAATAAGAAAATTTAAGTGCATAGCGAAATAACAGGATGGGAGAGAGAGTGGTATTGGTAGTAGATATTGACAGCTTGAGTAGCATGCTGAAAGGCCCTTAGAGATATAAAGCATGTTCAAGCAAAGAATTCGCAATTGCATTGGCTGTCTTATTTTATTTTTTATATAACAAAAGCGAGCGTTTTATTTCAAACCAAATGAGATTAAAAAAAAAACCATGTTATGCTCAATTTAAAGAGATTAAAACTTTTCAGGAAATTAGAAATAGCGAAATTACAAATTTGAACTCGTGAAACATTTTCAATTTGAGTAAAAAAATTTTAATTAAATATGTTGAACTTAAGTTTTAAGCCAACTGTGCATTAACTTACTCATTCATTTTCACAGCTACGACATTTTCAGATAGCTCGCCTAAAAGTATGGAAGCTTTTATATTTATAAAATTCTAAATACGTAGGTACATAATTCTGTTCGCACTTCTCAAATTAAGTATATAGCAATTAATTAAAGTTATAGATTTTCTGAGGTCCTCACTAGTGGTGGCAAACTATCGATAGTCGCGACTACTTGTACCGATAGGCCAAAAGTTCTACATTCAAAAAAATAACACTTGATCACACATCTACAAGCCAAGGTCAGTAATTTGACTTCTGATCTAATTACCTAAAAGTATTTTCGAACTGAAATCATCTTACATCTCTTTCTTCTGATTTTTTTGTGATACAAATTTCAATTAACGAATGAGTTATGTTGAATTTGATTTTCAAAACATATGGCAAACCCACTAAATGTAGTACGGAATTCAAGAAAGGACTTCAAGTCCATTTTTGGGACTACCCATATTTTAATATTGCAATTTAACTTGATAAAATATTATAGTTTAACTTTTAAACCCGTTTCAGCCCTCTTGAAACCAATCAACAAATTTTTTTAACATCCTTTCGTTTGACAACCATATTTTAATAATTAAAATAACCTGTGTATTATTAAACTAATAAATCTTTTTCAAGCCCATTTCGATTGATACCCATCTTTTAATAATTCATCTAACTTACTAAATAATTTGAATGTAAATTTTTAAAACACGTAGCAGCCCTCTTGAAACATTCCAAATGTTCAAACTAAGGATTTCTTAACATCCTTTTAGTTTGACATCCATATTTTAATGTTTTATATACATAACTTGTGCATAAGTTAACTAAATTCGACTCTTGAAACAGGTGGCAACCCTCTTCAAAGTATTTTCAGATTACTACATTCTTAAACCCCTTTCGTCTGGCATCCATATGGTGATACATATTTATATTACCTAACTCCCTTAATTTAAATGATTTTGAATTTGATTTTTAAACAGTTGGCAACCCTTCTGTAGTTAAGTTAAGAAAACAACTTTTCAAAACCATTCTGATTCATACCCATTTTGCAATAATTTATTTATTAATTTTTTTAAGTAATTTGAATTTTTTTTTTTTTTAAATCAATCAATTGTTTCCCAACTGCCTATGGTCACTCAAATGTACACACAAACACGCACATATGCACCTATGTATATACAAATAACTAGAACTTCCTCTTGTTCAAACGCTCCAGTTTCGCTTATGTCCTGCGCATTCTTAATAAGTATTTTGCTGCCAAACAAAAAAGTAAACTGGAGCTACATACATATGTATCTCCAAAGTAAGTTCCAAATTTTTGTTGTTCTTACGAGGTTGCGCACTCACACGCACACACACGTACCCACACAAATTGAGATGAATTGAATTATCTATTTGCCTCCGAGTCTAGCAGTACAACCACAAAATCGAGAAAAATCTGGTTGAGCTCTATATTACTTCTTTGGTTGCCACTTCAATTGGGATAAGATAGTAGTAGCAGCAGCGGCAGTGGCGCGTGCGGCATGCCACACGATACGTGCATACAATCGTTCGAGTATATACTGCGCATCCTGCTGACTGACTGCCACGCTGCCTGCCTGTCTGTATGACGATTGTTGATTTAACAACTGAATACTGATGCGCTGTGGCGACCGGCGGCTGGCGGCGGAAGTGGCTCGAAGGCAATGCAGTACAACTTAAAATTTACTTAAGTTTCAGTTTATCTTCTTAATTAGTGGCTGAATGCTGAGAGTCGTTTTGTGTATTTGCGGCTTAAATATGGGCGTTACAGAAGTGCGGTTGGGCGTGTAGAAGGATATACTGCCACAAATTGACTGTTGCAATGGGCGTTCGCATGCGATGGTTGGTGGTGGCGGTGGCTTTGGCGCTGCAAGGTTCCAATTTCGACAGACGCTCTACTTTGTTTGCGCTGATGTGATGATGCATTCATTTTGCTGATAGGTTTGCTTTGTTTTCCTGCTGCGCTTTTTCTCCGCATTCGTCTTCTCCCAACTCAACTTTGCACCAGCTCAGTACATTCATTATCATTCCGTTTAGTTTGATTTTACTTTGTGGATTATCATTAGCTGGCAATTATGCGTTTGTCTTTGTGATTTTTGCTCCGAAACCGAGATGGGTATGAGGAGTGTAGGCGTTTGCGATGGAGTGGAAGTGCAGGGTAGTGCATTTAAGTGCGCCAAAAGTTCATCGCTTTTATCTGTTTGCTTTTCATATTTAGACAGAAATCTGCATTTGCTTTAATTATTGCCGCTTGCACTCCTCATGCAGTTGTTTGCTTCTGCAACCTGAATTTCGAAGCTCTATTTTCAATCTATTTATGCTGGCGGGACATGCAACGCTAATTCGTTCAATATTTGTGTAGGTGTTATTATTGCTGTTTGCATGCAAGCGTGTGTGTGTGAGTGTGTACTATGTGCTTAAACAAGGATAACAATCGCTTATTTAATGCCCTTTGACATTTTACAGGCGCACCCACCTCTCGTTCTCTTCGCCACATTTTCGATTGCTTTTATGCTGGCCAGCGGCCATCTAATCGTCCCCACCATTTACCGCAGGCAAAAGCTTATCGCAATGGCTTCATCAATAAACATCGAAGACCAGAATGTCTGCCTCCCTATATGAAATTTTGTGTTGGCACTGTTATTATGCACCTCATCCACCTAATAGTCCTCTGCCTACTCACCTCTTCTTTCCTTCATCGTTTTGTACTCGTTTTGTTTGACAATACTTCATCACAAAGTGAAACGACTACTCATGTAAGGAGGTATGATGTTGTTTGTTTTGTAACAACAAAAGCTGAATGCATGTGGCAATTACATAAACCATGCCACCTTATCGTCATTAAGTAAGGAAAATTTAAACATTCAGTTTTTTGACCACCACTCAATTTTTGTGGCCACATCAAAGGCATGTGTGACCGAACTCTCTGGTAGAAACTCCCTCGAGCGCGCTACCCAAGCAAATGAGTTTCTAAACGAATATTGTTCCAGCGAGAGATTACGGTTCGTGAAGTAGATAGTTAATAGAAAATCTGTTAATCTGTTTCAGGCTAAGTGCAAGATACTTATTCGGGTATTTCCAGCTAGGGTCTGGCAGTAGGCACAAAATGAAAGTGGAGGAGGTCCCCAAACCCAAAAACAAATCAGCTACTTTAAAGAATGGGGTGGAATCTCAAAGAAAATATCAGTTGGGAAGGTGACTTGATTTATCTGTACGCGTCCCCAGTGGTTACAATTGTGCTATTGTGCAACTGCGATAATACGACGAAGGACTCAAGGGGTCAATCAGAGACAAACACACTCAATAGCTGATCTCCCTCAAAGTGAAGCAGATCGAGAAAGCAATCTAGCAAAAACTGCGAAAAGAGAACTTTCGAAGTTCAAGGCTGCAATCAAAAGTAAGGGCAGCCAAGATAGATGAACATTGCATTACCAGACAAGACAGGCGATGTGCTGGAAAACTCAATTTGGGCATCTCATTGGTCCTAGGATTACACCTTTGCCTCTTTATCAGCTGCTTGAAAGCTCAGCAAGCTGGGCAAGAGAACGCAACGAAGTCGAGGTGTTGAGTGCAATCTTTGGGATTGGGGAACGACGGCCAGGCAAAGGCATCGATTTGCGTAGGTACCGCGACACTAGGGTGTTCAAGATAAAAAAACGGACTAAGCTTTGCTGGAGCTCATAGTTTTATTGGGAATATTATTCTTAAGCCTTATGACAACTGTTGGTACAATACTGGCTTGAAAAGCACAAACAGAGGGCTAGGGGAATTTATTCTTCAACAGAGCAAGAGAAAGTTAGGAAAATTCATAGTCAGCATGGTTATCATCGACGCCTTGTTATGTAAGCTTTGCTTGGAGGACGGCAATAGTACATACCACTTTCTCTGCAGCTGTTTGGACAAAGTAAATACTCTATCCCTCGACTCAGTAAGAGTGGAGCATGTCACTAAGCTAATCCAATCTAAACGGCACGCACCACTTCAGCATACAGCCAGCCAGGGAGCCTTCTTTTCTTACTTGAGCAACAAAATTCCACTTGATTCTCTTCATCTTCTCAACCGCTAACTTTTGCTCAGCTCTGCTTGCGGACGTTACTGAGAGCTCCTCCAACATTATCTGATGTTCCGTGAGGTGGTCATTAGAGTAAATTCGCCTAAAGTTCCCAGCTAAGGCGGCTGTATCATCAAATGTACATGACCATCTTCACCAGATCGATCCCGCTCTGAGATCTTTGCACATTAAAATCTGTATCTTCAATTCTGATCTGACTTCTATGTAAGCTTTAGTCAAATATAAGGTCGCTGTCAAAAACCGAAGGAGCGTGCTGAAACAGTAGAAATTTTAGACGGCGATCGCACCTCATCGGACACCAAAACTGTGTGTATCCATTAGTGGACAAGATCAAGTGTCGAGTGGCGAGAAAGCTGCATAAATTTTCACCAGCGGCGAAGTTCGGGTCGCCACTACAACTACTGGCGCAACAGAGTATGCATGCTTATGCTAAAAAAATTAGTCTCGTTGCGAGTAGGGTACCTCAACCAAGTCTTCAATATGTCGCTGAACACTTTCGTCATTCCTTATTAGTGGAGATCATGGAGAGTGGTACTACACTGACGATTTCTGACGAACTTTGATATCAGAAACTGGTACTCCAAATTTGTAGTATGGACTCTAGAGACTAAATATCAACGGTATCGAACAATATTTCCCACGCTGAACTTGAAAAGTCCGGTGAGATCCTTTTTTCCGAGCTATGGTCACAAATAACTGCCTGCGGGTCCATTCGCAGCGTTCTCTAAGTCCCTTACATATATTAGCTTAGGTTTAGGTGGCAGCCCCTTGTTCAGGGGCTTACTTAGACCATGGAAGTTGGTCCTTTGTAATACCAATGCGAGCGGTAACTGCTAAGGTAGAGCGAGAATCGCTGAGTGTCGATAAAGAAGTTTCACCGGCGTCTAATCTTAATCACGCAGAGCTCCTGTGGACTTCTCAGAAAGTATGAACCCGATTGCCTAAGCCGAGCAGTCTAGGATGAAATGCTGATATGATTCCACCACGTCGTGCCTTTCGTATGTCCTTCGCCTACTATGAGCACTTTCCGTATATGTAAATAATGATTGAAAAGAGCTGAGTCAACTCAACAAAAGCGTGTTAATTTTATCTGCGATATGTGATTGCCACACTTGTGCATCTCGTTTGCTATCATAATAGTTGCATAGCATCAGGGTTGCAAATCTTGTCTGTAAACGATGCTGGGAGACAAAGCTCAAGGGGAAGAAAGGAAAGTGACAAGTGAGCTACGTGAACTGAGGTGAGAAGCCACGAAGATTTTGAGGTTGCATAGAAAAAGTGAGGAAAAGGCGACGAGGCTAAGGGTAGTTAGAGCACAGAGTGTTAATTGTTATATGCAAATTTTTGTGTGTTGTATACAAAAGTGCAACAACAACAAGAGCAGTAACAAGATATGTAGTAGTTGGCACTAAGCGCCGAAAGTGTTGCAAAAATGCAAATTTGCTTTGCGCAGGCAAAAGCAGTGAAAGGAGATGTTAGGAATATATCACACAAAATGAAAAGAGAAGCGAGGTGCAAGCGCTGTGAAAGGGTGGCTGAAAGTGCAAGTGTGTGGAGGAGACATGCAACAACAGCATTTTAGGGCGCCGACCGATGGAGAACGAGGTTGGCTATGTTGATTTTATGTTTGTTTTTTCCAACCAACGCCAGTCTCATCCCATTGGCAGTATTGTTTTTGTTCACGCCGCTGATATGGCGTGTTGCAACACGACACCACAGTCAACCAAGCAAAAGCGGATCTAATGTCAGTCGAAACGTGCAACACATAAGTGATGCGTAATTTGCATTTGACAGATACGCAATGTCACCAGCAAAGCAGCCAGCAAAAAGGAGACCAAATAGAGGGTAGTGTAAATTAAAGAAGAGAGGAGGTGTGTTGGCGTGATGGAGATGAGTTAGAGGAGCTGCGGTGGCAGCGCCACAAATTAGTGGAGGCAAGCAGACAGCTTGGAAGGCAGCTGGTAGGAAATGTGTATATATATGTATGTAGCGTAGCTTGGAAGATTGGGAAAATGATCGGAAGCTAGACGCTGAACGCATCTATGCTCATCAGACAGACAAATTGCTCAAAGCTTAGTGAGTTGGGTTGCATGCATATATGCATCTGAGAGTGTTGTGGCATGATTGCCTGCATAGAATGCGGTAAATGGACACACAAATCAGCTGCCATACACGCATACCCACCACAGCATTCTTCACCTGCCATTTTGAGGTGTGGGTACACTCTTTTGCACACTGCACTGGTCGGTTGGTTGGTTTGTACTTGTCGTTGCCGT
Organism: Rhagoletis pomonella; assembly: GCF_013731165.1. NCBI lineage: Eukaryota > Metazoa > Arthropoda > Insecta > Diptera > Tephritidae > Rhagoletis > Rhagoletis pomonella. The sequence goes on along the minus strand of NW_023458562.1, from coordinate 44,737,989 downwards.
TGCCTTTGGCGCTGGACCGCGTACTCTGCTCGCTGTTTGATTAATATTTACTCGTATGCCTGTGCGCTGCTGATGAGCGCCTCGCATGTGAATGCATCCAACACAATTCTCACACCTTTGCCAGCTGTCTGCCGCTGACATTTGATTAGCTCGACATGTCGAAATGTTAATTTTGTTACCGTTTTGTGACACGCCAAAGCGCCGGGGGTATGTGAGCAAGAGAACAAGCTTTGGTAATTGGAGGGGTTCAGCAGAAAGGTAATGGTGAAAATTTGAAAGTGAAAATTTACAAGGATTTTCTATAAAAGCTTAAGTGACTGCATAATTAATAAAAATGGAAAAAATATGCCGAAATATTAGAAGTGCAGGAAAACTTCAAAATAGTTTGTGACTTTTATATTTTGTGTACATTTTTTTGAAGTTCTAACTTGTCCTCTTTTTGGGACATAGTTGGTGTGAATTTGGGCGGTAACCAAATGCGGCTGTGATCAAATGTGATTTAAAGTCTTACCGCGTGAATTCGGATCAGACATATACTAGTTATCCTAAAAGACCGCCAAAATCGAGAGCTAAGACTTCGAAAAAATAATAGCCAGCTTTGGCAACCCCCATTTGACCTACCAACCAAGGTGATTAGTGTGTCCATTCCATACTGCCGATTTGTATCGAGATGCTTGCATTTGGGGGCACTGATCAAAGCATTAATGACGGGTTAAGCCATCATCGGCAGGTACCCACGTAAAATGGATCAGATGTTGTTCACTTTGTGCGAGATCCATGGACATGAGGAGGCTCATATATCCAAGACTGAACGCCTGCTGGTCATTGGCACCTCCATCCGGTCCTTGCCTGGTAACATTTTTTTAGTGTCTACTTTCCGCCACCTCATCAGCAGTTTCTCACTATGACGTGTTACTATAAAGTTTGAGCTAAAAATAATTCTGACTAAATCGGGAATACGCATGTTGAACTTTAGACATACGACATCGAGGAATCCTGGTTATTAATACGATCTATCTAGCGCCTTTTACAGAAACAAGGCAGACTGATGGGCTTAAAATCTTTGGATAGAATATGAGAACTCTTTTCGGTTCTCGGAATAGGCTTTATAGTATATTGTTCTCTTCTTAAAAATACTTCTGTTAGTTCAGAGGCTCTTAAGGAGTTCTACGGGGCTTTAAAGGGTCCAATCAGGCCGACATTCCTCTCTAGTCATTCGACTAGACGATATAGAGCTGTCTTTATGACCGAGTCACAGGCAGAGATCGTTTGACCAAATTTAAAAGGTCTTTAGAGGACCCCATCAGCGCAATATTTCTCTATCGTCTCCTGGAAATGGCATCACAATCGATTGGAGGGTGTAGAGGTGTCTTTATGAAGGAAACGCAGAACAGGCTGAAAACGTTTGACCGAAGTCCCAAGAAAGTCTGTAACAATTCTTAAATTCTGTTTTGGGAGATTAAGTAGAAGTCGGAATCTCTTTAAATTGTATCCCTGAAGTAAACATTTTGTTTGGCGTAACTCTATTGAGTAGCGCCAGTGCTGTTATCTCATTGCTCCTTTTCTCTCCTAAGTTCTTCTCTGATTGTCGCCGCCGCCTGACTTTCACTGAGGATGGCGTTCATCTCATTGCGGTAATTCTCTACACAGATTTATCTCCGCACATAGATTGATGGCGCAGAGTGTACAATGTGGGTGTGAGTAAAAAGTTGAAACTTTAGATGCAACTTTTTTTTGTAAATTTTTGACAATAAATTTGAATTTTTCGGTTGGACATCTAAAAGAAAAGTCCATAAGCGCCAAAACCAAGTTCTGTTTGTGAGACCTGGCCAGCAAAGTATTCAATTTCCTCGGGAGTTAATTTTTCAACGAAGTTGTTTGGGGGTTGAACGACACCCTGACGACATTGCAATCTCTGCAGCTGGGAGCTAGCTTCCCATCCTGCACCTCCACAGCCCTTTGTAGTTGAGTAGGAATGTTGTCGATTTGAACCAGGAACTTGAAAAACTTCAACAATTTTATCGCCCATGCCAGGCTACAATTATATAGCAGGTCGGAAAAAGTAATATAACACATGTGCCCTTCCCCGACGGATGGCATGAGTTACAAGGAAAATAGGCATCTATGTATGTAGGAGAACCCTCAGTGCCTCATTTTTTGCTCTTAGTACAGTTTACTGCTTCGTCGTCTCGGTTCTGTGCAAGAATATGCTTAAATTTGGAGAATTTATGATACTCTATACATTTTCGCAGTGCGCTCTCTATGAAACTGCCATCACCTTTCTAATTTCAGACTTTTAGCTTCACATTTCGGCGTTACAAAGTTCCCTGTCAGAAGATACTTCATTACTTCAAAAATTCCATGTAAAGATTCAAAATTTTTCCAAAATACTCCACTGCAGTTGCAAGTCAAGCCTAAAGCCATTAAATAACTTTCCCAGCGCGACTCGAAGATTAAAGCTGAAGTTTCAATTTTTTATTGCTCCTACTTTTGTCACCATTTTCTAGCAGCAATTTTTCCGTGATTTAACTCACTTCAACTCACCGAAAAGTCATAAATCATACATTTTTGTGCCAAGCTAGCATTTTTCCCAAAAAAAAAAATAAAAATTGGCAGCTTATATGTGAATCTGCGTGTGTATGTATGTGTGTTAGTGTTCGCATGTTATTTATATATTTTCGCAGCTAGAGTCTCAGCACCATTTTCCATTATTCTACCACATACAATAGACTGCGGCGAACAGCTGTTCATATTTTTTCTTAGCTTTCTTTTGACCACCATGTCGTATGATGAACATCGAATTTATTGGCTTTGAACGAGCGCAATGAAATTAGAGAGAACGAAAGCCGATAGCTCACATATTTCGCAAAGCAATTTGTAGTTGTAAAAAGTGTGAAATTGCTGCTCAAATGCGCGTAAATAATGACCCACTGTGTGGGATGATAAATGCGCGTGGTTTGAAGTGAAAAAAACGGCCCAGAAAAATATGAAAAATTACAAAAGTTCACTCTTTTGCTAATGGCAAGATACAAGATTTTATATAAACGAAATTATGATAAAAACTTAAATAAAAAAAAAAATATATATTTTTATAAATCTATCGATAAATAATGAAAACTCGATAGCCCTTTTAAGTATACGTATATCAATCGATATCGTTTACACGTAGCTAATGCAAAGCATTTTTATAATTATATCCATAAACTTATCGATAACAGCAAAAATTTGGTGTTTGATATATATCGATGATTGTATCTTCAATATTTCGACTGCTATATCTAGAAAAAGTTTTTATTATTAAAAAAATGGAAATATTGCCGACAATGTTCATAACCTTATCCACGAAAATCGGGAACCAATATCACGTATCTTATTGCTGTACGCATAACCTATAAAATCGATAAATTATAAAATATCGATAACCGCCATTAAGAAAAATATTGGTAAACGAAGTCGTTTTCGGGTTTATCGATATATTTATCGGTTTTGTTATCAAAATATTTTAGGCTAGCTATCGATATTTTCATTGAGGAATCATGACGATATTATGACATGGCTAGCGATGTGTTTATCGTTTTAGTTATCAATATTTCTTTCGATAAATTAATCGATGTTGGGAAAACACGCGACATGACTGTAAAATTTACCGTGACGCTGCTGTACAAAAAACGTCGAAAAGAGATTATTTTCCCATCTAAAATAGCAGTAAGCTCGAAGTAGAACTTGCTAAAAGAATTTTCATATCGTCTTTTGCTCTCTTTAAAACACCTTGCGTGAAATAACTTTACATTAAGGGTGCCGGTAAATCAGTACCTTATTCAGAACAAAGAATTGTAAAGCTCACCGAAAGATGGAAGATCATCGAGCAAAAGAATGCAAAAACAAGCATTGACTCCTCCAACAATATCTTAGCTGCATTGCTGCCATTAAAAAAATTTCTTCGCTTCTTTCTTACCTTCGCTTTTTATCTCACAAATTTACCTGATTGGACTTGATTGTTGGCCTCTTTCATCTCTTCCCTGCTTTGCATATATACATTTGTATGTACTTATGTAAGTATGTATGCTAGGGCGGGTTAATTTGTATGAGAATTTTTTTTTCGCTATGCGCTATAGAATGGTTCTACGTGTAATTCTAAGCAAATTGACGAAAGAAACTGTGTCTAAAATGAATTTGGAATTTCATTTTTCAGTTACCAAAAGCAAGAATCTTCATTGAAAACCTGTTTTTTCCGATACTTTTCTTTTATAGACGAGTAAATTTTTTGGTGAAGGTTTTGCTCAATTTCCTTCATGTAAAAAATCGTCGAACATTTTTCGTATGGCTGAAAATGACTCACACCGTCAACAAAAAAATTTCCAAAAACCAATGGAAAGTCTTGGCTACCTCAAATTTGCTCTTTATTTTATTAAAATTGAAAGGGCTAAAATGCTTTTTTTTAAATTTATTTGTTATATTTAAATAGTTCATAAACAAATTTTTTTATTTATTGAAAATTATTATTTTTTCGAGCGCTAACTGGAAGATTCAGATTGAAGGGTGCTAAAATTTGCAATTCTTTTTTGTGAATGACAACGAATATTCAATTTGTGACTGCATGAAGTAGTCGTTTTATTTGACACAGTCTATTGTACATACCAAGGTACATTGAACAGGTAGTATCAGTAGAGCAGCTGATTTGATTTATTTTCAAATTATTTGGTCTCGAAAATGTCAAATATTTTTGATTTTTTCTCACGAAAATTATAAGTTGTTAAAATCCATTTGCTTGTGAAACCTTTTTCCATACAAAACAAGCGATTGAATAGCAGCTTTTGGAACGTTCGCCCAACTCGGCAGCACGACCGCTGATTACTGGGCCTTGCAAAGGATGGATCAATGCTTCGAGAAGCAAACAAATTTACTAGGAAAGAAAGTTGCATCAATTTTTATTTTTTCCAATTTAAATTTTTTATTTTTTATAATTTTTTGTATTTCACATGGCATGCTTTGATTTAGAAGAAAAAATTCAGAACAGTTTTTGACACTTTCGATTCCAGAAGCAACAACAAAATACACGCAAATGTTGTTTTTGCTCTACTGATACTACCTGTTTAATGTGCCTTGGTACATACATATACATACGTGGCTCCAACTACACCTGCAGAGCGTTGTTCGATGAACAGTAAAAAAGAGTCCGTATATAGATGCATATGTATATACACACATATATATACAGATGGTAAGGCTTACAGCTCTATAAGCCCTTTAATTAATTTATGCAAACGTTGATTTTCATTTCCCCATTTTCAAAAGAGTATTTTCGCTGTACGCACTCGCCAAACGCTTCCATATAACCATTATTTCGAACAGTTTTTTTTTACTTTTTCGCTACTCTTTTATTTTAGTCATTAGTACTATGTATTGTGTATGTTTTCACGCCACGGGCGACATTAACACTGATTTGAATTGACAAGAATACTAAGGTAGAAAGAAAGTGCGAAAGACAAGTAATCAATCGACAATTTACAGCCGCTGTTGAAAAAAAAGTAATAAGCATTGAGGCTGACGCTGGCTAATCGAATTAGGCGGGAAACGTAACATGTGCAGAAAATGGGCGTTAAAAAAAAAAATAATAGACAAAGTAACAGAATGCTGTTGTGATTTAATGGAATAAATAAGTAAGTAAAGCCGTTTGCTTTAAATATCGACTAAAAACATGTGGCGCCTTACTTACTTTTATAGATTTTCTAAAATTTACATTACTATAAACCTTGGTAAGTCATAATATCCATGCCTCTCTTTTCATTGCACACGCATTTTCGCTTTATTTACTTCACCCCATTCCCAGGCGAAATTTTCTTAAATGCGTGCGGTCAAGCAACAAATTTTAAAATTTCCGCCTAATTTGTAACAGCATCCCCTCTTTTTTATTTCTAAATATATACATTCATACGAATACATATATTCCTCACTCTCACATACTCTCTGCAATTATTGCCGCTCTACCAAGCGCTGTTTCACAAGTTCAATATACTAAAAATCGAAAAATAAACATAGAAAATCAACAATTTGTAGCCTACGCGCGTTGCGTAAAAGTAAGTACATAAAAAAAGCGTTGTAGAAAGGGTTGTAAACATATTTTTGTCCAAAACATTTTGCTTTCATTTTTCATTCCTCTTTTTTGCCTGCTTTTGGAAATTTTTTTTTTAGCACATCATGCGCTTATCCTTTAACCATTTTCTATTTTGTGTTTATTTTCGTTCGTTCGTTTTGCGTCGGTGCTGCAAATTTATTTATAGCAACAGGCAGCCTTAATCCAACGGTGGTGTACCATACCATAAATACGTTGTCGGTTAGTGGAAAGAGGTGAATGAGAAGTGCAGAGGATGCGTGACGAGCAAGTGTAACCTAAAGCGCTGGCGTAAATGAAAAAAATAAATAAATAAAAAATTATGTAAACATGGTTCGAAAAATTTTAGAATAATGCACGACTCGCTGCTTTCGGCCAATTTTCAGCTACACAGCTTCGTATTTATTTACAAGTTCTTGTGCTGCTGTAAGTATATGTATGTGTACATGAATTGCTTCCTGCTAACTGTTGCTGCTGCAAGCTAACACAACAGGAGCTACATAATTTTTATGGGAAGTCCAGCATGTGTTGCTTTCCGGCATAAAAAACGTAGAAAAGTTGCATACAAAAAAAAAACTGGCGAAAAAAATGTTTGCTCGGGTAAAACGCATAAATTTTACGTCTATTCACGTAGTGCTCGTAAAAATATGCTATACACTCATATTCATGTATATGTAGCTTACACACATGTAGATTAGAGTGGTCCAAAAAATTTTTTTCTGAGATAGGGTTTGGAGTACCTTCCAAAATTGATCCTCTTGCCGAAAGAGGTGCTGGTACCAAACTTTACGTTTCTAAGGATGCTCATGATACAAATTGGTTAAGCAACTTAAAAACCTTTCAAATTTAAATTATCTACAAAAATATCACAAGCTTCAGTTGTCATGGTAACAGTAGCTTTTTATAAAAATCACCAACATCTTTGCCAGTTTCATAGCGATCTAGTAGCGCATTTCAAGGTTTTTGTGCACCCTGTATTAGTTACACTAGAAATTGAAAGTTGGTATAGATATTACAAATATGAAAAGGAAAACATCTAAGGGGCTGCCGCATTTTCTATGACAAAACTTTTTTTCCCCATTTAAAAATTGCACCACTCTAATGAACATATACATATGCATATGTTCATAGATTTTCATGTACATATGTATGTATAAGGCATGTTGCAACAGCGCTTTATAGCGATTGTAACAAATTTTCTTCTGCTAGTTAAATTATTCATTGGCTTCCTATGATATATGATACACTTAGAAATGCATATTCAAGTGCATAGTCATAGGCCAGCATACATATTTAACTATGTACTTAAAGTGGAGTGAGCTTTAGCCACATAAAAGGATTTGATGCATACATAATCTACTTTTAGGCGCTTAAACCAGAAGTCAACGCGTAGGCCAGAAATGGAACTTTTTGTAATAATATGGAGAGCTTTGAAAAGCTCGTAAGGCATCCAACATTAATGCTTCGTTTCAATTAGCTTTTCAGGCTTTGTTCGGAAAATGTTACCCAAATGCTTAGGTAATTCTGCTGAGAAAAAAAACACTTTCATAACTCAAAAGTTTTGGTTTCAAATAGCTTTTGAGTACAAAAATTGTTTTGATTTGAATAAATGTCTATCTTTCTATATCTGAATTGCTCTGCATCAGAGCTTTAAGTGAGTAGAACAAAAAGCTTTCAAAAAATTTAGCGTGCGAATTGAAAACCTTTTGTCGAAAAATTAACAAATCGACACTAAAAGTTGAGCTTTTTATAGGGAATCTTTTTCTCAGTAAGAAATATATATATTTACAAAATATATCACTTTTATCATAAGCTTCGGTTTCTAATAAAATAAATGAAATAGATACTTATCTATTCATCTATTTTAAATTTATTTAAATTTTAATCCCAAATTTTAAAGCTTTCACTTCGTGGAACACAATTTCCCTGTGAAAATTACATAGCGCTTTTCGATAGAAATGTTTATTTTGAGTTATTAAGTATTTGCTTTGATACACCTATGACTGAAGAGGTAGTAAAATTTTGGTATCGAACTTTCAGCAACAAAGCTTTTTACAAAAGTTGTCTTGGAACTCTTTTTTCATAGCAAATAATATTTATGGTTTTGAAGCATTATAAAAAGAGTTCCGGTCTATAAAAGCGCTATGCTGGATAAATCTTTACGTGATGCAATTTTACAGTGACCTCCGCGGTTCTTCCTAAATTCACCCCAGCTTTTTTCAAAAAATTTCGGGAGCAAATACTACTTTGAAGCTTCCCATAAATCAAAAACTGCCAGTTACTTTCTTAAGGCTTAGTAAAAAGAAATTAGTTTATTGTACCAAATTCTTGAAAATCTCGTGCAATTTCGCTGAATGGGTCTCGAAAAAATGGTATTAGTACTAATTTCTTTCTAAAAACTTTGCCTATTTTAATTTCACCAGCGCAAAAGCCTTGTATATGTATGTTTATTGAGACCATAGACGGACCATAAAAACGTTTTTACAAAATGGATAGAAAGCTCCATTGGCGGAAAAATTCCACTTTAAAGCTTAAAAACCTTTGTGTCACTAAAGGCCATATACTAGCGTTTGACCTTTACTAAAGTACACTTAAGGAGCTTTTTTAAGCTTCCGGTATATATTTCACAGACAGACAAAATGTAAAAGCTCTTTTGCACTGCATTAGGAAAACCAATAATAAGGAAGATAACGATATTTATGCACTCAGTTGGGTGGAAAATATTCTAATCTAACGAATTGTGCCATTAAAAACGGCAGAAGAAAGTTCAAATATAAAAAAAATCGTATCAGAAAAATCAATAAAAGCTTTTGAAATCCATTTTTGTGCGCTTCAACACCTAAGCTGCCAAGTCAATTTTCCGGTTGAAATTGAGTGGAATTTCCTCTTTTTTTATGTTTGACGGCAGCAGCGTTCCTGCAAGCCAATAGCGGCAATTGCAATAAAAGGGCAATCATTCGCTGCACGATTTTGCTAGTCAGCTAGAAAAAATTGTTTCAAAAAATGCGTGGTGAGGAGCTGCAGTTGCAGCACTGCACATTTTCCAATCGAATGAATTTGTAGTTTTGAGCCATTTTCACATTCATTCATTCATTTCACTTTACTTCCCTCCCGGTTGGCTTAGTTCACTGGCAGCCGCAGTTAACTCAAAAAATAATGAGTAGGCACATTGTGCCATAATCTCTTTTGTTTTCTTTTTCGCCTTTCGTTTGCTTGCTCACGCTCAACAAGTAGCAATGATTTTCATTTGTTGTTGTTTCAGTAAGCTCATCATTTTCGAGATCATTTTAGGCGTCACACTCTTCAGCACCACCATCCATGCCGCCAACAGCAAAGCTCCACCCTCATATCCCCTCCCATCTTTAGCAGCTTCTCAATCAATCTCATCAGTTTCATGATAATACCGCTGCGAGTACTCGTGAGCTTGCTCAAATACACATAATCCTTGCCATTATTGTTGACTGACTAATGCACTGTCGGGCTGTTTGGCTGAATATCACAGCAGGCAGCTTTGTCCTGATGCTTAGCTCAACGTACGAGCTTTCGCCAAATTTCGTTGGCAAACACAATTCACCACTCCCTTGAGTGTATTTGCTTTTGCATTGTAGTTCGGATTATTTTTTAACTACTTTCCTATTCTTCTGATTTTGCTATTTGCCTTCTCTACATGAATGGTTGTGAACGCATTGGTTTTGAGTGAATTATTGGCAAAAGTATGCATACTGATGCTTCGACGTAATAACTGATCAAATTTGGTTTTGGTTTTTGCCACCCAAACGTTCGAAGGTCCTCCCTGCCTAGATTTATGAGCTGTTTTGAAGCTTCTTGTGAAGGACAGATGAACCGCTTAGCTTGTCTTTGCCCCGGACATTCATTCAAGTGCCTATCGAATTTTTGTCGACCCACTTGTTTATGACCTCCCTTAAGTGGGCTTTGGTGAGCCCGTAAAAGGGTTCCGGGCCATGGAATAGTGTGGTAGCTCCGTGTTTTGCTAGGCGGTCCGCCTGTTCATTACCGTCATGGCCCTCGTGCCCTGGCACTCAGCCCAGTAATACTGTGTTCTTGCTTCCAAGACCGTTTAGGGTGTTGAGGCAGTCGTACACTAGTTTTGATGTTATTATGTGGGACCTCAGTGCTAGCAAGGCAGCCTGACTGTCCAACAAAATGCAGATGTTTTTAGAGGATGTTCCTCTTCTGAGGCATTCTCTGCCACAGATATCGATCGCATGAATCTCTGCTTTGAAAATGGTGGGGTAGCTGCCCATTGGTATCGATCTTTTAAAATTCGGCCCAAATATACAAGCTCCAGTTTTTCGATCTTCAAGTTTTGATCCGTCAGTGTACCAAACTTCAGCTCCGGGTTTGGTGCAGGGGTTTCCTGTGCTCCAGGATGCTCGGTCCGCAATAGATACCTTGAAATTCCTAGAAATTACTAGTATCGGAGCTACTGAGTCCCTCATATGCATTATGGGGTCATTTGTGAATTTCATAAGGACCTTCATATGACCTGTCATGTTTCCGGTTTTTAACTCGGAAGTATTTAGGAAGGGCGGTATGCCTACAAGAGCACTAAGTGCATCAGCAGGACAGGTCCGCATAGCCTCTGTTATACCAATGCACACCATTCGGTGCAGTTTGCTAAGTTTTGCGCTAGCAGTTCTTTGTGTCGCTTTTGTCCACCATGCCAAGGATGCATAGATGACTATCGGCTTCACAACTGTGTTGTATGACCAGTAAGTCATTTAAGATGTATACGAAGCTGTAAAAAGCTCTGTACGCGTATATAAATTTCATCCCCGGTTAAAAAAAGGGATTAAACTGGCTTGAGGTTTGTTACTGCCTTCCATAACATTCACAAATATGTATTATATAAGTGTTAATCCCAGATAGCGATTTTAAAGGCTCGAGCGCCTAAATTTTCAAAGCTTTCTGCCCAGTTAATAAACGTCTGGCGGGCAAATAAAAGTTCTCTCTGACAAACACTGATCAAAATTAATCAGCTATTAAAAAATCTTAGTATAACCAGCTTTCGTGGTTGACGTTTTTCAATTAAAAAGACAATTCTTCTAAGATAAAAAACAGAAAAAGAGTCTTCTCAGCTTTGGAATGGAAATATCATACTTCTTTAAACTAGGAATAAAAGCTTTTATAAAGTTTCACCTGTTTGAAACTTCAGCCTTTGATCAGAACCCGATGGCAATGCAATACGAAAGATAAATTAATCCGCTAGGTGGTGCAGGAGTAGAGATGTTTGGTAAACCTCTATTTATATGAAGAGGAATAGCTCCAGAAAAATTTTTACCGATAGATTTTTATGGTCCGATATGATTTTATGGTCCGATATGAGAACGTACATATGCACATATGTATATTTACTTAAATGGAAAATAATTCCTCCACAAAAAAATTTAGCCGTTAGGTGGTGCGGGTGTCAAATTTTTTTATTAACCACAAGTGATAGCTTCTCTTGAACATAATTTTTAATTTATTTTTCTTCATATTCATCAATCTATTACAAAATGTATGCTTCTGAATGTTATATTTTGAAAGCTTCTAAGATATGAACTTGTTAACTCAATTTAATTTTTCTTGGGGCACTTCAGCTTAAAATCCTGTGTTAAAATTATTGCTTTTATATACCTTTAATTTTTTATTGTTCTCTTTTGGACAGCTTTTTATCCAGTTAGATCCTTCTTTTGGTAAAAGCTTTATCTCGCCAAAAGCTAGTAGACTTCTCACACACTTTTTCTAAACTGTCCTTGTCCTTATCCTAATTCTTATCCTTATCTGTATTATTATCCTTACATTTATATTTATCATTATCCATATCCTTATTCCTTATCTTTATCATTATCGGTATACTTGTCGTTATACTTATCCTTATCCTTATCGCAATCGTTATCCTTGTCCTTATCCTTATCCTTATCCTTATACTTACCCTTATCCTTATACTTTACTTTATCCTTATCTTTATCCTTACGTTACCTTTATCCTTACTTTTATCCTTACCCCTATCCTTATCCTTAGACTTTCACTTACTCTTATCCCTATCCTTATCTTAATCCTTATCCTTGCCCTTATCCAGAACTGTATTCTTATCTTTACATTTATATTTATCTTTATTCATATCCTTATTCCGTATCCTTATCATTATCGGTATACTTATCGTTTTACTTATCCTTATCCCAATCGTTATCCTTATACTTATCCTTATCCCTATCCTTATCCTTATCGGGATCCTTATCCATAACCCTATCCTAAACCTTATCCTTATCCTTATGCTTATCCTTATACTTATCGTTACCTTTTCCCTTATTTTTATCCTTATTCCTATCTTTATCCTTATCCTTATCCTTATCCTTATCCTTATCCTTATCCTTATCCTTTTACTTATCCTTATCCTTATTCTTATACTTATCCTTATACTTACACTAACACTTATCCCTATGTTTATCCTTATTCTTATCCTTATCCTTATTCTTAAGCCTATTCATATATTTATTTTTATCCCTATCCTTATTCTTATAGACGTCGTAAGAGCTATCCAAAGGAAAATAGTGGTTTCTATTTACTTGTCATAATGTCACCGAGCATATTCACAGCCTGACTTGATGTCGCAACGCCAGCCGTTTGTCCCTTGAATACGTCACACACATGGCAATGCAGAGTCACGCAAATGAATAACATAAAATAACGTATTTACCACATTCTGCTCATATCAATAAATTTGCAAATACATTCGTACACCGCATTTGCCATAAAATGTTGCAAGTGACTGACTTGGCTTGGCATTTTGGCTTCAGTTATAAATTAACTTAAAAGGCAACTACCGCTGTGCGGCCAAACATACAATTGTATGATTAACTACACACCAAACTACTCACACTGATGTGCATAAATACAAATATTCATATTTATGTATGGATTTAACTTACCCGCAGTATTTGTTTTTGTTGTGCGGTGTTGTATATGATTTGTTATAGAAATATGCGTTGCAACGTTTCGTAAATAAATCAAAACAGCGTGACATTTGTTTGGCGCTTCAGTATCCCTGCTGACAGCTTATTGGCGGCTGCAATGGTAGCGGTGGTGTTGTATATGTAAATATGTATGTCTATATGTATGTACGTATATATGTATTTATATGTACGTAGCCACTGAACTTAGTTCGATTCTAATAATCCCTACTACTCAATTCTTTGTGTGTAGCTTTGTGATAACTGATTGCTAGATTTCGTGATTTTTCACAGATTATGCACATGGGCCTTATTTTTTCTGGCACTATGACTGTTAGGGTTCGCGTGTGTTTGCGTCAAAAACTATTTTTCACTCTGATATGTGGAAAATAAGTACGATATGTATACTCGTAGTCGGGTTTTGACATAGAGCAAATGGTGAGTAAGATTAGAACATCCTTTAGAACTTGCGTAGCCAAATAATAAAATTACTTTACGTCATAGGAGCCTTTTAACCCTTAAAAACCCCTATCTCGAATCGCACTGTACTCGTAGAGCTCTTGTAAAGGTTTGTGTAACTTATCCGGTTATAGATCTTATAAAAAGAATGGGTTCGATCCCATTGAGCATGAAGGTCACACGTGCGTTATTTTTCAGTGTATTCAATTTCAATTTCAGTCTTTCCATGGATGGGTCCAATGCTACATACGTCCCATCGCCTTTGCCAGTTGAACAGAGTTTCGTTTCTTAGTGGTAATTCATTTGGTTGTATCGAAATTGGTTTCCTTAGCCAAGAATTCTATTGGGTGAAGGCATCCGACTATCAGGGCTGCGTCTTCAGATCCTCATGAAATGCACAGATGCTTGGCTACTACCAAACATGGAATATCATATCGTCTGCAAACCTTACTACATACATATATTGGCCTCTCTCTGGATGTTAAGTCTCAATACGCTATCATCATTACATTCCAGAGTAGAGGACCTCGCGCAGAACCCTGCGGAACACCATCGCTGTATGAAAGAGCCTTGAGTGCCACTTGGCTACACTGAAGTAAACGATAGCGATAGTTCCAGCCCTGGTATACAACTGCATATAAATTTATGCATGAATGTATGTATGGCATAGACCTCCGCCTGAAATATGCTTAGATATTTTCCTATTGACACGCACATCTTAGCTCCGGAGCCAGATATGTCAGCTGATTAACATTCTGAAATTTTCTAGCTCGGTCCCATAGCTCCACTGAAACCGCCCTATACATGCTGAAAAGTGCAATTCAGGAAAGCTTAGGAAATAAGAAGACACCTTTATGTGCTTTTTTGGACACTGAGGATGCGTTTGACAACACCACACATGCCGCAATAAACAGTGCTTTGTTTATAAGCGGGGTAAACAATACCTTCGTAGCCTGGATAAATTGCATGCTCTGCACCAGAAGGGTAGAAATACAAACCTATGCGAATAGTATTGTTGTAGAAGGAACAAGAAGAGGCTGCCCACAGGGTGAAGTATTATCTCCGCTACTATGGAACTTAGTCGTCGACGAACTGCTCCAAGTGCTAACAAATACTGGGCTAACTTACCAGGGGTACGCTGACGGCATTGTAATATTATGTAGGGGGAAATTGGAAAACAAAAAAAATGGTGTACTAAAGTGGGGCTGAATGTAAATCCAGCAAAAACCACTATAGTACCATTCTTAAAGCAATATAAACTTGATAGACTGAAAACAATAAGGCTAGATGGAACCAACATTATGTATGTTCCTAGGAGTATATCTAGATCAAAAACTACTCTGGAAAGCGCAGGTGGAAGAAACTGCGAATAAAGCTGAAAGATCACATATGACGTGTAGGTCCATGGTAGGAAAGAACTGGTGATGCACACCAAATATGCTGTGATAGATGCACAGCGAAGATAAGACGATAGTACGACCCGCGATATCTTATGAAGCCATCATTTGGGCCGATAGAAGTGCACAACTTTGAACAATCAAAGCGCTCTGCAAAATACAACGCCTGGCATGCGTATGCATAACTGGAGCCATGGGAACTTGTCCAATCGCATCCTTGGAGGTTATTTTAGATCTTACCACTCTTCCTATTCACATACAGATTCAGGCGAAAAGAGCTTTACTAAGGATGACTGGTACTAAAATCGGAGCAGAAGGGTTTCTTAGTCGTCGGAAGTTAGATATTCTTACAAAGAAGTGCCCTGAAATTGCAATAATGAGGGATACCATGCATCCGAGGTTCAGCTTTACAAAGAATTTCAAAACTTATCTTAGTAATAAGAAGAGCTGGGCAGGCCTATTCGAGACATATCGGATAAACCAAAAACACGATTACCTGCTGCACTGGTGGCTCATTGACCGAAGAGGGTACCGGGGTAGGTGAAGTTGGACCGAGATGAAGATACTCGGAACCCATGGGAAAACATATGCACATTTTCCGGGATCAGAACATTTCAATCTTGACTGACAGCCAAGCGGCTATCAAGCTGAATAATACTCTTGGTCGGACCAATCGAGTTTGGGTTATCTGGATTCCGGGATATTTGGGTCTTAAAGGAAACGAGTTTGCCGATAAACTAGCGACGAAAGGTACATCAACCCCTTTCATCGGCAAAGAGTTCTTCTGTGGCTTAGGAAAAGGGGCATTATCTGCCCTTATTCGGTTAGAGAAAGAGGTTCAAAAAAATCGCTACTGGTCTAGAGCAGTGCTTTGCATATAACCTAAAACGCTTTAAGCAATGTACATATGAGCTTATTCAAGCATAACTTAAGAATTGTTACAGGAATCCTGACAGGACATTACAGGCTGAATTATCACCTAACTAAACTGGGAGTTAACTCGCATGAGCGATGAAGATTTTGCAGGACGGCAATCGAGACTGCACCGCCAAAAAACAAGAAGCTATATCGAACCTCTTACAAAATCTGGAGTTCTGGAAATATCATATCTCGAACTTAGTTTCACTATATCGCACACCGTCTTCAAAAGAGTCACAACTTAAAAATTTGGCATTTTTGAGATTATGCGCTAAAATGCATACAGAGCGTTTATTTACCTTTCAGCAAAAGCTGGAGCAAATTTTTGTTATAATTTGTTTAAAAAAAAACCTAAGACCTTAGAGCCTTCAATAAACCCTCAACAGGTACCTGCTCTTAATAAAACTTATATACACATTTTAATAACGATTCTACCTTAAGCCCACTTAGTTATGCATCAGCCACATATAGTGGCATAACTTTAATTATCGAAATCCTGTCACTTCAGGGTTGTTTTTTTTTTATTCATTCAAGCCCAATTTCCGATTGACGTGCATAAATACTTTTCCTCTTTTCCTTTAACTACTATTTAATATTTTTTCTTCGTCGTTCGCTGATTCTTTTTCCATAAAGGTACTGCTCATTTAACTTCATTTTTTCCGCCCAAGCAAAGTGCTTTTATGCCAAACAAAGTTGCAATATAATGCAGACACACATGCGCACTCGCATTTGCAGCGCAACTATCCATGCAACATTGTGGCAGTGTGCCGATTATCTCTGCACTTGTTTATAGTGCCAATTTTTATTTTTATTTGCGCGTATGTTACCCCACTTTTCCGCTTTTACGAAGCAAAATTACAAAAAACCAGAAAGAAAAAATTAACACAGTCAATGCGAAACGATGACCGCGTCGCAGCGGTGGTGAGCGAGGAGCGGCGACTGTGCAATGTGCAACGCTTAATGAAATGGAAAATTCAATAAGGTTTCAGTTTATAGGCTGTCGCATTGGCATATGCCACACAGCGTATGCTATGGTATGTATGGTATGCACATATATGGCATACTTATAGGCGCACAGGCATGTAAATCAATAGCGTGCCGGCGCTGTGAAGCGGATCCGAGCGCTGCACACTGAACGCTGCTTTCGTCGCTGCGTTTAATTCAGTACCAGTTGATTTTTTCGTTTGCACGTTTTTTTTTGGATTTTTTTGCCTTGTTACTACTTTTGATATTGCAACATTAATGCTGCTACTGATGCCACTACAACACACATGCCTACATAAAAAGGGAGAGAGAGAGAGAGAAAAAAGTGCATTCATGTAGGTGTGTTTATTGCATTTAATTGCGCACTGAAACGGAAGGCGCTGGAGGACGCACTTCTCATGCACTTCTCTGGCACACACACACACACACACGTATGTATAAATGTACATACACTTGTTGCCTCTGTGCCTACATACTAGCATATGCAGCTGACATACACACACACACACACACACAGACATCCATTGTAGCCCACTTATCCTCACTACCACTCCCACTTCGTCGCTTACACTCATTTGTGCTTAATGGGTAGTGGGAAATGGGAAATTAAGTCACTAGAAATGCGCTCTTCAACTGGGCTTTTCACTTCGGAAATGTAGTGTAATGAGAGATGACGGTAAATTGGGTTAAAGCGGGCGCGGCGTTAGAGAGGCGCTGCTGCTTGGGGCTGGTGCTGGTTGGCCAGCGAATTGTAGTGTGTGGAGAAATGTACGTTAATCGTTTACACTGTAAATAATTACGATTATTATACTTCACTCACTCAAACGCTATTTACTTAAGTAAGCGCAATTAAGTAAGTTTACTTGACGCTATTTTTAGTGTTAAAATGGGTTAGTTGAGTACAAGTATCGCAGTATGAATTTGTTTGCTTAAGTTTAGGATTTTTTCTATTTTGAAAAAGGTTATTTGAAAAGCATTGAAAGTGTAATGAGCCGACAGGCTCTGCTTTGTATTCCGAGCGCAAAGAGGTATACAATTTTCAAAAGCGTACTTTGTGGCTAGAGCAGACCAATTGGTTGGAGGTTTTAGTCCTACTTGATATCAAAGTCCTACTTCATAGCGCATGTGTAAAGAGAAAATTACATGCAGCTGTATTTCGGATCACTGCAAAAGTACATCACTGACCCTCTCGACTTATTGTTTATTACACCCTGACTTATTTGGCGACAGTTTTAGATGAGCCATAGATCATGCCTATACTTGCTCTCCAGAAAACCCGAATATTCTACTGACCTTTAATAAGTTAGTCAGTGCCAGAAAGAAGCTCATTTCTGTGTTGCATATCATTTTGCTCGCGCTGCTCCACCTCGTCCTCGGCAGCGGATTTTTTTCCTTTTTTTTTTTTTAAATATTTGCCCTTTTTGAATTTAATGTCATGACCTGCCATTCGACGGGCAACCAATTTTCTTATATTTTTAAGCTTTTTTTATATTTAATTTACTTTAGATTTTAATATGTTACTCTTTTATAAAGAAAAAAAATTTTATATTTTTAACTTTGATCAAATTTTTTAATTTTTTTGTTTTCAATTAAAATTTTTAGTTTTATTGTTAAAGAAATACTTTATTTAAATTTATTTAATTTTTAGAAACTTCTATTTTTGCTAATTTTTAGTTTTTTTCTTTTCTTAATTTAATTTTCCTTTTATTTTTAGATTTTGATGGCTATTACTTTTTTATTTCACTTAATTTTAAGGAACTTATTTTTTTGTTTGCTTTTTTCTTTTTTTAATTAAACTTTCTTTTAATTTACAGATTATGTTAATTTTAAAAGAATTTTTTTTTTAATTTCATTTAATGTTTATAAACTTATTTTATTTTGTTTGGTTTTATTTTTAATTTTAGTTTCTAAATTTCATGTTTTCTTAATTTCATTTAATTATTATTTTTATTCATTTCCTAGGAACCATTTTTTTCTCTTTTCAATTGAAGCTTCTTTTAATTTATAGATTATAATATTTTCAAAAGAATTTTTATTTTTTGAAATATATATATATTTTTTTATTTTTCTCATACTTTTTAGATTTTATTATTTTGACTAAATTTTTGGGAACTTATTTTACAGATTTTCAAATGTATTTTTCTTTTGGTTTTAAGTTTTTTTTGTTTTAAAAGAAAAAACATACCTACATAAATATTTATATATATTTTTTCTTTCATTTAGTTTGAAGAAAACTTATTACTAAAATACAAAAAAATAACGCTAAGACTACCCCGTAGCAGACCATTCAATAAGTCTTTCAAAAGACAAGAGCTTTCAGGATAGTTTCATGGAAAGACCCATAGGCACTTATGTATTACAGTGAAAGAGTGCTCTAGTTGAAATCAAATTTTCGTAAACTTTGATACCATTGGACCATATTTTATATTAACTTCCAAGTTTCCACTTTAAATCCTCCACATCACGTACAAATTTCGACTTATCAACATCGATATTGCGCTAGAAACTTCACCACCGATGCTCAGTAAATTTATCCTTCGCACCATTCGTAATTGATTTCCTTTAAATGGCGAATATTTCAAAAATTACACAAAATGCCAACAAATTTCGAGCAGTCAAAACGACTTAAGACTCCAAAGGACTGCACGGCTACTGCTGCTGCTGCTGCTAAGCATTAATGTAGCACACTATCACTTGCTGCTTAATGCTTCAGTGTTTGGTGTTTGGTGTAATGTGGCGTGAGTCCTGTCGGAATCCTTTTACACAATAACATGCCAAGTAGAGCAGAGACGAGTAGGAGCAGCAGCGGACCAAAGAAGGCAGAAAAGGGACGGTCACTGCTGCTAAGCTAAGCTGGAAGTAATTTTGTTATTGTAAACCTTGCTGTTGCTGTTATTGTTGCTATTATTCAACTGATCAATTGCACTTGCCATAATAAATGCTGCGCCAGCAGGCGACGATGCCGATGCGAATGGTAGCAGAGAATACCAAAGTGGGATGCGACTACACGACGACGAGAGATGAGATGAGCTTAGTGCTGAATGTTGAAAGAAGCGATTGGTAGGAGCCCAGCCAACGAAGAGTTAGTACAGTCAATTTTCTTACTTGCCACCCTAGAACGCCAGTTAATGTTGAGGCAATGAAAAATGAAAAATTATTTGCAGCAAGAAAAATTGCTTGCAACTTTGCCACGCCGCTGTAGACTTCTCAGTGGCAGAAGAATGTGCAAGGAATAGGAAATTAATGAGCTGGAGTGGGGTAAGAGTTAGTGGCCAACGCTGCTGTGTTAGTTCGTGGCTCTGTGTGCGTAGCCTGCGGCTGCTGCTGACCAAGCGTCCGCGCCAAACTGTCTCATCGTTTGCTAGCTGCCTCGCCCGGCTTGCGGTGCTAAGCTGCTGATGATTATGCTGGGAATGCAGGCAACGCCACGGCACGTGTTGTTGCCGCGCTGCTGCCGAGACGACGCAATAATACTACCATTAATCTTCAAGCACGACTGATTTGTTTGGCTAGCGTCTTTGCGCAACACAACAACAAGACTAAAGTAGCAGACACCACTCACACAAATGCTGTACTCCATCTAGAGTGGTGCGTTGTTGCACCACTGCAGTTAAATTATGCTGCACGTACTTGTAGCAGGGGCTGTTGTTGTTTTTGTTGTTGTTGTTGTTGCTGTTGCACCACTTCATTGTTATGGCCTGCGTGCGAGCGCCGACAATGAGTTAAAGTGTTGAATTGATGGCTCAAAAAGTCAAAGTCATCCGCAGTGTCCAACACAACAACAAAACAAAAACAAAATTCCCAACCAGCAAAGGCAGCTATGCAGCAAAGCAGCATCATCAGCCCCACAATCATCGCTAGCAACACCAACGCTAGAATAACGAAAACAACTATAGTTAGGTGTGGGGGCTGTGGCAGCAACATCATCGCACAATCATCATTCAGTCATTCGGAATTCCTCGACCGTCGCTGATGAGCACCCCATTAGTGGAGTAGCAAGTGAAAGCAATAACAATGAAAAAAACGGTGCGGCAACAACAACCCAAGGCATTCTACTCGGAGCGGTCACTTGCACTCGAGACACAGTGAACACCTAGTTTGCTGCCACTCATCCTAACTTGCCACAAATCGAAGCTGATCTTTATGGCCCTCCTTACACACGTTTCTTAAATTTTTATTTTTAAATTTTTCACTCCTTTTCTTCTTGTCATAAAAATTTGCTATGATAAAGCATTGGCAAACGAAAATGAAATTGCAAAATAATTTGAGACAAATGTGCGCCATCAACCGTCGGCTTGAACAGAGCGTGGAGTTTGAAGTATTTGGCTGGCACATGAAGTTGGATAATGAAGTTGGCCATCAATGAGTTAGTCAAATTTAATACACTTAGTTATCTACATAGTAGAAAGGCGAGTTTATTGGGTAATTAATTTTGTCACACACCAAAAATGTCTCTGTTTGATTAAAAAGAAGAGAGACCATGACACTCTTATTATTATCTCGCCTGGCCTGATGTGTCGAGGCACTCTACAAGTTGATCCTTCAGCCTGTATTTCATTTGCTAGCTCAAGGAGGGTTCCTCTGCGGGTAATGCCTATTGAGGATCTAATCCTTTTGTTTGGCTACAAATTCACCGCGGTTACAATTTCCCAAAATTGTAGGGGGAAACTGTTTCAGTCCTGCGTCTTTCAAACTTGAACGGGATCGACTTGCTTCCTTAGAATTTCCTTGCATACTTTGCAGAGACCTAAATAAATTACGGGTTTAAGTGACCGCAGTAAGGTTGCCGTCAACATGTTGCCTGTGCAGGGAATCCTTAAAAAGTTCGCTGGGACAAAATGTTTTGAATGCCTGGGGCTGTTAGGTTCGTAGGTTACGCTGATCGACGCTCGCTGTCTTATCGCAGTCTAGATCCTAAGCTGTCGAAGGTTCCGTAAGCGATATGTTAGGGTTCTCCTTTGCCTTATGCCGCTCCACCGGGTCAGTATGCCCCTCGCTTGCTCTACCAGCCTCTTTCTGCCCTAAGGAGGTGAGTTCTCCGAGAGAAAAATTTTGCGATATTCGAAGCTGTTTCTCATTCCATTTGCGCACTACCAGATGGATGAACCTTTTTCCATCCACTGAAACCAGAGGGACTTAAATGGTGGTCAGTCATTTTCAGAGGCAAAACTAGCAGACCGAGGAAACTTACACAGCGGGTTCCACAGTATATTGTCCTTTCCTCGCTGCTATTTAACTAATAAATTTCAAATCTCCCTGAACCACCAGAGGGACTCTATTGTCTCTTATGCTGGCGGCTGCTCTATCATGGCATTCGGGAACGGAATTGATGCCTTGTGCTCGAAAGAAATCGGTTACCTCTCTGAACTTTCTTGGTCAGACTACAGGTGGGAGTTCATAACCCAAAAATTGTCGAAGAAGCTTTCGATGGTCTTCTCTCCTTCTCAGCGCATACAATCGCAATTGGCACTAGAATACACAGTCGCAAATAGGTCCCCCGTTCGGTCGGCGTGGACCAGAAACACGGCACTCCGGAGAGCCACCGAATGTCCTCTGCATAACACAATGCTCTTGAAGTTATTCCTATTCGGGTTTTAAAGACGTGGGCATCCAAACAGACACCTGCTTGCAGCAGATCCCTCGCCAAAGCACATCAGAAGGCATCTATATGAACTGACGGACGAAGTCCAGCGACAGCATACCGACAGGCCAGAAACGGCAATCACACGGAGTCGGCCTCGATTTACACCGACTCCCAACCTGTGAATGCCGTTTTGGGAACGCAACCACCTGACATGGACGAGACAGAGCTCCGGATGCTTCGAAAGATCACCACTATAGCCCAACTCCGCTCTGGCTACTGCAGCCCGGCTAAATTCTTATCTAAGCAGGATAAACTCAGATATGCCCAACCAGTTCCTGGCATGCGGAGAGCCACCCCACGACACTAGACATCTCTTCATATGCCCCCTAAACGACACCCCATGGATTAACCCATTTGAAGTTGCACATTTCCTGGATCTCCCGTTAGTTGAGCTTGAGGGCAATGATTTAGCTACAAGCCTATCTTAACAGGGCTGAGTAGCCGCTACTACATAGAGAAGAACAGTGTAAAGCCTCTTGTCCCTCATGAGGCAAGTAGCGGTAGTGTTTGTTCCCGTCAGGAGTTTTGGTTCGAGTTTTTCTTCGCTTCGGGGGTGCGTGTGTTCAACTAGGAGTCAGACTTTTAGGCTCTCGGCGCTGTTAGGGAACTTCCTCCATTGCGTTTGATGCTAGCCGTTCTTTACAATGACGGCTGACAAAAAAGTGATTACCAGCTGGATCCAACCCTGGACATGTTGTCGGAGACGTGTCAGGTTTTCAAATAGTATTGGTTACAGGAGGCCGTTGACAACATTTTATTCCGTGCATGGCTTAGGTTAGGTTAGATTTGTGTTGCAGTTGCCACAGATAACTAACTGACTTAGAACTCGCAACCTTTGACCTTAGCATTGGCGCGTTCATTGATTTGATGGCCGCCTAGCTAGGCGAGAAGATATTAGTCGGTGTCTTCGTTTAGGCATGCACTAAGGTGCACAGCCACCTGCTTCAGAGCTAAAACTTCTGCCTGGTAAACGCTGCTTCCTTTGCGAAAACTCGGATCCATCCCAAAATTCCCCTCTTCTCAATAGTCCGGGTGTTTGTCATTCTTTTCTTGACGGGATACTCGCCGTAAAGAGCATATTGAGGGTAGGTAGGGCGGAGTAGTCATGCATGGCTTGAATACTATTTGGATCTAAATCCATAGAATTTGGTGGGAACTTTTTGAATGATGTGATTGTTCGACGGATACCGGGGTCTTATTGGTACTCCTGTGTATCGTGTTATGCTTCTGTACCAACCTCGGGCACGTTGTAACAATTTCTGATAGTGCTAAAGCAATTAGGACATTTCTGGTCTCTGTAATCGAGAATACTTTACCACTTTGTGCTTGATTTGGTTAGGCTTGACTTAGCTTGATTTATTTTCATTTGGTCTGGTCTGCTGTTAGCCAGCAGAAAATAAGATTTTACTGAAACTCTAGTTAATACCAGACTATTTTGCAGATTTGAATTGCTGGTACCATATGAGTCACGTTAAAAAAAATTCTGATGTGATCAAATGTGACAAATTTCACTGATCAACAAAAAATATTTCCTAGATGAATAGGTTAACTGAAGGGGTGTCTCCCACATTCCCATCTCAGGAAGAAAGCGTTTTGCACTTATGCATAACACTGGTTTAGATCCAAGGCAATAGCTTAGTGAATCGCTGCGAATACAATATCGTGCTCTAATTAGGAGAGAGTGGTCTTCACGCTTGCCGATTCACTATTTTATCTAAACCCCGTATTTCTAGTTACCACATATGGACACTTTATAACCTTGGACCGTGTTCAGAAGAACAAAGCTTAGGAGCATATATCCTTGATACGATTTCTCATGTCTTTTAAGGATATCATATCCAGTACACAGACAACGCATTGCCAAGCCAATAAATAACTAAAAAAAATGTTCCGAATACAATATAACCGCTGCAGCGCTAACAAATTGTTATTATTAAATGGGTGGAAGACTAACTGCACCTCGCATTAAAAATATTTCAAGAAAACACAACCCTACTCAAAACCGTGCCATAAGTTCAGTTTCAATAGCGCAACCTTTGCAGTGGCATTAAAAATTTAAATTTATGCATAAATTATCACTAAATATACGTTCTCCTACCCGACTATAGTATATCATAGCGGCATATCGATTAAACAATTTCACCAGCAAGCGGAAAAATTCACGCTGAGACCACGACATCAGCACCAACACGGTAAGGGCAGTCATGCTGATGGCGACGGAAGAACCTGAAGTGTGAGCATAGGAACTTAAACGATAAAGCGAGTGAGAAATGTTGAGGAAATAAAATTCATCAACTTTTTCACTTTAGCTGCGAATTTTCAGACGTACACACTCGCCGACAAACGAGCGGGACTCTATCCTCCGCAGGAGACAGAGTAAAGCGTATGTTGAGGGAACAGAGTGGCGCTTGTTGCACCAAACAGCGGTTGCCACTTCCTTCCGTTCACTCGCTACTCGCAAAGCCAGCGGACGGAGTTACGGTGTCTGAGGGGCGGACTGATGGCCTTGTGTGCGGGGTAGTCGACGGAAGCGTAACGTTTAGGCACAAAAGGAGGATAGGAGAACGACGAATGACGAGGAAGAATGAACTTACGGCTTACTTTTAGCAGACATTTGAGCAAATGTATAGGTATTCGAGGGGGCAGGCGAGACATTTTATTGGCGTTGGGCATTTTAAATTAACAACAAAACACAGCGAGACTACTGCCGTCGCAAAGTCTTAAGTGGGAGGCAAACAACAAATTGCTGCTGTTAAATACAAAATAATACCGTTGAAGGCCACCATGCAGGCCACAACCCCAAAAAAGTGGCAGCTACGAAGAAATTATGCAGTAGCAAATTTTACACAAATGAAGCGCGAGCTAAGTGAGTAGTCAGCCGGCGGAACCCAACGAACTAACAAGCCCATACTACGTGCTGACTATCTAAGCCCAACCCAGTCCAGTCTAGCTCCGAACATTCAGTTCTGCAACTCTTGAACTAGACGCCTAACCATCAAGCAAGCGGATAGCTACGTGCAACCGCTGAGTCGACGTCCTTGTGCGTGTACTGTCGCCATAAGTTACTTTGATGTTTTTGTAGCGAAGCGACGAATACGACGACGACGACGAGGATGTTGAGCTACGCCAAGCTCAATGCGATTACACCGGAAGTTAACAGCCGGACGAGCCGGAAACGATGCAGCAAAACGATGCCACGGTTGGAATAAAAAGCAAAACGACAGCTCAGCCGTCCAACCACACAACCGGCAGGCTGGTGCTCACTCACTACTTGCTGCATGAAAATCAAAGCCACAAAAAGTGTGTTGGACGGAAGCTTTGTGGTGTTTGAGGTAATCGTTTTATAGGCTTCGAAACTACCTCTACAAGCCAAGTGATTGCGGAGTGGAGAGGCGCAACGACAGTTTAATTTAACAATAAAGCTGTAAGATTGTAAGAATCAAGCATTGGCTGTAAGAGAGGTGAAGTTTGGATTGGAGTGTAGTCCGAGGAGGTCAGTTAAGAAATTCTAATCACTTTGCTTTGTACCTAGCATTCTATTTATATTAGACCGCTGCGTGCAGACCGCAGAAATTAATTTGTTATTCTTACGTTGTTGGCAATGTCACCTAGTGTTGGGGAGATAGATTTTACTTGGCGTTTCTATGGCCAACGAAGCTGAATTTGTGGTTGGAATTTCACTATTTCATTAAATATGCTTTTATCAATTTCAAGTGTAGTGGTTTTAAGCAGGGTTATGAATTTTACATTTCCTTTAAAATAAGAAATGTCTACTACTTTTCCTACTACTATTTTTGCCATCACAAAAAGGAGTAAATAACTTTAAGGGAAAGCTATTTTTTAGTTTTAAGCAACATTATATTTAAGGAATTTAATCTACTACTGTTTTTAAATTTGGTGATATATAGTAACCAATAAAATTAAAGTTTTTAGTAATAATTTTTTTATTACTATTTCTAATACTACTGTTTTTGGTTTAAGCGGTATTTAATAAACAACTGATTTTGTGTTGATTTCGTTAAAAAAAAACTTTTCGACTACCAATTTAAACTTTTTATTGAAAAGATGATAATTAACTCACTTCTTATAAGTAACCGTTTACATATACGTAACACTTGCATTTTACTGCTTCAGAGTTAATGCAAACCTTTCAATGATAAAATATTACTACCCAAATTTTCTAAATTTTTAAGTAAACGTATTTTTTAATAACAAATTAACCAATTACTAATTTTTTCCTTCAAAAACGGCCTACTACTTTTTCGACTTTTTTTTTAATTTTTTGCTTTTCAATGCATAATTTTGCTTATTTAACTTTTTGATGAACTAACCATTCCAGTTTGTTTTACACTTCATGCGACATGGGAATATACATATCTACATTTTTCTGTATTTAAATTTTTACTTGAACTTTATGTTCTATAGACATTTTTCAGCTTACAAAAATCTCCTACCTTTTCCACTTCTTTTTGATTTGTTCGCTTATTTGATTTTTTAAAGCTAAAAGTGCTTCTAATATTTCACTACTTGAAAGAGCTAAATTTGCAATTTTTTGTATTATTATTTTTTAGTAATTTTTGGAAGAAAACTCGACTATATTTTCTACTCCTTCTTTATCTAATTTTGGGTGAAAATTTTCTTTTAATCGGTGCTTAAATGTTTATGTTCTTAGTTCTCAACATCTGAAAAGCGCAAAGTGAAAAGTGTAGTAGAATTCGACATAATTAATTTCGCAGGTATTTTAAGAAAAAGGAAGAAAAATGTATTTGTTTTTCCGCAAAAATAATCTACTACGTTTGCTACTACTTTTTTATATACCAATTTAAATAACGAATTCAGCTTTGTTTAAATAAACATTTTAGTTGTGTATTTGATTAAGATTTCAGTGTACTCGTAATATAGATTTTATGTGTGGTCATGTGTGATTCGTAGACTTCTCATTAACGTTCCTGCGCTCCTTATTGCTTAACGCCGTTTCACTCCAATCCCTTATACTTCAACACTTAACTCTCAACCACTCACCTTTTTTGTAATCATCTCGCCGAAACCCAATTTGACTCCCTAAATAAACTTCCTTCCGCGCTATAAAGTTCCCAATACCTGCCTAACTGTGTTTTACTTATTTCCACACTTACACCTACACAAAAGGTAGGCAGACACATTCATTTAGACAGCCAACCAACCATCCAACACTAGGCAACCGCTCAAGCAATGGCATTTCCAATTAAATATTCAAGAATTTACCACAAAACTTCAGTGCGAAGTGGTAGAATTTTGCAGCTATAGTGCTCGAACATCTTGGAGTGATGTAAATAGTGCGTAGTAGAATTTTTCCACAATTCACAAACAATGGCTTGAGAAGTTTTTGTGGAAAACTTCCTTCGCTTTGTGTTGAGTTTATGGAGTTCCTTTTTTAATTGTTACGTTGTTTCACTTAGTAAATGTTTTCACTTTGTTTTCGGCTTTTAGTTTTGTGTCGTTACCTTTTTATTTTTTTTCGCTTTTTGTTTAGTTTTTGATAGCTATTTCTTGTTTTGTTTTAAGTGAACAATTTTCAAGTGCTTTCATTGATTGAAATTTCTCTTAACTGTTGTGGAATAATGCAAAGAAAAGGTAAATTGTTTTACATAAAATAGTACTTTGTTGGGCTGCTAAGTCGTGGAGTTTTCTAAAGGGCATTTGAATTTGGGAAATGGAGAAAAATGAGTTGCGCACAGTTATCGAAATTGTTTACGTTATAAAACTTTACCAGGATTGTGGAAGCGAAAGATATTGTTTAGAAAATTAATATTTCCGTTAAGAGGAATAGGCATTTAGAATGAAAATATATTGTGCTGATGGTGAATAACATTTGAGATGTCCTTCGAAGCTACGAAGTTTTTAAAACGTGGCTTTGCTTTTACATACAACTTTGAAACTTTAAAAACCAAATTTTGTAAAACTAAAACAATTTTTTTTACTGTTTTGTATTCTAAGTACTCGGGAATTATGTGTATAGGAAGACTTTCTCAAGCTTTATTTTCATGCCCTTAATAAACTAAATGTTTCTCCAATTTATTATTTTTTTATTAGTCAAATCCGGTTGCGCTTTCCTGGCCATATTATTAAATTTTCAGTTTTCGATTGTTGAGACGTCAATAGCAGCGCTTCCGTTTAAAGTTGAGTCACAGCTTTTCAGAAGAGATGACTAATTCGCAAACCGCATTGCGACGATTTCTTAACCCCACGTATTTAAAATAAGATAACTCTTGAATACTTCACCCATGCTCTGATTAGTTGCCACTGAAATTAATTAAATCTTGTACGTATTGTCTTGTATTTTCTTCTGTAACCAATATAGGGTGCTCATTGCCCTTGAAATGCGCTACTGTATCGCTGTAAAACTACCAAAAGTACTGCTGATTTTTATAAAAAGCTACTGTTACCATGATAACTAAAGCTTGCTATATTTTTTTAGATTATTTAAATTTGAAATGTTTTTAGGTTGCTTAACCAATTATTTGATTAAAATATGTACACAATGTTTCTAGAGTAAAATACGAGCATCATGATCATCCTCTAAATTTATACTTAGAAACGTATAGTTTGGTACCAGCACCTCTTTCGGCAAGAAGAACAATTTTGGAAGATGTCCCAAACCCTATCTCGAAAAAAATTTTTAGGACCACTCTAACGTATCTACAAATATCAAGCGCTAGGAGCAGTTACGGAAAGGATAAAGTAATATCTCCGGGCCATATATACAACCACAGGTCATTCCATTCGAGTTTATTTATTCTTGCTCATCTCTTCAGCATCTGCAAAAATTATAGCATAAATCTGGTGTCCGTTTCACCAATAGTCCAACGCGTCTTCATAACTGTTGAAACCTTCTCTTTAACTTATGGGCGGAGGCATATAGATATTCGAAAGTTTTATTTGCTTGGACTCGACATACCAAGAGTTACCTGACACCATTTATCATTTCCGAGACTATGTAAAGTTCCTCGTTGTGCTGTAGAATAGATTTTAGAGGTCTTCGCACTATCGGAATACAAATTAAATTAGTCATTGTCGTCCTAAGAGCTTGATGACATCTTGGCTGCCTAAAGCTTAAAAGAATTTTTAAAATATCCTAGTATTTACATCGAACTTATCGTATTAACGACTTTGTCAAATATTAAGCTCTAAAAACACCAGGAGAAAGCAAGGAACCCTGTTTCGAGCCTTTTGTAAAAATGCAATTTCGTCATCATTTAGAGCTGAACGAAGCCTTTCACTTCGGCGAGGAAAATGTACTTCAAAATTAGAGCAATGTGCGGATATATATGATCTGACAGTTCCTCCTCGACTCTACCTAGGTTTGGTTAGGTTAGGTGGCAGCCCCGTGTAATCGGGGCCCACTTAGGTAATTAGGTTATTGTCCTTTGTGATACCATATTCTGAACTGCACCCAATACTCAATGGATAATCTGTCCACCCTCGGCCACAAGGACCTTGCGATCGCGCATGTCCTGGTTTTCGCCCAGCGCCAGCTGAGCTGGCATGAGGCCAATCAATCCCGTATACCGCTTTTTATACGGCGATAGCATTTCGCGAGTACCTTTCCTGGCAACTTCGTCAAGCCACACAGTTCCTCGCAATGTCGCTGTAACCCGGCACCAAAATAAGCCTAATATAGAAGTATTCCGAGGTGACCGAAGGAGAGAGCAGACATTCTTTAGCCAGGTTAGAGTGCACCTCCAATGTTCTCAAGGCCTTGATAGCCGCTTGGCTATCAGAATAAATGCTCACCTCCCTGACTGTCATGACACTCCGGAGC
This sequence comes from Rhagoletis pomonella, assembly GCF_013731165.1. Lineage (NCBI taxonomy): Eukaryota > Metazoa > Arthropoda > Insecta > Diptera > Tephritidae > Rhagoletis > Rhagoletis pomonella. Next base: position 44,707,718 of record NW_023458562.1, on the reverse strand, counting down.
AGTGAATCCACTGCCTCCTTGATAGCCGCCACTTCCGAATGGAATACACTGCAGAAGTCCGTGAGGCTGAAATTTGTGCTGATGGCAGGCTCTAGATAGAAGACCCCACCACCAATCTTGGTATCCAGTTTCGATCCATCCGTGAAGAAGTTCACCGCTCCCCCTCCCCAGAAGTTGCGCTCGGCCCAATCCTCCTTTGAGAGAAAGTGGGTTCCCTTAGTTTAATAACTGTTCCCGCCGACAGGTACTTTGTACTTTCTTTAGCATTACGTTCAGTGCTAATGTGAGCATGGTCCGCAGTGCAACACCAATACCAGTTAAAGTAGCCCGTCGTACGCATTCCAGTTGCCTAGCTAGTGTAGAGATTTCCAGTAAGTTCCACGAGACTAGGGCGCCATAATATATAATTGGCTTGACTACGGTCTCGTAGAGCCAATAGACAACTTTGGGCGAAATACCCCATCTCTGATGCCTTCCTTGTCCTTTCCTCGATGTTAGGCCTCCACGACAACTTTCTCTCAAAGATCAAACACAAGTACTTGACTCTATCAGACACCTCAAGGAAGAGCAGCGTCGGAGATGTTATACTTTCCGGTGAATAAGACTAGTTCTGTCTTACTGGGACTGACGGCGGGGAGACTTTTGGCCGCCCAGTTAGTAAATATGTTAAGATACCTTTGGGTCAGTTCATAACTATAATTGCAACATCGTCTGCGTAGGCAATTAACCGACAGCCCTGTTTCACCAGCTCCTCTAGTAGATCGTTCACCAGGAAGACCCAGAGCAAGAGTGAGAGGGTAGCTCCCTGCGAATTGCTCCTGTTGCAAACAAGTGCTGCTCCATACGACCATGACAGCTCTGCCCCGCAGCAAATTTCGACATTGGTATGGTAAAATCTTTGTGAGTAAAGGTTTCACCTATCCACCTCGCAATTGTATGTTGAGCGGTTTCCACCAACCTTGAGTTTACAATAAGCATGCTGAGCTCTTGATAGGTAATCTCGAGGAATCACGCCCATTGAATGCCTTTGTCCATTTCACTTTTACCAACGTATCTGTACAAGAAAGTCTAGAATGGAGAATATTTCCGAGAAATGTTGAAAGTCGGTTCCTTTCTGCTTAGTTGGCTCATTAAGCGCAGATTTAAATATTTCACCAACAAGCAATGTATTTTTTTTTACCAAAGACCAGAGAACATGGAGCAGAAATTGGATAGTACGTCGGCTTTACCATAAGATTTGCTATGAATGGGCTTCACTACCGGGATTTTGGGTTATCGCGTATTCGTCTGCTGCAACTGAGCTAAAACTTGACCTTTCGAGGAGTTAACGAAAAAGTTGTTATGGACCGGATTTGTTTTTTTTTTTTGGTTTAAGTAGAATATGTTATCAGAGCTTATCCACTTTAATAGCGGTCCTTCGAAAACTCAAAAATCTCCAGAATTTCGCATTTACAAGCACAGGCGTCTAGCGCTACACGCTGCCGCATGCAAAACAATGCCTGCAGTACTCGAGTTACACCGAAATGTGTAACAACAACGCAAGCTACAACATTACGCGAAACTAACTACATACAGCGAAATTCTACGCAACAACAATAGCACAAATTGACGTAAATATTAGATATTCCTCTACACCACGTAGAAGCATAATACATATTCTTAGAAAACTTTGTGTGCGTTATCAAGCTAAAGTCGATGCCTCAGACGAATACAAATAAACAAACAAGTAAAATCAGATTTGAAAGCAGCCAGCCACGCATGCAAATAAACCCAAAATATGAAAATTCAGCAGAAGGGTGTAGAAAAACTTCCACGCAGTGCGAGCCTTGCGAAGCGACGAGTCGCCGCTTGCTCTTCGTAACTCGTTTAAAGCGGGAATTAGTCCGTGTAATGCCAGCCTTAGCGCCATGTATGCAGTTAAGTTGCACCAAAACAAACACACACACACACAAACTGGCATGCAATGCGAGCCACATGTTCAGAAGCATAAAATTTGGCGTAAAATGCAGCAACAGCAGCAGCAGCAGCAGACTTTCTTAACTGACATTAGCTGCCGTTGTGTTGTGCGATGGAGCGTCGCCCGGAAGTAAGCGGAAGCGTTTGAGGATTACAGGCGCGTAAATGCAAATGTTGAACACAATTAAATGGCGCCCAAGATGGTGAATGCTGTTATGCTCGCGTATATGTAATAGGATGAGAGCAGCAGGCTGAGTGCAAAGTGGCGTAACGTGTGGCAGTTTCGTTGTTGATGATGGCGTATTGCATGCCACTACACTCGATGATGCACTTTTGTTGTATTTGCCTCTGATGTTGTTTTTGTGTTTTTGATATTTGTTACTATTGTTGTTTTTGTTGTTATTAGTTATTAGTACCGCTGCCGCAACCATTATAGCAGGCACCGCATTTAATGCGCCGCCGACGACGATGATAGCGCAACGCTCGTTTGCAACGAATTTGTTTGCGAAATTATTTCGAGAAAGCGCCATAGTGAAATTCCTGAAGCGCAAATACTTACATAAAATATATGTGTATTGAATCGGAACCCAGCAGGAAAGCAAACTGAAGTGTATGGAAATACTAATAAATAGAAGAAAAAAATTGTTTGTTGTTCAAAGCCTTTTGAAATAATATTAAAATTTTGTTTGGATAGTTTTCATATTAGGGTTAATATTTAAATAGGTGGAAAATCGACTGCCGAGTGGAAGATCGACCTATCTCGGCAGCCAGGTTGAAGAACGCGCTATTTTAGAATTCTTTTCAAAAACGCCCTATCTCAGCATATTTTCAATACATTTTGAAGCGAGACAGGTCATTTTTAAATCTAATTCTGAAATTGGGCGTCCTTCAACCAAATTCTGAGATAGAGTGGTTTTCAATAAAAATCTGAAAAGGGGTCTTCTTGAAAAGTTTTTGAGATAGAGCGATTTCGAACTGGCTGCCGAGATCGGTCGATCTTCCACTCAGCAGTCGGTTTTCCATCTTCATCTCTCTTTTGGAAGTATCGGTGTAGTTGGTCACAGGATACCGTCCTCTGCACCTTGGTTTGCTTATTCCTTATTTATTTCATAAAAATTAAAATAAATATCTTGGGGGAAAATTACCGGAAAAACAGTATACAGATCCATGATCTACGACCAAATATTAAGTTTACGTGTCTCGGCGTTTTTTTTTGCCACCTCAAAACTTGGGATTTTCTCTACAATGTTTTGGCTATGGAAAAGTACCTCCCCCGAATGAAACCTGTGTGAATGAGAAAGGGAAGAATTTGTTAAGATATTAAATTTCTTACTTATGAACCACATTTAGCACAATATTCACACTTCGGGATAAGCTACATTTATTGTATGTCCTTCTCTCCCGCCAATCCCGCCAATGCATTTGCATATTGCATACACGCGTTTCGAGCTAACACTGAACGCACCGCACCCATTGTATGGATAACGAGCGCGGCATACTTGATGGCTTACAAATTGGTGCGCCACGCCACTATTGCACAATCAAGAACTACATATAACAACATCAACAAAGGCTACTACAACTACTTACTAATTCAACTATACATACCTAGACATATATGTTTGCATGTATGTATGCCAAGTACAAACGATCCATAGTAGTAGGAATTACTATTCTAATACCAATTTGCCACTACCCTATTAGGGCGAGATCCTGGCAGACACCATCACCGCCGCAAGGTGGCACTCATGCATAGCGTATGTAGTGTAATTTTGAAACGTTAATCGCTCGCATGTCAGCGGTGGCAAATTCTTTTTGTTGTTGCTGCTGCTGTCTAAGTGGAATGGCAAGCCAAGGGCGGCACCGAGAGGCCGATTGTTTGGGTGGGAGGGAGTGTGGCGAAGGAAGTAAGACGATTGGCGATTTGGCGTTGAGCGTAGCCTAGTAGCTACGAATGTCATTTTGGGTGGGTTGCATACATAGTTGGTTGCTTTCGGTTGTAATTTAATGCATTCGCATGCCCCCGCATTCCTTCATACATACAAACATTGTACGTATGCAAATTTGCTACTCCTACTCATATTTAGTACATGCGTTCACACATATTTGCCAGCAAGTATTTGCTTGATTTTATGGGCTCGTGTGCGCGGATGCGTGGTAAGAATTTAATTCAATAAATAGTTGTGGCGCCGCAGCTCAAAGTATTCGTCCTTCGCAGCGTTCTGCGCGCACTTTCTCACTTCTTCGACGCCATGTATGTATGTATGTATGTATGTCCTTAGTAGCAATTCGTTGGCAACGAGCTGTTTCACGAACTGTCAAAAGTTTTGATTTGATTTTTCATATACGTTTTTTTTTTATTTCTTCTGCTAGTTTAACTGCTGTAGTTTTCCGGGTTAATTTCAGTCTCGCGGTACAATTAAAACTTTCGACGTGACTGAAATGTGGAAGGAGAATTGTGTGTGTGTGTGTGATTTTTTCTGCCAATTAAATAATAAAAAAAATTAAGATGCTACTTTTTGTATTTTGCGTGAGTATTATATGCCATAAAGGAAGTAAATAATGAAATAATAATCTTACGCTTGGTTTTCGATCAGTGAATAGGAAAGCTAGCCAACGTTCATGTTAGGCTAATACTCAATAAAATATGAATATAAAAAATGTTTCAAAACCACAATTTTTTTAAATTATGAATTGCAACATTTTGAAAAATTTGGCAGTACATTAGCCAATGATCGGAAAAAAAAATTACATAACTATCGGAAATCATACACGTGGGCCAAAACTATCCTTTAGCATACAAAAAAATATATATTCCGATGAATTGGTAACCTTCCTCCTTTTTTGAAGACTGCTAAAAAGGAAGCAAAAAATTTTCAGTGTTACAAAATTTTTCAAAATTTTCAAATTTTAATTTTTGAGAAAATTACAAATTTTGAGTGTTCATTACAAATAACATACCAAAATTTTAAGAGTGGTAACTCTATTTATAGAACTTTTCATATAAAAAATTTTACAACAAAAAAAAATAATTAAATTGGTGGCAACCCTTTTAAAAATAGTTTTAGCTTGAAACCTATTCGAATGGCGAATTGTTACATCTGCAAAACTTAACTTAGTTTTCTTTTGTCAAAAATTTGCTTTAAAATAAAATAAATAAATTAAAGCCTATACAAAGGCGTGGTATTCCTTTGTAAGGCTATAACTGTATCAATTATGAGGCACTAGAGTGAAAATTTATCCAGTTTTTTAGTTCAAATAATTTTCATTTAAAAGAAAAAAATAAATAAAAAAAAACAAAATTTAAATCAATCAAGGCGAATTCATACAAAGCTTTTTTTTACGGAGCAGCTGTTTTCAAGGCGAGTTGTGTCAATTGTCAAAATTATGTGTTTGTTATACATTTTTTGTGTTCTGATTTTCATCGTGCGTATAATTTGTTAGTGTTTTATTTTGTGCTACGCCTTGCATGAATTCGCCTTCAAATGAATTTCATTTTGCACACTACTCACATTTCGATTAGTCACAACTCGGGCAGGAGTTGGAAAGTTTAAATGAAAATTGATAAGTGTGCCCACATATAACTTTTATTTAAAAATAAACTTAAAGTCGTTTCTTAACTTTGGTAAACAGAAAGTGAGGGTCAAACTTCTGCAAAGCGCTTGAAGACATTTTAAATTCTAAAACTCTCCAACTCGCCCTCTTATTTCCGACCGACTTCTACTGCTTCACAAAAAAAAAATCCTTTATTTATTAAATGTAACAACTTTTTACCTCTAATTTAATGCTTTCACTTCACTCCGCCTCCTTACCCATCACTTCACTTCACTGCTGGCGTACAAGTGCACTTACTGAGCTGTTGTTTTAATTGATATTAACGGCAAGTAAGATTGCATTAATGTTGGCGGCGCCCAAAAGCGGATTGTGCAAATACATACATACACTCACGCATATACACACGTTCATGCGCAAAGCTCAAACACAAACACGAACACACACACACTCACAAATCACATAGAAATATATTTATAAATAGTAGTTGCAAGTAAACATTTCTACCTTTGCGCGCTTGGCATTATTTTTGTGCGATTTCCGCTGTTACTTTATTTGACTTTACTTTACTTGATTGAAATTTATGTGCGCCAGCCGCAACAAAATGAAGGGCAGAAAAGGGAAGACATTAACAGGATACAGAAAGAAAAAATTAGGGGAGAAAAAAAAACAAAATAGGAAATAGTAGAACAAAAATTCGATGGTGGTCAAGTGGAGTCACGTATCGGCCCGACGTGGCCCAGCGGCGTTAATGCATGGCAAATAAATAGAGATTTAACTAAATTAAATTTTTTTCTTAGCTTTATACTACACACATAAACGCAATATGTTGTTTTGGTTTTTGCTTGAAACCCTTGTCCTTCTTTGACTTCAAACCGCTTTTTTTACCTTAACTTTTAACGTCTTACCCTTTACTACGTTTCCTGTTATATTTTATATTTTTTAGCATTGCTGTTTATAATAAATTAATTTGTTTATGTTCGGGCTCAGATGATTACATGTTGCAGAATGAACTTAAAGGCGCATTAAACCGCTTACTCTTTTTTGTCCTTTTTTGACCCGTCGCGCACATAAGTTCTAAATACGATATTCTATACACAAGAAGAACTTAGTCTAATTCCTTGAGAGGTTGTCGCTATCTATCTATCTATCTTCCCATCTGCCTATCTATACCAAACGCCATCTTCTGCGACATTCAAGCTACCCTGAAAGGTTAAGATTCTCGAAAAGTCCCATATAGAATGCCCTAGGTCTTTGAAGAAGATACCCGAGCATTATATAATGCAATTAATACGGGGCCTGGACGCCGGAATATTGTGAGTACTTGCAAAGCTGACCGCACCGGGCCTATATCGGCCCAGGATTTACTCTTTACCATTTGATCAGCGCCATGCGTGTATAGCTAACCGGTTTTCGGCTGCTGAAGCTCAACTAATTTAAACCCATGCCGATTTCTATTTGAGTTTCATATAGGCCGAACAACGACGCTGCGACTAAATTGCCAATGAATAGATGGCCCAAATTATTCTATCGCCGGGCGCACAATTCTAAACAACGGGGAAGTACTCCTTCGACTACATTTAGAGATACATCGGTTAGAAGATCGCCGTTTCTCATTCTCGGGGAACTACGATCGGTTCAATCCATACTTTCTTAAGTTTCTGAAATTTCTAACAAAATTTTCAAGCGTTTCTCTTCTCGGTAAGCTCTACGCAATCTATCGGCTTCTGTCTTCTTATTTTGTAGGATAAGTCTCCTTTTTTCATTTCAGCTCGCGTTGTTTCCGAATGTAGCGGAAACCTATAGAAAGCATATTTCTTCTCTATGACGGCATGACGTTTCCGTCGTGACTTTCGGGTTGGCTTTAGTTCAAGTATTTGCTCAATAGCACTATGCAGGGAACGAAATTTTCCGACTAGTCGATCACTTGAAAAATTTGTAGGGGTACTAATATGGTCTTTACAATTGTTTACTTAAACTCATTTCAAACTTTAAAAGGTGAAACTCAGTTTAAATATTTCGATCAATATACTATCTAACTAGCAAATAAGGATTTCACTTTCATTTGTCAGAATAAAGAAATAAAAAGTAAAAATTTTAATCTAATCATTGGCGTATCGTCATTCACCTCTGCAGTTTCAGCTGGGTGACCTTCCTTGTATATCAACTGCCAAAAATGTAATGGCCGACTTGCATTTGACACAATTCGCACGCCAAAATAGTGAAATTGCCTAGCTGTTTGGCAGAAATTTATATTTACCTTCCTCTATTTTATCTAAGTACAATGTAATCAGCTTGTTAATCAGCCCATAAGTATGCTAAAAAAAGCATTTAAGTAGATATTTAAATGAAAATGGGGCAACTAGACAATGAAAAAAATTTTGTTGAGAATTTAGAATGATTTTTTTTTCTCGTTTTGCTTGCTTGGCTACCCCAAGCGCTTGTGAGGTGAAAGTTAGGATTGCTTGCCAAAAAAACTTTGATTATTTAGTGAATTGGTTCAAGGTTTTAAATTAAGATTAAGATGACGCTGAAATAATAGTAGTTAAGGAATGCGTAATCAAAAAATACATATATGCATTTTTGTTTAACTATTTTTTTAATAAATATGTGTGTATAGTAGGACGGGTCAATTTGTATGGAAGATTTTTCCCACTTTGCGCGTATATCACAGAAGGATTCTACGTGTAATTGAAAACAATCTAAAATCTGAAATCAATTTGGAGTTTGCCAAATTGCGAAAATAGGCTTCTTAGCATTATGCTGTAGTCTTGTAAATAAGTGCTTAAATTTATTAAAAAACAAACCTCCTATATGGGGTTTTTTGGTATGAGGAATCAATTTCTGCACTTATCTCTTTCTTAAAGCTTACACTTAGAATCTTCCTAATATATACACGCATAGAAAAAAAAATTTACCCGTCCTAATGTATATGTATTTCTGTTTCGGGTTAGCAGCTGTATAGACACTTAAATGTGTTAAAGTGTTAAATTCTTTTTATGAAAATTAGGGCGCTAAGATTGATTTTCAATAAAATTTTTTTTTAAAACAATTTCAATGTAAAAAAAATTTTGAACAGGTTTGCCAACTTACAAAATTATTTAATTTCACCGGTTTAAAAAACTAAAGGCATCTAAAAACATATTTTTTTCTCTCGAATAGTGTTGTTACCTGGTTAGGTAATTTATTTCTATTTTAATAGAGGTATGTGCATGGAATACGTAGATATTAAAAAAAGTAAAAATAACTGTGTTCAAAACTTGCAATATTTTTAAACAGGGTTACAACCATCAATTTTTTTAAGTTGCCTTAATAATTTAACCAGAAGTATATTGATAATAAAAACAAAGCTAATTTTTAGTATAGATTTATCAGCTAAAAATTTTCTTTTACGTATTTTTTGCAAAGCCAAATATTTATATATTGACTAATGCGGTATTTTTTTTATTTCAGAACTACTGCAACCTCTTTCGCAAATAGGTAAGTTTTTGCCAGCAAGATAAATCACTAATTTGCTGAGAATACATAAATAACATTCCTGCAAAATATAAGCTAACAATTTTTTTAGTAACAAATATGCTTACCTCTAAGGACCATTAAAAAATTGCAAAAAATATCTAAGAATAATAATGTTTAGTTTTTTCTTATGCTAAACAAGCACAGTTGAAATATAACAATGGTTTTTTTTTAATATTTTTAAATTTTTTCCACATTTTTGCATCTTATATTTTTTTGAAAACATTTATATTTTTGCTCCATAGCCCTCTTGCCTACTTTTAGGCTGTGACCCTTCTAAAGCCTCCACTAAAAAAATGTCAACTCAAATCTGTCACTTTTTGACTTACGCAGTCCAGGGCACGGAGATTGTCAACTCACATAAGTATGTTTAATTTTGACAGTATTATGAAATGCAGCGACAGAGTGGGTTAACATGTTGGCGTCTAGAAACTTCACAACAGCATATAAAATGTTTCTACATGTCTTCTAAATAATTTATTCAATTTACATAAATATATATGTATATATGTATATAAATACATTTTCGTCCATTTTTAATATACTCTTACTTCCAAAACGTATGTATAAACAGGACATGCTTGGCGTCACTACCACTACTTGCGGATGTGAGTTAAACGAGCCAAAGTTCTGGCATAGCCAAATGTGTGGCCCCAGCTTGGCTGCTGCAGTGGCTGAGCATGGAAAAGTTGTACTACGAGTTTTTTTGTTATTTTTTCTACATACATATTCGGCAAGTTTTAGGGGGCACTCACGCTAAGGTAATGTGAAGTGAAAAGATTTTGCAGTAAATACTTATATGTACTCGATGTACTTATGTAAGTTGATTGTTGAAAGAATTGAAAAATCGACGAATATATCTATTTTGATAAGAGAACGACAAAACACAAATGGGCCTCAAAACGAGGTCGTAGTTATAAGATTATGTAAGTGAAATCCCAGGTTACGCGTAGTCGTAACTGCAGCGTAAAAGTTAACGTAAAAGCGCTAGTCGCAATCGTAATCATAAGGTAAAGGTAAACGTAAATATAAATGTAATCGTAAACATAAGCGTAAATATAAATGAAAAAATAAACGTAAATAGAAACGTAAACGTCAAATTAACCGTAAACGTAAACGTACAGGTAAACATAAACGTAAACATAAACGTAAACGTAATAGTAAACGAAAATTTGAACGTAAACCTAACAGTAAACGTTAACTTAAACGTGAATGTAAAAGGAAACGTAAACGTAAACATAAACATCAAATATAATTGTTATTATTATCGTTGTTCTTCGTTATTGCTCTCTCTGTCGTTTTGTCGTAAAATGATAGCAATATAATTTAGTTACGAATAATTATCGAACTCATTATTAGGTATTATCGGAATGGTTCTCGATATCCATATGTATATACATATGTATGTTTATATCCATGGATCTATTTATTGTTATCGTTTTCGATAGCACCAGCGCTTAACTAAATCGACAATTTGTAAGCTATCCCTTAAGAAATTTCATACATTACACCAAATAGACCGCGAGCGTACTAAACTTACTCTTTTAGATAGACGAAAAAAAATAAAATAAAATTAAAAAAAACCTAAAAACATTTCATTCACCCTCCGCTAACTTCTACGAAAACTTTTCTTTTCGCTTCTTCAAATGCTAAATTTTGCAGAATGAAATCTTAAGCGCTCCCTGGGGCATATAATTCAAGGTAACGTGCCACATCAGTTGCAGCAGCAAATGTGTCTGCAATGCAGGGGTGCCAAAAGAGCGCGTGAATTTGTACATACGTTCATATATATGTACCTCCATATACACTATATATATATACATGTACATAAATGTATGTGCATTAGGGTAGTCCAAAAGGGCATGTGAAAAATTAAAGACAGAATTTTGAAGCTCTCACTCCTTAGGATTGTTCTATTTCGAAAAAAACACACCCCTGTTTTTTATTTCAAAATCAAAAAAAAATATATATTTAGAGGTCGCTCAAAGTGCTCAAACTTTTCTATGTTTTTTATATATTGGGGAAAAATAAGTTTGGACCACCCTAATGTGCACACATATACTTACATCTGCAATCAGATGAATATTTCTGGCATTACACCGCGAAACTTAGCTGCTTACGCCAAGAAAAGACACCACACTAGAAGTCTGGAGTAGTTGAAAGACTGATTTCTTTACGAATCTACTACATACTTTTCTATGTGCATATGTATGTATGAGAAAAAAGATTTTATCGTTATTAGTGCTCATATGTATGCTGATTTTCTTGCAGGCAGGAACAGCTTCTATTTAAACCGTTACGTGCCTAGGTTCTGGTATATGCAGCTTGTCCATACAGCGCTTAAGTTACAAACTTTGTTAGCGTCGATTGAACTGAGCGTCGTTTGAAATGCGCGCAAACTCACCTGCAATTACCTTTGCTACGAAGAAGTTACACACACCCAACCAACTCAAATAGATAAACAAACATATATGATACAGACGGAACTGCCGATTCTCAACAAACAGCCATCGCCTCTCCTTCCACTTTTCTACTTCTTCTACTCTATTTACTTAGCTTTTCGTGTTACTCCACATATTCCGCCTTGTAAGCTCCTTCTCTATACAAACTCGCTCATTCATCGCCATTTTGTTTTGCAACGTTTTGTAGAATATTCATTGCGCTTCACCGTCGATTGGCAAATTTGACCGGAAGTTGGAAATAAGTTGAAATTACAAGTAAATCCGCGCACCTACATACACATATGCATGCATAACTGATATAGTGCGGTGCGCACGTTTCCATGAACATAACACTTTGGATTTATTGGCGTTCACATGCGTTCGATTGAAGTTATAAAGGGTGCTGGTGTACAATTTCGTTACTAACGAAAATAAGCAAGAAGTTGGAAATGAGCTCCGAAGAAGGTCCTTAAAGGAAATACCAGATTTTAGGATGCAAAAAAGTGTTTCGTAACCCCAAATACCCAAATTATTGTCAGTTTCCTCAATAAACCCTTAAAATATCTAAGAAAAAGAGTCTCTTATTATAAGAGGTGTAACTGTGAATGAATTGAAGTGTACTATGCTATGTCTGGCTGAGGTCCTACATAGGGGAAGGGGATAACAAAGAGTTTGGTCTCTTTAAAGGCGCTTTCGCTATCCAGACTTCATTCATAACGAATAAAATTAACTCAGACTGCAAAATTAATCTGGTCTCCCAAAGAAAATCGCAGACGTCAGCAGCTCGTCGGCTGTGAAAAATGTTCTTCAATTTTGCTGGGGACTTATAAACCTGAATAATGACACATATTCCGCAGTACCAAGCGATGAAGAGTGTCACAACATACCTTTAAAAACTTGCAGGCGATCACCCTCCTGAGAAGTCTCGGACGGGCGCCTGACTCACTGAGAAGGCAAGGTATGGCAAAACCACTCATCTTCTAGACTTCATCGTAACTAGTTAGAATTCGAGTAGAGTCCCATCAGCAAATTTGTTCTGAACGTTGCAGACGTCCCTTCGAAATCCTTATGCGATTAAACACTGAAAGTTGGGTTGTTCAGGTTGATCATTACTAATAGAGCACTCAGCCTATCAGCAGCTGTTAAACAGAGGCCAAACGTTTGATAACTGAATCGGAAATACTTACGACATGCTTGATTGTTTCATAGCGAACATTAAGGTTCAGACGTATTGCTGTGATAAATCTTCTTCATTTGAAATGGTTACGAAAATAAAAGGATAAGCGGAGTGGAGTCGCCAAATTTTCTTCTCCATGTTCTGGGTCGAGGAGTATTACAGGTTCAGATGGTTGCGGAAAAAGTGCGATGAGTCGGAATATAAACGGGGACTCCTCCGTTTGATGACAACTCTCCTTGAACCATACGCTTAGGCTTCCAGATTTCCAGTTTGGGTCGTAGTTTTCCGCTATCAAATTTGTTATCGCTTGGCCAATCATGAGTGTGTTACTGGTTAGAGAAGTCTAATAGAGCCCGCCAGCATTGACAATTGAGATGATGCGCTCGAAATTGGCCTGAGGATGCATAATATTAAGCGATTACTTCTCCGAATCTTTAAATACGTCTGATTACGGCGGCGGAACACTGTCATGATGTAGGAAATTGCATTGCTGATGTGCCGATAGGAAGAGATTTTCTTATGTATTTATATAAGCTGATTTATGGAGCTTTAAGTAGAGAAGAGATTTTCCTTTGCAATCTTTGAGCTGTGCGGACTGATGGGATTACAATCGTCTCTGAGAACGTGTCGACATTTGAAGTTGCAAGCTCTTTTTGACCACGGCTAACTGTCGGCAATCGAAGCAGTTTTTGAGGCAGCCTAATCCTCAACTCTAGATCTCAACTAAAAGTCCTCGCCAGGCCTCTGCTTTTTGAAGGAGTATAAAATTAACCCATTAGTTTCGTCTATTGTGGGATTTTTGGGCTGATCTCGACTACTTTATCAATATCGGTCGCAAAGTATTCCATGAGTAGTTACTCTACTAGGATCTTCTCAGAAGACCTTACAGTTTTATTTGTAATATGTAATTGATGGATTGGTCCTACCAGCAGACACAGAGCTTTTCTCCATGTTTCCTTATCTTCCTTATACAGTAAGTGGATGCTTAATTACCCTTGCTTTTGGGATGCATCTCTGAGACTTCATCTCTGCCTTCTTCTCCCAGCTGGGGGCAGCAAATTATAAAATGAGTTTTTCTTCGTATATTCCGATTGCCAACTTATTTGTTTGAATAACTCAGTGGGAGGGGAGAACATTATGTTTGCATGTATTTATATAAAACTTTAAATAAAATTATTGGACCAAAAAGTAGTGGATAGGTTCTGTGGCTAACGGTAACCATCTGTTACCACCTATGCATGAGTGTAAGCTACCCAAAGTCCGCAAAAAACTCTGGAAGCATTGCCCGTAGCATGCATCGGACTAGGCGGAGCATACCTTGAAGTGTCATCAAATTATAACTTAAGTAGGTTTTATTACATGCCATTTGAGAAGTGCATGCGCAAAAATTTCATAAATAAAATGAAGCAAATTTTTGAACATGCAGCATTGCATAGCATACATTTAGGCGCCCGGTGTTATCAGTCGCGCCTGAACACTTTTGATACCTGAATTATTGCTAAGAACCTGGTTGCTCCGATCCCTCAACCAAATTTAAGGCCTTGGTTTCACTTGATCTCTCTTATCTTATGGGATCTACTGGAACACCAGGCTTTAATTTCTTCTCATTCTCACCCTGTCTGAGGTTATGAACTCCTCCACATTCTATTCGAAAAGCTTTCCCCTTACATACACAAGTGTAAGTACAATATATA
>NW_023458562.1:44594231-44618382 GCF_013731165.1 Rhagoletis pomonella | reverse complement strand
AAGAGAACGCAAGTGATAGAGACACAGAGTTCAGTGACCACCTGAAAGACCCAAACTTAAGAAGCAATAAGGGCACAAGTGAGAGAGACACAAAGTGCAGTGACCACCCGAAGAACTACTAGTAGGCGGTCCAGTGAAAAAAAAGGAAGTGTGAAAAAAAATGGTGAAGAGAAAGTGGGTACATTACCTCAACCGAGAGGAGCTGCTGACCTATATGACAGAGTTCGGTCTCGAACAGACCGGAACAGTCGAAGAGCTGCGAAGACGCTTCTCTGCATTTATTCAAGAAGAGAGTAACAACGAGGACTACCACACGCGTTTCGAAGAGCTAGAAGCGAAACACTCGAAGCCTGCGCTGAATGTTACCGCAGCATCACCAAGTGGAAGCCAGGGAGCCAGTGTCATGCAGTCACCAATGCCCGTTGATCCTACAACATCGCTGGCAACCATCATGGACCGAGTCCGTAAGTGGGGTTTCAAATACGACAACGGCCGAGACCCGCTCAGCTTCATCGAACGTGTAGAAGAATTGGCGGAAGTATATGAGGTGAATCGCGACTTGTTACCGCGAGCAATGCCAGAACTACTTAAGGAGAAGGCGTTGCCATGGTTCCGCAGTAATAACCGGAATTGGCGACAATGGGAGGACTTCAAACGAGACTTTCTAAGGTTCTTCTTAAACTCTCGCTACCACGAAACCTTAGACGATGAGATCCGTCGTCGCGTCCAACAACCGAACGAGAAATTTAAAGACTATTTGTTGGCCCTTCAGAGTTTGATGCGACACGCGAACTACACCTCAGAGCAGAAGCTGACGCGTATCTACAGAAACTCTACAAGCGAGTTCCAATGGTACGTCAAACGATCCGAGTTCACCACCCTAGAAGGGCTAGTGAGTTTGGCTGAAGATATGGAAAATATACCCCCGGTGAGAGAGCCACAGAGAGCCGCAGCGCGAACCACTCCGCGGGTCACGGAGAGATATCAGCACATGCGCGAACTGCCTAGGAGTGACGAGACGGCTAGAGCAGAGAGAACACAGCGCCGACCTGAACCACACAGCGGTGTGGCAACACCACAGACGGAGTACGTTAATCCGTGGACTGCGTGTAGACATTGCGGAGAAGATGGCCATTTTGATGGTCGATGAGGTCGACGTAGTAGCTGCAGTTGATACAGGCGCAACAAGAAGTTTCTTGAGCGAGGCCATGTTTAAGAAACTGGATGTGGGAGAGGTTAGGAAGGTGAACACGCGTGTGGTAATGAGAGGTGGGAGATCCAGAACGGTGCTGAAGGCTATAACGGCGCAAGTGGAGCTGGCGAATCAGGCGCATGAAAGCGATCTTTTGGTACTACCTGGTTTGATGGATGACGTGGTGCTTGGAACCGATTACCTGGCAAAAGCGGGGGTCCGATTATGTTGCGGAGACTTAGAAGTGACACTCCGAGAAGAGAGCTGCGCACAAGGAGTAGAAACGTTCACGGCAATACGCGAGGGAGGTGCGCAGAAAGGTCAGGTAAATGCGATGAACCCAAATCAAACCCCATATCTACAGAAGCCACGACAACCGACGAAGCGAGGGAGTTCTTAATGTCAGAGTTACGCAAATTTGAGAAGATGTCTGGAGTTTCAAATATCGCCACTCACCGGATCGGCATGAAGGATGACCGACCGATCAAGCAGAGGTATTGCCCGAAGAACCCGAAGATGCAGGAGATCATCAACGCGGAGATCGACGACCTTATCCGGAAAGGGTGTATTGAACTCTCACACAGCCCGCACAGCGCCCCAATAGTGTTGGCGAAGAAGAAGACCGGCAAATGGAGACTCTGCGTCGACTACCGACAGCTAAACGAGCGTTCAGTGCCCGACGCGTACCCGCTACCGAAGATCCAACAGCAAGCAGTACACTGCTTTTACAGTGCCAGGGCGTGGTCTTTTTCAATGGCGAGTAATGCCGTTTGGGCTCCACTCCGCCCCCGCGACATTCCAGCGTGCGTTAGACCAAGTTATCGGTCCAGAGCTAGAGCCGTATGCGTTTGCCTACCTGGATGACATTATTGTCATCAGCTCAACCCTGCAAGAGCACGTCCAACATCTTTCGGAGGTCTTCCGACGGCTTAGGCAGGCGAATCTTAGGATCAACCCAGAAAAATACGGGTTTTCCAGAAGCAGTTGAAGTATCTGGGTCACGTCGTCAGCGAGAAGGGCATTCACACCGAACCTGAGAAGGTCGCGGCTATCAAAGAGCTGACACCACCGACAAATATAAGGGAGTTACGTAGGTTCCTAGGGATGGCTTCATGGTACCGAAGATTTGTCCCCGACTTTTCCAAAATGGCGCATGCGCTGACGTCCATGCTAAAGAAGGGCCACAAGTGGAAAGGGAACGACGAGCAACAGACAGCGTTCGAGGCGCTGAAGAACGCGCTAACCGAAGCACCAGTGTTGGCTTGCCCCGACTTTACGCAGAAGTTCGCTCTGCAAACAGACGCGAGCGACAACGGGCAGGGAGCTGTTCTCACCCAAGGGATTGAACGAAAAAAACGCGTAATCGCATATGCGAGTCGCCGGCTCAACAAGGCCGAACTTAATTATTCACCAACAGAGAAAGAGTGCCTGGCCATACTGTGGGCCATCAGGAAGATGAGACCCTACCTAGAAGGATACACGTTTACCGTCATCACCGACCACTTAGCGCTTAAATGGCTGAGTACGATAGAGAGCCCATCCGGTCGGATTGCAAGGTGGGCGCTGGAACTGCAGCAGTACTCCTTCGATGTGCAGTATCGCAAGGGTAAGCTGAATGTGGTAGCAGACGCGCAGGAAACATTGCTTGGTTCGATGACGGCGGGAGAAGTAGCTTTAGAGTGCAAGTGGCTGAAAGACAAGATGGCGGAGGTGGAGAGGTCCCCACAGAAGTTTCCTGACTTTGTCATCGAAAATGGGGAGCTGTACCGGCGAATATCAGGCCAAATCGACGGTGAAGACGTGTTGCCATGGAAATCATGTGTACCGACAGAGCAAAGGCAGAGGGTGTTAAGGGAAATTCACGATGTTCCCAGTGCAGGCCATATGGGGATCAGAAAAACGATAGCGCGGGCGACAGCGCGATATTATTGGCCGGGACGTGAGGAAGTATGTGCGACAATGTCAGACCTGCCAGCTTTACAAACCAAGCCAGCAGCAACCAGCCGGAAAGATGCTGACGCAGCTAGCGGAAGAACCCTGGGCGACGGTGTGTGCTGATTTCGTAGGACCTCTTCCGCGATCCAAGCATGGAAACACTATGGCGCTGGTAATACTAGATCGTTTCTCAAGATGGGTCGAGATTGTACCAATGCGGAAGGCAACAGCGGAGGGAGTAATTCGAGCAGTGAGAGAGCGGATTATCGGCAAATTCGGCATTCCAAAAATCTTGATCACGGACCAGAAGAGCTGGGATGATCTGTTGCCAGAAATGACTTTGGCCCTCAACACGAGCGTGTGCGACGCAACAGGTTACAGCCCGGCGTTCGTCGTCCAAGGGCGAGAACCAAGGTTACCGAACGCATTGTATGACGAAAATACGTTAGGAACCGGCGAAGATGCCACAACACCGCAAGTAAAAGCGGTGAGAATGAAAGAGGTGTTTGAGTTAGTGCGACGAAACCAACAAAAGGCAACGACAGAGCAAGCGAGACACTGCAATCTGCGAAGAAGGTCGTGGCAACCGGTCGTGGGAGACAGGGTTTTGGTGAAAGAACACTTCTTGTCTAAAGCCGTGGACAATTTCGCGGCTAAGCTTGCACCGAAATACGGCGGACCACATCGTGTTCTAAATTTTATCTCACCTGTGATCGTAGAACTCGACAAGGTGCACAAAGGGAAAAGAAGAACAGCGCACGTGAGTGCTCTCAAACCATTTTATGAGAGCAACGCCTCAGGTGAAAATTCCCCCGTGGCATCGTCTGAGCCTAATTCGGCGCACAGCGGCGAATAGGTAAATTTCACTAGAGACTGAAGTCACACACTCGGCAATTGCCAGCAGTGGAGCAATTGCCATGACAGTGGAGAGCCTGAAAGAGGAGGAACTAGTCGAAGAAATCTAAATAAGATGAAGAAAAAGAAGAGGAAGAAGAAGAAGATCATGATGATGAAGAAGAAGAAGCACAAAAAAATAAGGTCCCAAGAAAAAAAAAGCCATTGAAAGATGCAAATGGCACGAAGCACAAAAAAAAATAATAAAAAAATAATAATAATTATCATTATAATATTAAAATTAATAATAACAACAGCAATAGTAATATAATTATAAAATATTAATAATAATTATAATTATAAATATTAATAATAGCTAAAATATTTATAATAACAAAATAATACTAATTCTACTAATAATAATAATCGTCATAAGAAGAGGAGTAATACCGCAATGGCAACCCGAAATCTACTCCAGTTCACATCAACGCTACAAAACTCCCTTTTGGATAGTCAGCAACCCCGACACCAAACTACAGCTGTGCGAGGATGACAAATAAACAAATAAAAACAAAATATGCAATGTGAAAGTGAAACGGCAGCAAAATTACCGAAATTTTGCTGGAAAAGTGCCGGAAACTAGGAAAATACAGTTGGTCGCGCAATGGCCACTGTCGGTAATAAAAAGGATGTGCCGCGGGCGCCAAGGCACAAGTTCGCGAAAATATGGAGCAACAGCAGCAGCAACAGGCAAATTTTGTAGCCGAACAAGTGGAGGGCGGCGTTTTGCGCGTACGTATAAAGCGCCTAACAGAGCACGAAATTCGACGCTACAGTAGAAGTGACAGCAGCGGTGGAGACCGGTCGAGTAATTCGAGCGACAACAACAGCACCGGAGGCGAGCATGACGACGCTGGCCGGCCAAGTAGCCCCAGCGAGGGCGGTAGCAACAGTGGCAGGCAACAACCAGAAATCGGCGTCGAGGACATCGAAAGCCTCGAAAGTACGCAGCCGTTCGTACTGCCCCAAAATAGTGAAGATGCAGAGATGGCCGCCTATTGGGGTGCAGAGTACTTGGCAAACAATACGCCACATTTGACGAGCGAAGAGGAGGAGATGGAACACGAATCATCGCACGTAAGCGTACGATCCGACGACAGCGGGCCAAGCGGTGAATGTGACCATCTCGTCCGACGAGGAAGAGGACTTTGCCAAAAGGCAGGGCGAATTCTCCATCGCTACGCAAGACGCCAGACACCTCGGTAACGGGTACGTAGAGTATGCGCGCCATATTGACATGCGCATCAGGCTATACGACCCGATGGCATCGGAAGAGCCACATCCACCGCCGCAACAGCTGTGCCTTAGTGAGGGCGCGATCGAAGCGTGTACGTTGGCGACCGGTGGACGAAGGGATTTTTTGGAGGAGGCGTCGGCGGAAGCGGATTTTAGTGTGGCAGCAGATGCCGACTTAGTGGCGGAAATAGAGCGTTGGCTGGAAGAGGCTGAGCCGAGAGTGCCATCGGAGAGGCAGGTCCATCCGGACGTAGGTGCGTTGCCGGAAGAGTTGGTGACGGAAATTGAGTCGCACGTAAACCACCAGCAACTGAAGCGGCAGTCATTCAGACGCATCGTGAACGGACAGGCGTACAGAGTGCGAATCACCAAAACTGGCAAGGTGACCGTAAGTCTTGCTGCCGGGAGTAAGGAGGGAGTGTGAGGACCCCGGATCCTGTGGCCCTGGGCTCCACAACAACTTTTATATACACATACATATATATCCTTTGTACTATTTACCCTGAATTGTTGATTTGAAATTGTATACACACATGTACAAATATATATATATGTACACTTATGTTTTGAATTATTATATGTATGCGTATGTATGTACATAAGCTTCTTGAATTGCATCTATTTGGATTATACTAGTACGTATGTATGTATCCACTAATATATTTTGAATTATTACTTTGTATGCACAGTATAAGAAATACCTACAACATACAATACCTACATAAAATGTATAAAGCACAAACAATTGTAATGAGGATAACTGTCTGCGGATGGAAAAAATGGTATAAAAGGAGCAGTGCTAACAAGCATTGTTCATTAGCTAGGCATACGTGGCACGCGTCGCAACGTGGGTTACACGGGTAGTGGAAGAGGGATCAACCTCCGAGACTATTATTGTATATTCGAAGTGGGCTTTAACCACTGAGACTGGTGCTAGCTGTAGGGCTTAAACCTACTCTAGTTCTATACTTTAGAGAGTAGATATAGCGAGAGTATAGCGAATAAAGAGGCTGTAAACTAGAAGCGAGTGTGTTCTAATTTCTTGAGGAGATAGGGTGTTTACTCCTTACAGAACCCTGGACAACCGAGAGCTACGCCCAGCACTCAGGAAAGTCCGCTACAACTTGTTAAGTCTTTACATACATTTCATCTCTACTACATACACAAGGACAAGGAAAACTATTGAGCCGTTCAACACAAAGGTAACGCTCGCCCTAGGCAGCCAGGGTCCAGCGACCTTCCGTCTAATGAATTGTCAGAATTCCCATACAGTCCCTAATTTACCATTATATCGGCTTGCCAGAGCTTTTTCTGGTGGTGATGAGGAAATGATTATGCGGAATATTTAGCCAGCACCAGGATCAATTACCTAAGTCAAGGCGTTGAGTACTGGAGTCAGTTGGGGAACTAAGAGAGATAACTTTTTTCAAGAGAATCTCTGCAGCTGCAGAAATGAAAAACGCTGATGAGTTCTTGTATGCTACAGCCAGTCCAACATCTGCTACTGAAAGTTTAGCTTCGGAGAAAATACTCAGTGCTCTGCTATTTTATTATTGTACTAGGTTTGTTCCATGTAAAAGAGGAAAACGACATAAATTTGAATATGCGTACAATGGAATGGACCGTGCGTGCTTCAATGCCCCTTAAAAGTATTATTGTGCTGTTTGATACCCGTATTTTAATATTTCATTTATTTTAACAATTTTTCAAACAGGTGGCAAGCCTCCTAAAATATATTTACGGCAGCAAAACTTTCCCAAATACCTTCAGTTTGATATCCATATTGCAATAATAAATTTATCTTAACAATTAAACTAAATTAAAATAATCAAACAGGTGGCAACCGTCAACAAAAATATTTTCGGCCGTAAGCCTTTTTAAACCTCTGTCTTTTACAATTGCAATATCTACTTTATTTCAATAAATTTTTATCAATTTACTTAAACAGCAATTTTCAAACAGGTGGCAACTCTGTAATTGGTTTCTTTCCATATTTTAAGTTAGACTTCTAGCAATACATCGGCGAAAACTGCATTATATTCCATGCATTCGTTTTCGAGTGATGCGCATACAAACACACAGACAGACAAAAATTCTAAAAATAGTTTAATTGGCTTTTGTTGCTCTAATAAAGATCCCCCATATTAATTTTTCTTTAATATCTAAAATGTACAGACATCTGGCTGTCACTTGCCACAGCTTGTCCTGGCGGTATCAAGAAAACCTTTGTCAGAAAAAACTTGCCGGAAACAGGATTGGTTACTCCAGCTAGGATTTTAGTGGATACTACCAGTCCAGGCACTGCTAAAAAGTATTTATCTTAGTTAAGGAAATCTTTCCAACGCCAAAAGTAATTATCTCAAAGGCAACTATTATACTGGAAGTCCAGACTCTGAGACGGTAAACTTGTTTCAGGACAACCTATCCTGTGCCCGTTTAGATTACGCTTTTAAGGCTGTCGCGTGACAGATGCTGTCCTGGCGTTTTCAACATCAACCTACTAGAGAAAACCTAGCTAACACCTGAACTGGTTATCCAAGTCAAGATATTGCGTGGAAACCGTTGTCGAGAGAATCTGTTCAGCGCCAGAAGTGATCATCTCTAATAAAGTTTTGTATGCTAGGGCTTGTTCCAATTCTATTGGGTAAGAAAATTGTTAAGAAAATCTATTAAGCGCCGGAATAGATTATCTGTTTAAAAGACTTCCATGTCAGAAGCTGTTTGGCACTGTCAAGAAAATCTCAGATACGTAAATCTAGCTAGGCTCTGGACGGAATCAGAGCTTTGTCTAGAGAATTCCCCGCCGAGCATACGTATTTATATGATTTATTAGTTAATTAAAAAATCTGCTGGCCAATATTTTCGCAGAACAAGCTGTATTTATGTATGTTAAAGTATTCGACTATTCCTGTGCTGCTTCCTGACTATTTACTTCTCTGTGCTTCACTGAACAGTGTATTTCACGCCTTCCTGGCACGCATTCATGCGATTCTGAGGGATAACACACAAATGCATTTTTACTTACGCATACACACATACTTGTACATGAAAAATATTTACTCGTACAATGCTTATGCCTGTCGCAAGCCCAGTTCATTCAATAACTCATGCGGGTTGCGTATACGCCATGTACGCCATTGGAACTCAGTCACACATCGGCTGCGATGATGATATGAAGAGCGTCATTTTTCAACGCATAAATATGTATACATATATGAATAAATCGCACATATTTTCACACCTTTTGCGCTTATTTGCATCAACACTTTTTTTCTGTTACTACTACATATGTACATTAAGGCGTATCACGAAAAAAAGTTTAGCGTGTCGAGAATAAATTTTGGGTATAACAATTTTTTTCATGCACTCGCTAAAAACTGCTAAATTTCATTTTTTGCTATAACTTTCTTAATTGCCATCCGACTTTTTATATTTTTTATGTCACCGAAAAGGCCTCGCTCAGGGCTATAATTAAATAAGGCCTAACCCTTTTTAGCAAACGGTTGTGAAGGCCAAAATGGCCAATTATAGTCCTAAATGAGATCTTTTCAGCCGTATTAAGATTTTCAAAAAACGCGATTTAGCGGTTTTTAGCGGGTGCCTAAAAAATTTTTTTTACATCCAAAATTTTCTCTCGACATATGTGTTTAAATAAAACTGACACAAGCTAAACTTTTTTTTCTTTCATATGTCGTGATACGGCTTAATATACTCCACGTCAAACAAAATATGCATATGCATAAATATGTATGTATGTAGTATCAGCAATAAAATTGTTAAAACGATCTGCCTACTCGGACGACCGTTAGCTGGAATATTCTCTCGCATCGAAGCAGGCATATATGTGGCCAATGAAGGTGGGCTAACAAAAGCTACTCTGCGTGATGCTGGCAGTGCTTGTTGCTCTTGTGTGCAGCTGACTGTTTTTGTTATTATTATTATTTTTAACTATTGCTGTTTTTCGTTTTATTTTGCGATTTTCCGACACAGTATATAAAGTACATACTGCATATGCGTGCATATTTATAATTGAAGGCGTACGATATGCCGAATAGGTGCTGTAGTTGGAGCCCCAATGGGTTTTTGGTAGCAGCTGTTGATAGTTGATACTCGTATGTTATGTAGCATTTAAAAAATGGAGGAAACTCTTATTGTTTTGCTGCTTGGGGGTTGTTGCATATTTTCACATTTATTCATTCTTTTCGCTCGCCTAAATTAACTGGCTAGGTGTTAATTTATTTGAAATATCGTGTGGTGAAGGTGCAAATGGTTTGCGCAACCGATTTTTTATGCATAAAATGTAAAAGGCTTTTTTGGTGTAAAACGCCTTTGTCATTCATTGCTGATTTCGATATAATATAAAAGTTATCGATTTTACCACCGGCACATGTATCGTTCCTTGTATGACTAAGTTATCGATATATTTTATGACGTGGTTTCAGGTATTGCCACTAACATATTTATCGGTATTAATTAGGCGTGACAGAAAGTAATCGATTTGTTGGTTATCGATTATTATCAATAAACATTTAAAGATATCGAGTTGGATCTAATACTAATAAGCTGAATGAAATATCGGATGTCTAATATCAACAGAGGGGAGGATTTTACAAGATCTCCGTCTTAACGAGCTTGAATGCTTGCAGCGTTGACGAATTTTTAGTTACATACTCGTATGTATCCTTAATAAGAAAAGTCTTGGCGAAATTACTTACATCCCCTCGCATCCAGGTATCACAACGAAAATATCGTCCCTTCTCTGCATAACCACGAGTGCCCAGTCTACCTTCTTTCGAACAGTAGGCATGTCGCTTGAGATACTTGTTGCCGCATGAGTAGAGTTCGACCTATTTTTAAAGCTGGGTTTATTTCGCTCTTCCAGCAGGAACTGAGCTAGAATGTTACACTGGGTTCGTAGATGCTTAGGGAGGATTATATTTACCGCTGTTACGGTGCGAGCCGAATCACTGACCCGCCGATTTTGAAAGACTTCGACCCAGTGCCGAAATACGCTGCCAGACTGTCACTATTATACCTTTTGGGTGGTCTGATTTTAGCCATATGCCGATAAGCCCGCTCAGATATTTCATTTTCTTATAAATGGAGTCTCCCGCGGCATTAATTAAGCATTCGCATACTATTTATATCCCATCAAGGCGCTATGGTCGAACACAAACAGTGCCAACTGATTTTCGAAGGCGAAGGCGTAATTTGGTGTCTCAATTCGTGCTACTATATTCCTCACCGACGAAGGATGGAATACGGTCGAGGCCTAGGCGCGTAAAAGCGCTTCGTCGCCATGAATGTGTTTAATGCAAATGAATGGAATGGTCAAGGTTTCCAATTTCCTTCGATTTCTGGCAGGAAAAAAAAACGATAACCCAAAGCTAACTTGACTCCGAACCCTCGTCATGGGTCAGACTCTGCAGCCAGCGCTGAGCTTAATTAAGTTGTTGGCGGTGTTCTTGGGCCGCTCGATTTCTTCTCTTGCAGAAATTTTTTATATTACATATTTGTGATCGTAAGTTGACTGCCTTGAAACCAAGTGCATACCGATAATAAACCGCTTTATTAGTCACTTATCGTTGCTCAGTTAGGGCCTCTGACAGGTAGGTCAGGTAAATGTACTTTTTTTGCGACCTTGTGAAGTCCGTTTGCATCCCTGCTTGCCAAAGAAGTTTCGCTCAGCCATCCTGCTCCTGGCACCTGTCGGCCAGTGTCCTTCACCGTTTAGGTGAATTCTTATTTTACTAGCTCGACAGTCTTTCGATAACTTACTGCATAGAGATCAGCGCTCTTTTCTGATTTTCCTAAAGCAGAAATAGATTTCAGCAATGATTGAAGGTAACCGCAGTAACCTAACCAAAATCCCGCCCGTCTAACTTCGCCGTTGATGCCTTCCCATACAAAGTTTCTTCACTACTTGCCACTCCTGTTACTTTTCAATCAAATCTTGCTTTTCTTAAACACTCTGCCCCATCGAAAAACCAATCAGTCCTTCTACTTTAACTCAGCTATTCATGTTGTCATATCGGCGGATTTTGGTATTGAGTTGTCCATCAATTTATGTGTCATGCAAACAAGCGCACATACACATATGTAAATATGTATATAGATACATACTTGTACATATATATTTGTACCTGTACAGTCACTCAACTACTCACAGCGCTTCCCATACATTCTCATTGTCAACGATCTACCTTGACAGATTTATGATGAATGAATGGTTGCATGAATGAATCAATCAATGGCGCGCCACACGAATGGAATGGAATGGTTTGCGCAGGTGTGTATGGAAATGTGTAGGTAAGCTATGCATGCCCTTTATCCGCTATTGCAAGCATGCTTGGTGTCCATTCTGTTGCATTTTTACCTTTTCTTTTTTTTACTAATTTCTTCAACTTTCAGCATTGAGGTTTGCGCGATGCTCTCATTTTTTCATTCTTTTTCCCTTGCCTATTACAAATTTTTTCTTCAAAGCCTCATTCGCAGTCAAAAACAGCGTCACCGCTATCAATATCCATTCAATATGCTTTGCATGTCCTATGCAGCATTCACTCACATACAAAATTTTTCTTTGCCTCTTTTGCTTTCTATGCCAGCCTCAACCACTCAATTCTATGCTGCTATTCATTCATTTAAGCCGCTTCACCGTAGAAAGCGTAAATTTGTGTGCGCACATACCAACAAGTTAGTGTATATAACACTACATGCATAGATAAATATGTCCATGCACGTAAGTGTAGTCATGGTTTTAGTTTTTTTCGGTCATCGAAAACTTGTTGCAATTTGTGGCAATTTTTCGGATTAGTAATAAATTTTCATATTTTTTCCGACAAACACAAATGCAAGCAACAAATTTGCATTGCGTGAATTTTCACTCACATTGAAAAAAATAAATATTTTTCTATTTGGGATAAATAACTTTCTACATCGGCTAATATTTATGTAGTATTAGGTTGGAAAGCACTTTCGCAAATGAAAATGCACTGTGTTAGGCGCTATTTGGACAGCAAAATGGACAGCTTTAGTGAGAGAATTTTGTATCAACTGTTATTTTTTTGTGGAGTTGACTTTTCAAAAAACGCTTTAAAGTCACAAAATATATAGTAAGACCAGAGTGTTTGGCAGTGAAAAAGTTTAGCTTGCATAACCAATTGGGATCGAGCAATGTGCAGGGTGTGAATGAACCGTGCTATGTGCACTAGATATACTAAAGCCGTGTGCAGCCTTCAAGAGGAAGCCCTAAGTGGGTCCACCATACAGTGCAGATGTAAATATACCCTAATCCAGGGTGTCAGGCACGTCCGAGCCCATTCAGTGGTCTGCAGTCATGGGATGCCGCCTGTGTAGTAACGGTAGACTTACAGCAGCATGGTGCGTTTTTGCAGCCAACCGTTCTCTCCACGCCTTTTATTATTCGGTCGTCGAAAGGTCACAGCACAGTATGCGACCAAAAACCTGATAAAATTATGACTCCTAAAACAGCCTCCGATATCTGCACAGGCGAAAATGTCGACGGCGGACGGTGGTCTGCACGATCCCTGTCCGAAAGTGCGGACTACTCCGTACCTTCAAACCAACTAGCTGAAGAGGCAGCGGGAAATGCAATTGTCACGTCCTTCATCAGTAAACCGACCGAGGGAAGTGCGTAGCTGGCGCGTGGGGGAAAACAATGGGTGAAAAGAGTAGTGATATGATCGTCCACCGAAAGCAAAATCTTCCTCGGCGAGAGATTTGGTCTCTAAAAGGCTGCATGCGGTAAACAACGCCGCCAATGAGCACAAGAGGCTCGTATCCACCACTTAGGAACATCTAGCCATGGAAGTCTTAGACATAGGACACCCGTACGGGAACCCAACGGCAAGCAACTGAAGGTCCATCTTTAAAGGTATGTGTAAGATTAACAACAGGAATGAACATGATAAAACCATTCCAAAAAGTTCTTCAGTCTGTGTATGAAGTTGGAGTTAAGTTTTCTGAAGCTTTCTGTGACTTAAGCTGTTCAAAGGCAGTTGGCTAGTTAGGATGGTAGACAGAGGCTGACCTACTTTTCTAAGCGTACATCCACCTTGCGGTGCTCCTCAACCGGCTTCGAAATCTATAACGATAAATAAAATAACAGGGAGAACTGTGACCAACAAAGAGACTTTCGTTAATAAAAAGATAACGATAACACTATATTGAGTGATCTCAATAACTATGAAAATAATAGTAAAAATTTGTGTAACAACAAACTTATCGAGACCAATATCGATGCTACACTTGAAACTTATTGTAACTATGTAATTATTGATAGCTTGCATAACGAAAAATTTGCTATAACGATAATCTATCGGTAGCGAAAAATTTCGACAACAATAAAGTTATCGAAACCAGTAACGCTCATAATTTCGATAAAATTCAACTTAACTTTGTAGTTTATTGATAGCTTTTCGTTAAAATTAACTTGTAAGTAACGGTAAATATTCAATATAAATAAATTATGAGTACCGATACATTTTCTATTACGATAACCCATCGATAACGAAAATTTTCGACACTAACAAAATTATCGAAACGAGAAACGACGGTAGTTTCGATAAATTCAGCTTAACTTATCGATAAAAAAACATTTAGATGGCGATAACTTATCAATGACGATAAACTATCGATAGCTCAACAAAAATTTTCGAATTATACCATTATAAACTCTGAATAAATAAATGTCATCGCCGTAGCTTTTTCGCAGTTTTGGTAAATTTCCGATTAAAAACATGTTTTTGCATTGACTCACACGAAAAACAAATTACGCCGAATCCTTTCCCTGTAAAACTGCAGCTGATCATATAAGAGTTTTTCACATGAGCTCCCGCTACCCCACTTCACCGGAAAAAAGTGAAATAGTCACTTTGCACTGCTTGATTTTCAAATAAATTTGTACTTCAATTTGTTTTCTGCCGCAGTGTACGGAAGTCCGTTGAAGAGGAAAGAAAAACAACGTGCATGTGTGAGTGCTAACACTCTAGATGAGCGCGAGCTTTAACAGTCTCAATGTGCAATATACATATATTGGCGTTCAAAATAATAGCAGCAAAATTCAAAATGATGCTATTGAAAACTTATCTTTATTTATTTATTGTTAAACATTTTCATTTAAAATAGGTTTCGATCTATATCAGATAACACATAAAAAAAGTTTCAAAGCTTATACAAATTGCAAAAAAAATTAATCAAACTTCAAAAAATTGTCTTCGAAATTTAAAACTTTTTAATCTGAAACTTTAGAAAATTTTCGTGTATAACGCATGAACCAAACTTACTTTTATATGGAAGAAAATGCGCTACACCCTCCACAAAAAAAAATTCTAAAAAACCAACGGTAATTTGTGGCGACTTTAAAGATTTACTAAGATTGGATAGGCTACAAAACTGCATACCCGAAATTTTTTTTAAGATTCTGATTAAAAAGTTTGAAATTTTGATGACAACTTTTTTAAGTTTGATTAATTTTTTTTTAAATTTGTATAAGCTTTGAAAATTTATTTATGTTGTATCTAATATATGTAGATGGACCCATGTTTTAAAAGAAAATTATTTACAATAAATAAATAAATAAATAAAGATAGATAAGTTGCCAACAGCATCATTTCGAGTTTTGCTGCTATTATTTTGAACTCCAAGTACATACATATGTACATATGTATAAGTAGAGCCGAAAAAAAGTATCGAGCAAAATCTAGCTACGTGCTACTCAGCTTGGTTTGCTTTGCTACGGCTTTGCTTTTGCTTTCCTTGGCCGTGTTTGACTTTCAAGTACATGTTTTTGTGCATTTGTGTGTGTGTGTGTGTGTGTGTTTTAGGTCCGCTTACGTGATTTGTTTTGTGTTGAACAAATAACAGCAGCACGAAAGATGAATTACAACAATGCAATGTGGGGAAAACAAAGCGAAATAGCAACAGCAACAACATTGCCTGTGTTGCCAATTGTTCCTTTGTAGCGTTGTGTTGTCGCAACAACATGCAGCAGCTTGCAGTTTATCAACGGCTCGGCGATAAGCGAAATTGTTTTGTTCTTTTTATTACTGCTCTTTGTTAGTTGTTGCTATTGCAGTCGCAAAGAAGGCACGAAATTGCGCTTGCAACTCACGTTATTTGTTGAATGCCTTGTTGCCACAACTGCCGCAATGTTACCTTTTTCTTTGAGTTTCCTTGCTTATTTGTTCTGGAGTTTTTAGCTTGCTTACTAAGCCTTTTTTCCTAAATTTTTTTTTACAAGATTCTGATAATTTGTCTTGCTCCTTTACCCATTATTTTTCTTTCAAATACGCCATTTTATTCTTATTGAATGCTCCCAAGCTACATACCACTTAAAATTATTTTATTTTCCTTTCTCCACATATGCCACCTGTATCGCATAGTGTCCTGCAAAATACCCTTTTTCGGTTTCTTCTTCTTGTTATTGATCCCAGACAAATGAATTACTTGAAGTGCTTAATATTTGCTTGGTCCACCTAAGTTTGCTCTACTCTGGCCATGTCCATTTGATTTTGCAAATATTGTTGTTCATTTTCTTGCAATTTGTTTTCGCTCCCCTTTCATATCGCTCCTTGCTGCCTTCTACCTTTTTCTCACTCCTTACTTTCCGTGCAAACAATACCTACATATGTCCGTCTGTTCACATTCCATTGCATATTTACTCAACTCTGCACATTTGTTCTTCTCTACTCAATTTCTATTCGATTCGATTCGAGTCGTTCCATTTCAATTTGATTCAATGCGATTTGGCTGTCTTTCCTTGGCAATATTGTACTTTGTATGTATGTACTATGTAGTTCTATTTATATTTGTACGAATGCATTGACAAGTGGCATAACAAATAATGGCGCAGCCATACAGAGACATGTGCATAGAGCTTAAAATAAATTGTACTTATAAATGTTTATTTGTACTTTCCTGCCATCCTCAGCGAAATCGTTAAGCTTTCAAGCTGAAGTTCTGTGGAAAAATTCAAACAAATACGAGTATAAGTAAGTTGTTTTTTTTCACGCAATTATAATTATTGAAGACCTGCAGAAGAATACTGCTGATATTACAGTATTTTTTGAACCAACTTTTGAAAAAGTTTTACTACTATGAAGTTGGTACTATTGAATTCAGGTTTCTTTCCTATTTTTTCTGATTGCTTCCCAGTTCGTGTTTGGACGTATTATAAGAAAAGGCTCAGGTCCTATGGAAGTTAAGACCGCTGTCTTCCATGCTAAGCTGTTCACTAGCACATTTCCATCTCTGCCCTAGTGATCTGGTACCCAAAGCATTTGAATATCATTGTGTTCAGTAAGGGCGCTAAGTTTCTCGATGCACTCCTGAACTATAGAGGTTTTGATTTCACAGCACAAGAACGTTCTAACCTCCCGCCTAAAAGGGTCGTTTTGACCCGTTTTTCAAGAAACCCCGCAAAAAGCAAATTTGGAAGGTCGATAGAGGATTGATGTATTCCAGAAATTTAATGTTCGGGGAAATTCTACTTCTTCGGGAAAATTCTACTTCTAATTCTACGATTCTTTCAGGCGGGAGATAAGGGATTAAGATGTTCTACGAAAATATTTCTCAAACAAATTTACAACATATGCCTTAACTTTTAATTTCGCTCAGACATTTATTTTAACAATTTTTTTCCACTTTTTTGAAAAGTAAAAAATACGAGCTTACTTTTGCAAATCCATCGAGTGTTTTATTCCTGGATATGTATACTTTGAAAAAATATCAGCAGAGTCCAGTCTGGTTTGAATTTTCATAAAATTGTCGCACAGTCTATTTTACGGCAACTAATACTTAGTTTTGGTCCTTTAAAGCTATATTAGTGCAACGGAGACCCAACCAAACTAGCTAATTGAAGCCTAAATTAGGCTCTGCTTTCGTTCTAAACTAATGGGCTTTTCTTTTATTGCCAACACCTTTTTATCTTTAATAGTTACCTCCTTCAGGCAGCGAAAGAATTGAGTATATGGCCCATTGCCTTTGTGTGGAAGCGACGGCGAATACCGCGAGACGATGGAACGATGAGCTGTTGCAGCTCTACAGTGACAACGGCATAGTGCAGCGTATTGGAATAAAATGGACCCACTTTCTGCTCAGACGAAAGGACACATACGAACTGGCCACAAAAGTATTCAATGAGGTAACCTCTGGTGAAGGCAGAGGAAGAAAAAGGTCACTTCTGCGACAGAAAGACAAGGTGGAGCAGGACTTGACATTTCCAATTGGCACTATTTAGTATGGAAGTGAAACGACTCGCGTGGTTAAATGGACTAGATCAAAATCAATAGCCAGTTATAGTGCGAAACAAGAGGAAGAAAGTTCAGGTGGCCTTCATATAACCTCAAAAGTAGACGTAGGTTAGGTTAGGTTACGTTGTGATGCCATATTAGAGACTCCGTATGCCCCTCCATATGTCCTCCCTGGAAATGGAACCACTTCGTAGCTCGGATGAAGCGCACAAAGTCATAGATACTGGCTGAATCCAGTTCGGCCAGACATTCAAAATAATAATGGAGGAATGAGCATAGACGACGCCAAAACAGGACAGTGGCATAAGTAGTGCTCCATGCTTTCGACTTCCTCCTCATCACTGCAGCTACGATAGTAGTCCTTTGACTGCAAACCCCATCTAGTAGCATGAGGTCCCATCAGGCAATGCGTGGTGAGAATTCCAATAACATGTCGGAGCAGTGGTCGCTCCAAGTGAAGGAGAGAGCCAGCCCGCATTACGAGCTGTACCGATTCTAGACAGCAAGGTTCCCTCCCTTGCTAGGTCATCTGCAGTACAGTTTCGCGGTATGTATTTGTGGCCTGGCACCCATACAACATTAGTAACGTAACATCTTAAAGAAGACGTAACCTTTTAGTAAACCCTGACCTTTCGTACGAGACTAGGGAATGGTTCTTGCTAGCGACTCAATCTAGAAGAAAGGATATTTCATGCAACAAAACGAATTTAGCTCAATATGGTACGTCATATCTCCGAGAGCGCGCAAATGCAACGGGTATAAATATATCCGAATTGACTCAGCAACTCATTCCAAGCTTTGGGGTCTATCTAAACAGGAAACACGGTCAATGAACATTTAGTTTACGGCGAAGGCTGAATAATGATAATGATAAGAGACAGCACTTATAGCTACAGGTATTTAACGTTGGAATAAATAATAATAATGAAATAATAATTTACCGCTTTCATACTGGAACACTTAAACTTTTATTGAATCGAGGCTTTGTTGTGGACATTTTTTTTCCAAGTGGCATGCGGCTCTCTCTTCCTCATTCATTTTTTATTGCTTACTCAGAAAACAAACATGAAAATTTGTTTGAGTTGCCGTACATAATCGCGCAATAATGAAGCCATTGACAAATAAATTTATGAGCTCTCCTTCGGTATGACTACGCATACAATAATGGGTTTTCGAACACACGGGTACATACCTTTATATGGGCAAGCACAAGGAAGCAGACACATACGCACAAATTAAGCTACCAAATGAATGCAGTGGCAAAGCGAAAATTATGAATGCAATCAATGACCAAGCAAAGCCAACAGCGAACGTACCACAGAGCAAGTGAATGAGCAAACGAGCGATCGATGAACAAACGCAAACACATAAATAAATTGTTTGAGCCAACTGCAGTGGACGGAACAGGGCACAGGCGGGCAATGCATTGTGCAGCAAAAAAAGCAACAATCACTTTTAGGTACAACACACCACTGCGGCAGCACGCAAACACGCACACAAGCACGCAAACAAAAACAAATGTAACAAATGAAAATGAACGCAGCAAACAAGCTGTAGCTGCCACCGACGACCAGCGGCTAATGGCTAGAGGAGCGGCGAGGAGTGCACAATCAGGCGGCCAAAAATTCTGCAGCAAATGACAATTTTTCCTAGCTACCGCTGGCTTGTCCTGATGACTGTAGTGCGTTAGACGAGGCGGCGAGACAATAACAACAACAGCAACATCAGTGCGTTTGTATATGCAACGTAATGACGCTGTAGGCTAGCCAAATATCCATAAAAACGGACGCCATATTTACACTTTTGTCGTTGAGGCTGAGCCATGATGCTATGCTGGCTGGATGGGATGGCCAGAAAAAAGGCGGCCATGACAATGGGCATAGTCTGATGCAACAAGTTTGTGTAAATGCGTTTGATGCCAGTGTGAACAGGTTAGCCTTTTTAGGGCTAAATTTAGCGCTTACATTTCTGTTATAGTCCCAAAATTTTAGGTCTAACTTGGTGGTTTTTAACGCTGCGTTTTTTGATAAGTAATTTTCATTTTTTAGTACTCTGATTAATTTTTGGAAATTCGATATATATATATATATATATATACATTTTTAAAATTTTTAAAGTCAACTAACTTAATTTTTGCCATCATCTGGTCACACTGGTACATACATACAAATGCTTGCTCGTACATACTCATTGGCCTATGTATGTATGTGCGCACGCCTGCATTTTCCGAAATATTTCCACTATCAGGCTGGTTTGCTGTAATCTGCTCTGCATTTCTGCCGAACATCAAACAGGCGCTGCAGTGGCACTTTTGTTGTTGTTTTTGTAACTGCTTGTATGGCTGACGGGTGATACTATTTTCGTTATTGTATGTTGTTGTTAATGCAATTAATGTTGGCTAGCTGTAATCGTTTGCTATTTTGACACTAAAATTTTTGTATAATTTCTCGATAACCAAGCTCACATTAATCACATTACTCATACGCCGCAGCGTACTGTAATTAATTACGCTTGTATGTAGCCCATACTTATGCACTTGCCGTTAATAATGACAAATTGAAAAAAAGTACATTTACCCCTTCTATGATGGAGGAAAATGTTGTCGGGGATGCTCTAAATATTCCTTGGGCATATTATCGACTTCAAGTTTCGACCGAAAGAGGGTTAAACTGACCGAAATCCTTTTTTTTATGGAATTTAAATGTTTTTACCACAGATTCGCATTCCGGGTAGACAAATACGCTCCTAAAGGTCCGTGTCCGGTCAGTACACCTTTAAGAATCGAGAGCTGGCGCTTAGCCAGCTGCAGAAGCTCCCTTGACCACCCGCGGTCGACAACCGGCAAATCTGCAAGTCGAGGTTTTCGCCCAGCGTTCGCTGAGCCAACTGTGAGCCTATCTTTCCAGGAGCAGTCTACAGGTTGCCAACGGACTCCTACCCCCTCCCTTCCGAGGTGCTGGCCTCGAGGGTGCCCTACCTAGCCAATTCATCAGCCCTGCAATTTATGGTGATATCCTCCCTGTCCTGGAACCAAAATCAGCTTGATTTGGAAGTATTCCAAGGCGCTTGAGAGAGAGGTCAGGCGTTACCCGACCAGTTTCGTTCGCACAGTTAGCGATCCCAGCGCTCTGATTGCTGCTTGGCTATCAGAGTAGATATTTACCCGTCTAGTACGGAAGAAGTTGGTGCGTAGCCAATAGGCTGCCTCTTTTATAGCGGCCACCTCTGCTTGAAATACGCTGAAGAGATCCGGCCGTCCGAAAATAAGATCTATTGCAAGTTCCTGACAGCTGACACCACTTCCGAATCTCCCGTTCAGCTTCGATCCATCCGTGCAGATGTTTATAGGACCTCTATTCCAGAGACTGTCATTCTCCCATTCGCCCCTTGGAGGGATGTGGAAGGAGAAGACCCGTTTGGGGTCGGCCTCGCAACATTCTGATCCAATTCTACAGGTAGGAAGTCCTCTGAACATATAGAGATCTGTTTGTCTGTTTCACCTTAGTCAGAACTATATGTTACCGGCGAAACCCGATCTTAGGATAAACTAGTTTTGCACACGCTAAACTCGGTCATGCGGCCATAGTATTTTCTTTGCAGAACGCTTTGCCGGGTTGGCGGCCTTCATGCCGCGCTTCAACAAAAAAAATGTTCGTCGGGCCACCTTCAGCATGGTAGTCCACAGTATTGTTGCGCTCAACTCGTTTCCACGTTGGCCCGATGTATCAGATGTAGGTAGAGCTAGTTTAACCTAGGCAAAACGAGTTTGTCCTAAGATCGGGTTCGGCTGGTAACATATATACTAGTTCTTTGGTGAAGGCACCAACCTGGAATGACAAAGTTTTCCGTCTTCGTGCCGGTGAGTAAGAACTTTCTGTGCTGTGTCTGCTTGTGAAGAAGACTCTAAAATTGTACTTCGCAAAGCATATATCAACAAAGCTGACCTTAGTCTAGTTCCTGATCTATTAAACTTAAAGTGGAAGTGTTAATCAGTTTTTTATCCTTTCCAACTCCTCCAGAGATCTACAATGTGGTAAAGGGCAATACTTTGGTTGTAATAGCGATATGTAGAAAAGGCATGCTTAGTAGCGTCTTGGAGCCGCGGTTGGAGTATTACTCATCGTTCATTGAGTCCACGCAAGCCAGCCGTTGAAGTTTGTTAAGCTTAGACTGGGCTCTCAACTCCAATTTCTGTTCACTAGCTTCCATATTGAGACTCTATGAAGGTACAAGTTCCATGAAAGTTTATCACCGAGGATTAAAGGTATATAATTAACCTCGTAACAGAATTTTATCTTCACCACATTTTCTCAATTTTGTTGTTGGTGTTTCCGACAGGGTAGGAGTTTGATGTGTTGTGGAACGACAGGGTTGTGGTCGATAAGTTGACTATTACGGTAATCAAAGCTTATATATCACAACTTAAACCGTGTCAAATACTCGAAATCTTTTTGTTTACTTTGAAATAATGTAACTAATTTTTAATAAAGAAGTAGCCGAAAACAATCATATCATATCATATCATTTTTAAATTTACATTGCTCAATATCCTTCATCACTGCCGCCAAAAATTTACCGCGCTGACGCTTAAGCCACCAAAATGAATTATTATTCAAGACGCACACCTTGCTGTGGCAGCTAGGCGGTCATTGCAACATTCCGCAAATTGTCAATAAAGTCTTTTCATTGCTATCTCTCACCATTTGAAAAATTCCTACAAATAAGAAACTGCATAAAAATTCTTGCATGCCTTAAGTTATATTATATTCTTTATCCCTCGCTCGATTGCCTTGGCATTTGCTACTGCTAACTGCCGCGAGCGCCTACTGACATTGCAACATCGCACTGCATGTGTTTTTTCGCGTTGCCAACTACTTTTGCGCTGTTAAGGCTTGAGGCATTTTTATGTTTTAACATTTATTTTTACGTTAAGTAAAGTAAGTAACATTTATTTTTAAGTTAAGTAAACTTATTTATGAGCGAGAAGAGGAGTGCAAAGTGTGCAAAATAAGGGTTACATTAAGCGCGCCTAGGTGTTTGGCTTGCTGGTGGAAAATGAGGAGCAACTTGAAACCATGTAAAATGTTAAAGCGTGGGCTTAGCATAATGTTGCTAGTTTAAACCGGCTCGTCGGGTATAAGCATCTACCGCTAATACTCACTTTCTCTTGAAGAATATATCTCAGGATTTTTTTTTTGAAAACTATTTTTTTGCATTTTACCTCTTCTTTTTCGCTGAAGCTCTTTCTGATAGTCTTACTTTTATTTATTTTTTAACTATATGGCCTTTCGCTTACCATTTCT
Source organism: Rhagoletis pomonella (assembly GCF_013731165.1). Lineage (NCBI taxonomy): Eukaryota > Metazoa > Arthropoda > Insecta > Diptera > Tephritidae > Rhagoletis > Rhagoletis pomonella. Next base: position 44,595,550 of record NW_023458562.1, on the reverse strand, counting down.
GCCAACTCACTTTCCGGTTGAAAGCCTCATGCCTCACCCTCTTCCTCATCCACAGCTGCTGCTCCTTCAACGACTCTTGCATTCAGATAATCAAAAAGCCATCAAATGTAAATTTCGTCATCGTCATCCTTGTCGCACAAAATCTTCGCCACTATTGTAATTGTTGTTGTTGCTGGTGCCTAATGATTTTCACCTTCGTCGCATTGCTGCAGTTCAACTTAGCTCAGGTGCTGCTCCTGCAACATCAGTACCATTGCCACACATACTTACACACATACCTGCAAATATATTCTAATAGAGTTAGGGTATTTGGCACTTGGGGCATGCAGCAGTGGCACGTTGCTGTTACTCGGCACATTTGCATGCAAAGCAGCTGAATTGCCGGCAGTGCGGTAGAAATGTCAGCTGGATTGATATCCCTTGGGGGATATGCTTTTATGTAAGTACTTACTGCTGCTATAGGTATGGTGTTAAATTTTATGGTATGCTTACGGTATATAAGGGCGTTGAAAATTTAAAATGTAATATTAAGCAATCAATGCCTAGATGTTTTTTTATAGAAGCCCCACCTCGAGCAAAGTCTTTGCTGGGTTCTGGCTATGTAGAGGGTTCTTGTCAAGATGTGTTAACTAGAAGAATTCTGTGGATGCACAACTCTTTGGTAAAACCCACTATCACTTTTGTACCAATAGTGAAGCCAAATCCCAAACTATAGCGTGGATGGGTTAACGCTAAAGTCCGTTAAAATATTTCACTTTACTTACATACATATACATATGTACATACTTGTTTTTTTTTTGTATTGAAAGCAAAAAATTCCACCCAGATTTTTTCCTATTTGCCAAATTTTTCCTTACGTTATTTCATTACAGAACATCCTTTGAGGATACCGCAGCTGCACGAGCGATAACAACAACAACAATGTCGCTTCAATGCTTATTATTATTTATAGTGAATTTAGTTTTGGAAACTGAGTAAAAAAGGTGACGAAATGGTGCCAAAAATAGGAAAAGCTGAAGAAGAGCACTTGACATACTAATTCAAGAGCTTTTGGGAGTAGAAAAATCAGAGGTGCAAATGGTAAGCAAGCTGCTTGCGAATGCGAGAAAAGCCAAAGTCGAGCAATGGTAGAAACAAATTTAAAGCCAAAATGAAAAAAACTAAAACAAAAATAATGGAATAAAATAAAATTAAGGACATAATAAAAGAGAAAAATATAATATAATAAGATCAAATCAAATCAAATCAATTAAAATAAAAAAAAAATAAAAAAAAATAAAATAAAATAAAATAAAATAAAATAAAATAAAATAAAATAA
>NW_023458562.1:44562799-44594221 GCF_013731165.1 Rhagoletis pomonella | reverse complement strand
ATAAAATAAAATAAAATAAAATAAAATAAAATAAAATAAAATAAAATCAAATCAAATCAAATCAAATCAAATCAAATCAAATAAAATAAAGTTAAATTAAATTCAATTAAATAAAATAAGATGGTAAGGGCTAAGCTCAGGACCTTACCGGGGTCACACAGGGCAGATCGTGAACGGCCTACTCCGGTAGGTTAGCTGCGAATAACCAATAAGCAGTCCCAGACCAAGAGCGGCAGGAGACGAGGGCCTGATTTAAAAGATCAGAAATGCTTGATGAATCTCCTGTGTCCGGGCGAACAGATGCCGCCCCCCAAAAAGCATCCCAGGATTGAGACCAGTTAGATCCTGTTCATGGCATACTGGAGCATGTATACGATTAGTCTGATATTGGGCTGGCGAGAGCAGTATTCCGCCACTTTAGTATGTGAGGGTGGCACCTCACAGAAATGGCTGGTGGGCTAATGCTGCAATCGCCTCCGTCTCGTTAAAACCCTGGCAGGTCTTCAAGTACGTTCAATACACGTCGCCATTTAGTTGGCCGCACAGGTCCAGTTGAGATTTACTCCTGGTTTTGCGCTGTCTTGGCTCTGAACACAATATCCCATAAGGACTTGTGTCAACCCTCGCGATGGCCTGCTCCTTTGAGAGAAGGGAACTTCGGGACACTTAAAAGCGACTGTGCTACGTGTGGAGATAGCGGCTTGAAGCGGAGACCCAATTGATTGAAAATGATTAAAACATAACCAATAAATGAAACCAACGTCGATGTTACGGAGGAAGAATGCAGCGCATTCAGGAAGAGCAGTAGAGTCGTGCGCTCCCCGCCACAAACTCCTCTGCAGGCAAATGCCGGCACCACGAGCACGGAGAAAGCCGCCGGCGTGGCGCAGAAGGCTACACCTTGCCAAACGGCAACTCCCGGCAGCCGGGATAGTCGTCTTCAAACGCCGGCTGCTGCAAACAGCGACAAGCATGTCACCGCAAGCTTGGGAACTTGCGAAGGCAATGAAGATGAGCAATTGGCCCAGATTCGGCTCGTCTTGAAGAAGATGCAGAGCGCTGTCTCTAAGCAAAATAATGTGTCCATGGACATAAAAACAGGTATGGCCCAAATCGAGGAGAGCTTAAATATATTAAGCTACCTCCGAGAGCAGCGCCGGAAGGGGTCTACTCTTTCCGAGCTGCGGAAGGCTGGCCCTGGCTCGCAAAAGAGAGTTCGAACTCGATCCGACTCCCCTACAGGCGAGCCGGAAAAGAAAAAAAATACTGCTACTAATAATAATAATAGTAGTAAAAACATTATTATTAATAATCCTAACAATAATGGCAATAATAATAACAATGCACAGAAATCCGTACCAGACAATCAATGGAAAACGGTTGGAACAAGCAGAAAGCCCAAGCCAGGGCCAGCGCCAGGTGAACCCTTGGTCAATAAGGGCGAGGCAACCAGCCGCAAAAAAAAGAAGAGGGTGAGAAAAAAGAAGAGTCTCGCCAAATTAATCATTAAGTCAGCTGAAGGCAAAACCTATGCAGAGGTGCTGGGAACGATACGTGGTAAGCTCCAACCCGAGAAGACGGAGACCGTAATTCGATCTGTTCGGAAAACCCGCGAAGGCGGCGTGCTCATCGAAATGGAGAGCTGTGGCGACCACTCAGCATTTAAGGAAAATGTGTGCACTGCCATTGGCCAGCTTGGAGACGCCCGTATTCTCACTAGACGTTTACGTCTAGAAGTTCTGGGCATGGACTGCCTAACCACGGCCCCAGAAGTGGAGAACGCTATACGCGGGGAGTTAGGAGACAAGATGAATGGCCAACTTCGCGTCTCTCTCCTCGCTGTAAACTCGCGAGAACAAAGAATGGCTGTGGTGGAAATCGACGAACTGCCAGGCCGGACTCTTATTGAAAAGGGGAAGCTGCGAGTAGGTTGGATTATCTGCCGCGTCCGAGAGCGCGCGGATGTCCAAAGGTGTTTCCGCTGTCTGGGGTATGGCCACAAAAAGGCGGCATGCAAAGGCCCAGACAGAAGCAGTTCATGCTGGAAATGTGGTCAGCAGGGCCACATAGCCTCTGCGTGTAAAGAAAGCCCAAGCTGCTACCTGTGCTCGGCAGGAGATGGACAGAAAAATGCCCATCACCTACCCGGGTCGGGAGCGTGCAAGGCCTTCAGGGATGCCCTTGCTGAGGCTAAGACAAAGCTTGGGAGAATATTATTAAATTTATGCAAGGCAATATGAGCAGGAGTAGGGTAGCTGATGACCTGCTGGACCAATTGGTTCTTGAACAAAGAGCAGACGCTGTCATCATCAGTGAACCCTATAGAACAAAGGAAACCTGGCATGTTGACCAATCAGGCTCGGCCGCGATATGGATTGCTAACCCCAACCATCGCGCAGAGAGCAGCGGGGTCGGACGCTGCTACGTCTGGGTTAAAATGGCGCAAATCACTCTGGTGAGCTGCTACCTGTCTCCAAACGACACAGTCCCTGTCTTCAGGGGAAAGCTCGAAGACCTTGAAGACGAATTGCGCGATATAACCGGCCACATAATTGTTGCTGGAGATTTCAACGCAAGAGGCGTGGAATGGGGTATGCCCCAAACAAACACCAGGGAAAGACTGGTCCTTGAAATGGCAGCCCGCATTGGCCTGACCATCCTCAACACCGGAACGACCCCTACATATCGAAGGCCGGGTTTTGGATACTCTATCCCTGACATAACCCTGGTCTCAGAAAGCCTGCTTCGAAGGGCTGACGGATGGAGAGTGATGGAAGACCTGAGTGGTAGCGACCACAACTACATAACCTTCCAAGTCACTGACATCACGCGAGGGCAAACACGTAGTATCCCTCGCAGGAAACCAGGATGGAACCCGTCTAGGGTCGATGTTCGCAAGTTCAATACGTCACTCCCAGCAGATTCCCAAGGCATTTCACCCACAACGGGAGAGATCCACAACAGGGAGTGTTGAACTAAGCTGGTCAAAGAAACCATGCGCTGCATTCACCGGGCATGCAAAGCCTCAATGCCATATAGGAGAGCATGGTCAGGTAAAAAGCAGGTATACTGGTGGAATGACCGAATTGCTGAGCTGCGAAGGGCCTGCCATAGAATGCGGAGACTCGCAACGCGCGCTCGTGGTAGACCCGAGGCGCTGACCAGAGCAGCAGCCTACAAAAGCGCTAAGAAAGCACTTGGGGCCGAGATACAGAAGAGTAAACGGAACTGCTGGAAAGCGCTATGTGACGAAGTGGATCGCGATCCCTGGGGCCAGGGATACAAAATAGTGATGAAAAAGTTCCATACATCATCACAGGCGATGGATGAGGCCCGAGTTAAGAATATAGTGGATGCGCTATTTCCCACACACCCACTAAGAGCCGACACAGTGTTCGTCGAGGAGCAAGCCGAGGCACCACTGTTTTCGACAGACGAGCTGAAGCTAGCCCTGCGAAGCATGAAAGCCGGCAAGGCTCCAGGCCCAGATGGCATACCAACGGAGGCAATCAGGTTAGCAGCGGAAACGAGCCCTGATCTTCTGCTTAACATGTACAACAACTGCCTTAGGGCCCGGGTTTTCCCAAGCCAATGGAAGAAGGCGAGACTGGTGCTTATACCCAAGGGCAAAGGGGACCCAAACTCTCCTTCATCCTTCCGGCCACTCTGCATGCTAAACACAGCAGGCAAAATGATGGAGAGTCTGCTCAAAATACGCCTGACGTCAGCCATAGAAAGCGAGGGAGGCCTTTCACCCCGACAACATGGCTTCAGGAAGGGACACTCAACTATAGGAGCAATTGGCGAAGTAGTCGAGGCGGTACATAAGGCCGAAGAAGCCTGCCACCAGGCGCGGCCAATAGTGCTGCTAGTCACACTGGACGTCAAGAACGCCTTCAACTCGGCAAGATGGGACGATATGCTGGAGGCCATGGAACGGTCATTCAAGGTTCCAACATACTTGCTAGATATGATCCGGGACTACCTCAGAGACCGTTGGCTTTTGTACGACACAACACAAGGTCAGAGAAAGAGACGTATAACCGGCGGAGCGGCACAGGGATCTGTACTTGACCCGGACCTCTGGAACGCCACGTATGACAGTCTGTTGCGCACGGAAATGCCGGAGAGCGCCTTCCTTGTCGCCTTCGCGGACGACGTGGCAGCCGTCATAACAGCAAGAAATGTCCAGCTAGCACAGCTCAAGCTAAACCAGGTCATGCGCAACGTCAGTGGATGGATGAGCGATCACGGTCTGCAATTGGCTACAGCCAAAACGGAGATCGTGCTCCTCACCAGGAAACGGATCCCAACAATTATAAATATAATGGTCGGACCTCAACTCGTGACGACTTCTAGGTCTACAAAATACCTAGGGGTGAAGCTTGACAGCAAACTCACATTCTGGGAACACATCCATGGAGTATGTGAAAAAGCTGCGCAGAGCACGGCGGCTCTAAGCCGGCTGATGGCGAACGTGGGCGGCCCGAAGCCATGCCGCAGGAAGCTTCTGATGACAGCGGTCCAATCGGTGCTCCTGTACGGGGCAGAAATATGGGCTGACGCATTGAAAGTCAAAAAATACCGGATTTAAATGTCTTCGGTACAGCGCAGAGGGGCACTACGCATTGCTTCTGCATACCGTACAGTGTCCGCGGACGCGGTTCTAGTTATTTCTGGCGTCATGCCAATTGAGCTACTTGCTTACGAGCGAAAAGAGATTTACAATCTCAGTGCCGAGATAGGTCGAGCAGCTGCCGCGGCAAGGGCGCGCGAGCAACTGATCCAGCAGTGGCAACAAAACTGGAACGCGAGCACAAAAGGTCGATGGACACACTCTCTGATAGCCGACCTTCAAACAACGCTGAACAGACCACATGGGGAAGTCGATTTCTACCTGACGCAATTCCTCACCGGTCATGGTTACTTCCGAGAATATCTTCATAGAATGGGAAGGGTGGACTCACCGTTCTGTCACTACTGTGGAAACGTCGAAGATAACGTGTACCACACATTCTTCACCTGCGAACACTTCTTGATTTCGCGCAGAATGTTGGAAGAAAGACACGGAGACATAACTCCGAACAACATAGTTGGGATAATGATTTCCAGCGCAGAAAAGTGGGAAGCAGTTGCGAGATACGTGAAATTCGTACTCCGCTGCAAACGAGAGGACGGTTGTCTACTGAGGACACCCGAATGAAACGCCCCTACAAAAGAGCAGCCCCAAGGCTCTAACAGCGCGCTCCTGTATCTGAAGACATGCAGAATTGCGGTGCCAGATGCGGGATTCTTGCGCGGGCGGTGGGAGTTTGGGTTTTAGTGGGTAGCCCAACACGCTTCGGTGGGAGTCCCACACTCGGGGAAGGTAGTATAGAGACTAGCGCCCCCGGCCAGTGCATAAAGCATTTCCCTCTCCTACGAAAACAAAAAAAAAAAACTAAAATAGAATAAAATAAAATACAAAAAAAAAATTACCAGAAATCAAAAGCAAATCATGGGCTACGGAACTGCATACCAAAAATTTGTCTAAGAATTTTGATTAAAAAGTTTGAAATTTTCAGAAACTTTGTCGAATTTGTCTACCAAGTTGGTTTGCCAAGTGTGAAATTCGAGCTTACATGGTGTTTGTTATATGGTGAGCTATACTTTCATAAGAAAGTTCTTAAAGTGTCGCGTCCCGTTTTGTATACCCACCACTCTATATGGGGAGAGTAAATCCGTTTCAAAGACACTTCTAAAAGTGTTTTCAAAGTTTCTCGAAAAAAATTTGGGTTCTTGCACCTACATAAATGAGTGCAGGGGAATAAGAACACATATATAATTTTTTATATTATATTTTAAGCCCAGGCGGTTTTTATTAAGAAAATTTGGCTAAGAAACTTCAAAAACAAAATTAAAATTTTTGCACACATTCTGCATTGGAAAAAACTTTAAATTTCATAACTGCATGTGATTACGACTTTTTCGCCGCCAACGCGCATTTGCTATGCAAGTAAAAGGAAAAAACCATCAACAACAGTTGAGTCAATGCCAAATGGTATTCTACATACAGCAGCGAAAGCACGACAATAAATGTCAGCAGCCACGAATGTCGCTGGAGTTGAGGTCATAGTTAATCTACACGCTCCGGATGCATTTGGCGCTTAAATCGAATAAAGTTGCGCACTGCAGAAAAAATGTGTAGGTGAAAGTGTTTGCGTTTAGACACTACTTCGGGGCCAACATGGCGTATGAGTGCTGTCGTGATTGCTGGTTTTATGCGGCTGCGTTGGCGGAACTGATTTGATTTTTCTTTTTACTTTTTTTTGCATCTAAGAAAGAATTTTGCGTGCCTCCGTGGGTGTTCCAAGCGAAAGTTTCATTGGCCAAATGCCAATTGTATTCTTAAGATGAGATAGTTGCATTGAAAGGCTGCATTTCGAATGGAAATTCAACAAATTTTTTTTATTAAAAGAAAATAATTATTTTTTAATAAAAACTGCTATCTCGAAATTTTACTTTTTGTTGTAAAATTACAAAGCAATCCTGTTGAAAAAATATAAATTATCATTTTAAAATATAGAAATATTTATACATACTTACCCGAAGTTAAACATTCCTCACTCCCACTAAAATCCTTTCTGTCTCCTTTTTTTGTTAATACGCTGCCACGTAATTGCTGATAAACCGAACTGCAAGGAAAAGAAACTAGAAAAAGTAGCAAGTGTAAAACGATTTTCGGAGCAAAAAATGTTCCCGTTAAAACTTGCAACAGCTGCAGTGCAAGTGCTGAAGAATACTTTTGTTGGGCAACGATTGCAGGTGAATTTCGCGTACAAAAACACACACACACACACACGAAAAAATGAAGACATACAGTTCCACAAATTTGTTTGTACTTTTATTTGTTGCACACCGTAAATCCACCACAAACAAAACAGCTGTGTTGCGTTGTGGCAAATGAAGTCAGCGAACCACGACGAAGTGCATTGATTTTTTGACTCCACAAGCAGAAGCTGTGAAAGTGCAAGAAGCAGAAAAGAATTTCGAAATGCAAGAAGTAGGTCAACTCCACAGACTGCTGACTGGCGTTGAGCTGGATGTTGCGTGCACCAGCAAACAAAAAATGTCGATTGTAGGCGTGGCTGCTTCTGAGGCGTTTACGATCGCCCACTTGGAGTTAATGACAAGGAATGTAGCATGCCGCATGCGGTATATTGCGTGTTGCAAGTTGAATGCTTCAGCTGTGGGTAGTGCCTGTAGGCGTACTGACTGTCTGCTTGAGGAGCGTGATAGCCGCAAAATTTATATGGCGCCACATCAGCGTAATTCAAGTTGCTGGTTGCTGCTACGCTCCTCTACTACGCTTGTGTGCCAATTTCTGTGCGGTAGAAGCTTCAGTAGCCAATTTTGCTGGGGGCGTATAGGTTTCTCCGATTTTCTTCTAAATGTGCTGTGGTTTCTGCCGGTGAGCTATGTGATTTTTTTGAGGCAGAGGAATATCGAAAAGCTTGAAATTTTAATTTCGTGCAACGAGATATGAATTCAATGATTTAATTGCAGTTCCGAGCCTATCGATTACATAACGGGATCGGCTTCGGCGTTACTAATACAGAGCATCGATGTAGATTAAACTGGTATAGATACAGTTTTGGTTTGGTAAATTTTGGTTTGGAATATTTCTTAAGCGGGAATTACACCAGGCGCCAAAAACAAAACAATTTCAAAAATTCTTTCGTGTGGAATCGATATACTCACGAAACTATGGGCCAAATATGGTAAAACTGCGTTTGTAGTTTTTCACTCTGACGCCAGAATTTTTTTTTTCAAAGGATTTTGAAATTTTGAAGATATGAATTATTTAAAAAATTCAGTGCAATGTAGAATAACAATATGGGAATTTAAAAACAATCAAATTTTTTGGTTTGCAAGGACGAATTGGTACTGAGAATGCGCTTTTAATAAATTTTATAACTTTAACTTAATAAAGTTTGCAGTACGAATTCGATGATGACGTCATAAATAAATATTGCAAATTTTCAAGGATATTTAAGGACAAAATTTGCAAAGAACATTTTCCTTACCCATTTGTCCTTATGCACAAAAATATTTACTCCGTTATAATTCTACAGAATTTTTTCTTTTATTGCACTGAATTTTTTAAATAATTTTATGAAATAATCATTTTTTTTTTAATTTCTAAGTCCTTTAAAAAAAATCTTATAATTTACCCATAGTTTCGCGAATATATCGAGCAATAACTGCTCTGGGGTGTAGCGGTTTTTCTCACTTTCCAAAGCGCCTTTAAAGTGTCTGGTACTCAGCCAATCTAAAGAGAAATCAATGCACGTATGGTTGTTGAGCCCTGCTGAGATCGGGAGTAAGGCAGCGGTTAATCTGTAGACTCTGAAGTCTCTCTATGATCTTGAAGGGGAACGAAGTGAGACTAGTAGATCGCAAAGGTTGTCTTTCTTACGAAAGAAGACCACTCCTTCCTCCCTCCATGGCTTCGGCGTATACTGAAAGGTATTATGGCAATCCTTCGTCGGAGCATAAGTAACTGATACTCTTTCGTCCGGACTAAAATATTTGTAAGAAAGCATCTAATAGTCTAAGACACCGTATCTGCTGTTAGGACTTCATCGAATACACCACTTTGCCTATATTAAGTGATATGGGTTGTTGCCAACAGATTGGCTGTGTCCTCTATATTCATCTGATGTTCTAATGTTCTAAAGACTGCTTTCGCCGTATCCTCCACCTAAACTTTCCAGAATACTACGATGAGCGGCACTCTTAAAGAGGCGTATTTCTAGTCGTGCAGCTTCCGAGGTTGATTCTAGGTCTTTACGAAATTTGAACCACGGTGATTTCTTTAAATTTTTGACTTCCTTTAACGCGTTGAAATACCAACGGTAAGCCCTTTAGTCTCCTGTATTCTTGGTGGAGCTATTTCCTTCCTAGCTGTTGTAAAGCCGTAATTGATTGTAATTTCCACTCGGTAGGATCTAGGTCGGTTTACGGGTCTGCGCAACTCCTAAGATTCGAAAAAAGTTGTTTCGGATAGCGTACGTAACTCGGCAGGCAATGGTAAACTTCTGAGTGCACTTGCACCAAAGAAAGCTTCTCATTTGTCGTTCGTAGGTGGCGTAAAGTTATGAACAAGTACCGACACCTGTAGCTGGTCTGTTGAGCTCTACTGCTCCGTGTACCGGGCGATGATACAGACTGTTACGGCCCTTGGATTTAACTGTGCTTTCGTTCTATAAAAACAAAGCCAGTGGCCCTTGTCAAAGGCGAAGAGATTTAGACGGAGGAAATCAGAACTAAATATATTTTTTACATACATATGTATCTATTAAATGCATTTTTCAAAATACACATTTAAAATACATATTTATTTATTTAGTTTCCTATTTGCAAAATGCTTTTTGTTGACATTTTTTGTACATACATATTTTATTGTCTTTGACCCCTTTTGGTCTCATTAAACGCCCACTCCGCCTTCGCAATTACCTCACTCCCACTCGCTGGTTGGCCTCCTCTTACTCCGCTGAAAGCTTTTTCTTCCACTCAGCCAGCCCATTCACTTCTGCCCGGCGGTCCTCGCACTGCCACAGCCATACTTTATATCAGCTCACTATAGTATGTATATCTTTTTGCTGGGTTATTTCTGGTATTTTAATGGGTTTTCTAGTTGTCAGCACAATAAAATATTTTGCATTTCTTTTTAAGCCAAATAAAAATACAAACACACACGCAACGAGTGACACGCTGAGTGAGTGTGTGGCAAAGAGATGATGCGTAAGAGTGAGGCAAAAGAAGGACATACAAAAAAAAAAAAAAAAACCAGAAACAATGAAATTTATACGTTTTTAATATCTACAAAAGAGCAACAAACAAAATAGCTGGGGTCGTACCAGCGACAAAAACTATTGCTACTGAATGGCAGGCGGCAGTCAGGCAGCCAGGACATGCTTGCATTCGCGCTCAGCTCGCTTGTGCTTGGGCTGTCAGTTATGGAAATTGCATTTGTTGTACAAATGCATGTACACTGCCGGCAAAAAGTATTGGAACAGCTGCTTTTTTTACGATAAATGCAAAATTTTTTATTCTAATATTTTTGCGCCAATTTTCTATAAAAATATAGTTCATTCTACAACAAAAAACATTAAAATATAATTTCTAAACTTTGTGCGAAACTCGCGAAAATTCTAAACATTTTCATGGAAATTTTTAACTTTTTTTTTTTAATTTTCTTGAGTACGCAGTTTTGTAGCCCATTAAATTCTAGTATAAAAAATGTAAGTTGAGTGTTAGTCAAAAATCGCATTGATTTTCAAGAATTTTTTTTCGTTGAAGGTGTTTTGCAACTTTTTCTATACAAAGTATTTACGAAATTTTTTTTATATGGAAGAGACTGCGTGAAAAAAATTGCCAAAAGTCAACGGTAATTCGTAGCTACTTAGAATTTCTACCTTAAAGTTGAAAATTTGCAGAATTTTCGCCAGTTTTGTACAAAGCTTAGAAATTATATTTTTATTTTTGTAATGTAGAATGAACCATATCTCTATAAAAAATTTTCGGAAAAATACTAGAATAAAAATTCTTGCATATATCGTAAAAAAAGCACCTGTGCCAATACTTTTTGCCGACAGTGTATGTGGTTCTGTGTCGTTGCATTAGTCGTTTTTCATTTTTTCGCCAGCGTTTTAACTTACTTGTGTAGTTGTTGTCGCTTTCAGCTCTCAACTTTGGCATTGTTGTGGAGGCAATCAGCGCGAAATGGCAAACGGGAATGAACTGACAGCAGCAGCCAACATGCCAACAGCAAACAAATAAAATATATATTTTTATTTGCAAAATAATATCTATGCATACATATATGTATGTACATACCCTCCTTGAATTTTAGTATGTGTGGGTGTGTGTTTGTAGCGACAAAATGACACTACAATTGTGTTTGGCGTGTGAGACAAGAATGCATTTGCTGACAAGGCTATGAGAAGACTTTACTTCAGTTAATCGCAAAAAGCTAACATCTGTGTGTGTTTGTATATTTTTAAATATGTATGTATGAGTGTGTCCACACTGACAAGTTATTGCATGCAAGCGTTTTTGTTCTAGAGTGTGACAAATGCATGCATAATAATAATTATTGCAGTTGACTTGCAATAAAGTTTTTTTAGCTTCATTTATTCTTGAAAAGATTTTAGAGCTAAAGAAAAAAGCTCTCTCCACTCGATTCGCCGTAAAGGATAATATGAAGCATGCAGGCTAGGGAACGAAGGAGAAGTAAGTAAGTAAGAAAGGTTGATGGATTCATCCCTCATCGGTAATCTCCATCATCATCTAGTTTTTTCTCCAGTTTCTATATAGTGATATGGGTTCCCTTACAAATAGGGAGCACCTAACCGCCTACCTCTGGGAAAACGTCGTCGAAACTGCATGACTGCTGAATTGGTACTCTTGGAGGGGGGCGAATGAGTAGACGTTGGGATTTTGTTTGACTGCATGTGAAACATGTTTGGATTAATAACCTAGTCGTAAATATGCAATACCGAGTTCTTTATGAGCTGAAAAGGAACGAATGGAAAATTTAGTTTAGTCAAAAATAATTTTTCAATTGAGAGAACGGCAGTTAATAAGTTTCTCCCGTTTGATACTATTGCTTATTATTCATGGTTTAGGATATCTAAAAACTAGTTTATCAGTTACGATCGTCTGGAGGAGCTTTCTAAACCTTTTTGTAAATTTTATTTGATCGTGTACTTGGTCAAAGCTCGCTCTGCTGTGGCTGATTTAAGTACGTATATAGATGTGGAAAATCAGCGAGCAGAGCTTTTTTAAGCTTTCCACTCCAAACACGTAAACAGTAGGAAAGCGCTCTCCATCAATTATTGTTTTAAAGAACCACTGATATTTTACTTAAATAGAAATGTATGTACATAGGGGTGGGTCGTTTTTTTTGACTATGCGCATATATCATAAGAGAATTCTACGCATAATTCTAAGCAAATTTGCCGAAGAAATTATGGGTCTAAAATCAATTTGGAGTTTGCCAAATTGTAAAAAAAAGGTTTCAAAGAAAATGCGAAAATTTTCACTATTAAGCCCTCTAGTGGAAGTTTTACGAAATATATAACTGCAGAAATTTATTGCTCATACCATTGCATATTGTTTTTATGGCATGTTTTTAGGCAAAATTTAAGCAATTCTTTACGAAACTACTGCAAAATACTAAGAAACCTTCGCGCAGTTTGGCAAACTCCAAACTCATTTTAGACCCTTGTTCCTTCGGAAATTTTCTTATAACTACACGTAGAGTCCTTCTGTGTCATAGTCGAAAGAAATTCCCATAAAATTCACCCGTCCTAATATACATACATATACACACATAGTATCTACTCTTTCTCAAATAAGTTAAATATTTTTCGTTTATTTTAGAAACTTAACAAAGCTATTTTTTCTCTTTACAGAACTGATCCCGAGTAAACACCTCAATTCTTTTTCATGTAAGTCATATTTTCGTTTCTAGAAAACTGCATGAATACATTTTTCGATCGAAAATTTCTTTGTTATTTAAAACCATTCGCCTTCAAGTATGCTTTATTGAAATCCTAATGTGAAACTATAGACGTAAGGGTGTAAATAATGACGGGCTTCCTGCTCTCCTTATATGAATGTTTACATAAGGAGAAAATACTGGTATTCATCTTCCCTAACAGTCAAGCTGCCCTGACAGCTCTCAACTCATGCCTAAACCACACCATAGTCTTTCACTGAATGCCGTAGATTTCTAAACAAGTTTGTCCAGCAATATAGAATAACACTGATATGGGTGCCTAGACAGCGAGATTTTTATGTTGACCGCAAAGTTGATGAATTGGCAAGGAAAGGTAGATCTACCCCATTCTTCCGGCGAATTACATGGCAGGTAGACAAATGACCACTTTTAAACTATGTACATGCTAGGGATGACATCATACAAGCAGAAAGCGAACGGCCGAAACCCTCCCCTTCTGTAAAACCTTACGTGGCTATCTTATGGTAAAAAACGCACGTCTATTCTGTTGGGGTTAAAACAGAATGACGGAGACGACCAAATACGATTTGTAAACTATCTCTATAAGATCTTGCAGAGGCAGCGAAAATGAATATAAGAGAATTGTCCAAGTTCATTGCGTTAGATTAGGTTAGATTAGATTAGATTAGATTTAAAAGGGGAAGCAGGTCACCTAGTTGCGGCGACAGAAACGATCTATTGTAACATACCTCTTTTCAACTACAGGCCATCTTTGATCCACGTATTGCCACGTGTGTTTCTAGATACGTTGGTGATTCGTTCTTCAACCATATACATTAGTTTCGAATAATGGAGCTCCTTGGCAAAGCGGTAAAGGGTTTGGACCTATGAATCCCTATTAATTTCCCAAAACTCCACTGCTTCCCGGTACCTATATAAGGTATACCAGGTTTTTGAAGGCGATAAGTATTAAAAGCTGAAGACAGTCTCACACCAGCTTTGAGGTGAGCTCGTGCACTTTAAGAGCAAGGAGCGCCACTACGCTGTCCGAATGTATGTAGATCTGTTTTTTGGTTGCTCCGCTTTCTACATACTACCTCAGACATAGTTCAGTGGCGTAAACCTCGGCCTGAAAGACAAGTATAGATGATGCCAAATTTCGCGAGTATGCAGTGATTTTTGACATTTCTGAACGGGAGCTAGTCCATCATGCCACTGTGGCAGAGTGGATCCCTGATCCGCGAACCATCTAAATTATAAAACTTTTTCTACCCGGGGTCGCTCCTTGGCAGGAAATGGCATACATATATTTGCCTTTCGGTGGTCCCTTTATTTGTGTAACAGCATCAAGAAGCACACCACAAATTGGAGGAAGAACCATCATGCTTACCAAGTTTGGTGCTATGCCAATTGCATACAGGTAAGCTTTAGGCCCACTGCAGAACTCTGTAAATGTCTTGCTGCAAGAAGATTGTGGAGACGGCACAGATGTCCATATTGGATTTAACTGTAAAGATTGGTATTTATCTCTTTGTTGCTTAAGCCGTAGTTGGATTCCCATTAATTTTTTTCGAGGGAGTGAACTTCGAAATTGGACGCAAAGTCCTTATCCGTTGACTGATGGTCTCAATAACTTTGTTGGCTACTAATCTAGTCCAGATGCTGTCCTGTCGGGCCCTATTCTGCCCTTATTTTTCGCCTTCTACCTCGAGCATTTATGGAACGTCTTGTAAGAG
The DNA here is from genome assembly GCF_013731165.1 of Rhagoletis pomonella. Classification (NCBI taxonomy): domain Eukaryota; kingdom Metazoa; phylum Arthropoda; class Insecta; order Diptera; family Tephritidae; genus Rhagoletis; species Rhagoletis pomonella. The sequence continues at coordinate 44,579,977 of NW_023458562.1, read as the reverse complement.
AATTTCGGAAGCGGAGCCAAAACCCTGGAAAGTTTGAAACCACCTAAGAATTTTTACGTTTTAAGTTAGCATTCCAGAGATGGAGCAAGATCTTGATTCATATACGTGTAATATTTAAGAGCAGAATTACGTCAAATCACCACGAAGTGGGTCTAAATTTGTAAGCCAAAAATTTCTGCAAAATTCTTGCAGAAAATCGCGCCTTATTTAAATTAACAGCAAAATAAATCCGTCAGTGCCGGGAAAAATGGCTGTAGTATCAGAATCAGCAGCAGTCGCTCGAGCCGCAGGCAATAATTTGAAATTCGATTACCATAACCAACCAACAAACCGCACAAACAACAACAATAATAACAAAAACCGAGCAGCTATTCATACAAAATGAATAGCGCAGAATTTGTGGGAGGTTATAAAGGTGTGTAAGTATACATATTTGTATGTTTGTACAGTGGTTTATGCATTTATATAGAGGTCGCCAAAAACCGCTTACGGGTCAAAACGAAAACAATGCAAAACATAAATGAAAACAACACCAACAAAAGCAAACGGGGAGTAAACAAAGAAAAATGCGAAGCAGAGAGTCGAACATGGGGGCCAAAATTAATAGATGAACGGCAACGCGAAACTCGACAACAAGCCACTGAAAGTAGAATAGCGGCAGCAACCGGCAACAGCGTGTAACATGTTAGGAACCAAGCTCGGTGAGAGCAGCAACAAAAATAGCAAGAGCAACAAAAAGAGTAACAAAATTTCATGGCAACCTTTTGGAGTAGCTGTGTGAAAGTGGACACCAAAAAATCTGACAACAGACAAAAATTCAAAGACACACAAAAAAAACGCCAAACTTACTCAAGTATTCACTCACCCACTTCCCGTACACACTTAACTATGCAACAATGCGACAATGTGACAAGTGAAGTTCAGCCATCAACCGCTTCGTCCGTCACATGGCCGTGCTGCGAGCCGTTGTGTCAGCAGAAGTCAAGTGAAAGATTTGTGTGTGTTAAGTCCAGTCCAGTGAGTATATTTTTGAAGTTATGAAATTTTGAAGCACTTGCATATGTACATTCGCATGTATGAGGCATGTATGCGCACACAAACAAAATCGGTTCATACATGCATGCATTGCGGCTATGCATCTCCAACGCAACATTTTTCGTTGTCGACTTTTAGGCGCTGGAGCAGTCATTTTAATACTTTGTCACATTGTCATGTTATTGCTTTAATTTCAATGTTGTTGTTTTTTTCTGTAGTTTTTTTGCTTTTGTTGACATGAAATATCCTTCGTGTTGACGGAACTCAAACTCTTTGGCGCTTGGCGGCCACTAGTCGATTGATGTAGGAGTCGCTTGCAGTAATGTAAATTTTTTCTGGGTTTGTTTGGAGTTTTAGCCCTACTCACATATGTATGCTTGTACGTAGCTATTCACAGGCAGTGTGCCGAAAAATAATTTTCGCGTTCTTATTCATATCCGGTAAAGTCTTGGTTATTAAGAGATTTCCCATGAAATTCGTACATACCAATCGCACAACAGATCGGGCCGATGAACTCTTAGCGACGCAAGCTCACATTTGAACCGAAATCCCGGATCCTCAGTAGCATCCTCCTTTAATTGGACCTGGTCTATTTCCTGGATGTAATATGTAAATAGCGTAGAGAAATAAAATACAGCGGTTTCACTAGGCATTTCCAATTGATGCCAGTAGGCGCAGAGAGAAATGGCTGGCGTGCTGTTTTGGATTCGGCCGAAATCGGCGGTTACAGCGCCAATAAGGAAGAGAAAAAACAAAGAGAGTTTTTGAGTTTGAGATGTCATGCCCAGATAACAGGACGGCGTCGCCACAAAAAAATGACCACAAAGCATCGGGCCAGAAATTCGGGCTCGTAGCTCTTATGAGAGATGACACGCCAATGTTTAGTGCTAATCTAATTCGGATGCACGGAAACAAACACACCAAAGTCCTTTCTTAAGAGGAACAATTCGCTTCATTGTGAAATCCAGGTGAAAGATCAAATTCCAGTTGATAAAACACATGCATTCAGACTCGAACTTTATATTTACCCCCTCATGCCCACCAGTTCATCACGCAGGTACGCAGAAGTGTCATTCCGGTTACGTAGACCCGACTGTCGTGGGAATGACCGAGAAAGTAAATCGACATTGCCAGCTCTGTCGGAAGGAGGATTGGATTGTGGCGCTTTACGCCACTGCAACTACGAGAAGGCCATCGCTTTCCAAAAGTACTGCCTTATTACAGCTTGTTTATACTGCCTGTGCTTTACCAACAGCTTCTGCCTCTTTTTGAGGATTACTGCAACCAAGTATCCACTGACTTTGCTTCTCAAGTGCATGTTCCGCTTCCGCAACAGTGGATTTGTATTACCTATTTCCATTTTGCTCAATCACCTGCTAGTAGGAGGCATCTGAAATGGTTGCGGTAACGCTAATATCAACGCGGCTTTCACCAGCTTAGAGATACTGGAAAAAACTGGATGCTCAGAGTCTTATTTGAAGCAGTGAAAGACTTCAGATTCCGCATTAACCCTTCTAATAATGTCAGTCTAGAGATCAAGAAGAGATTGTTATTGTCAACATTTGCTACGCCCTTTTTTATGACGGACTCGGGAAACCTCGAACGAATATGAAAAACTCTTCGCTGTATACGGTAATGAGGAAGACGGTGTGAATCACTGGTGAAATTTCGCAAAGAAGAGAACTAGGTTATCTGTTCCTTCTGGGGCTCACTTAAGTTCAAGCCCCTTTGGGACGCAGCTAGGGGTTTTTGGTGTCCCAGTTCAGTAAAACTACTTGCTTCTGAGTAAAAACTCGGAGAAGCTCCTTATCGCTACCGAACTCAGATTATCTAGGCCATTAAAAAATGCTGTGACAAGCAATTAGCAAGTTTGCCATTTTGATTCCACAACCCGTGAAGCCTACAGCCGTTTGGCGGCTTTAATCAATTTCAGTACGTCATAAAGGGATAGGCAGCTGCACTTTGAAATATTCTGCACGAATGGTTTTTCTTATCTTTCACCTCACTCTTGCGAAGGCTGGGCACTCGCACAAAAAGTGCTCGACTGTCTCTTTGAGCCCGGGTAATTGCAACTGTGGCATAACCTACTGAAGGCATGTACCCCGTCGGACTAGTATTCTGCGCACATTGCAGTATGTTTGTAGATAACTTCTTTGCCTATTCCTAAGAGGGCTTTAGTTTTGTATAGGTCGTAGGACATCCATAACTGCTGAGTAATCCTATACGATCCTGTACGGTTCCACCTCTGTCTAGCCTTCGAGTGATAAATTTCGCTCAATTTTGCTTTGATCTCCCTGAGTGGGGCCCCTATGTCCATCACGTGGGACTCATTCTGTACGGAGTCGCACCTTGCTAGTGCGTCTGCTGTCTAATTTCCGTAAATGTCCCTATGTTCCGGTACCCATATTAGAGCAATTTTCTACTAATCAGAAATCTAGGCCAACTTTCCAACAGTAGCTGAGATCTGACAGAAGTGGAAAAAGTGCCCGAATGGCCGCTTGGAAGATATTCACTAGCTTTTTCTTTCACTTTGATGTACCTTACTTCCTCCTTAATTGCAAAGGATTCGGCCTAGAAAATCCCTGAACCAACCTCGCATTCCATCTTTTACTCGTATATAAAGACAGTAAGGCACTGGAAAACTGAACCTCTCAATCGGTTTAGGCGATCACTCTCCCTCACCGATTTCTATTTCTTATTGCAAGATTTATATTTGAAGAGTCAGCTGGCTCTGCGTTATTTCTCTCTTTTTGAGAAAGCCACCCAAAGCGATTTTTGGAGTGATAAGGTAATTGATTCTGGGCCAAAATTGTTGAAGTTGGAAAGAGGAGGTTTTTATTTTCGACCCAAACCGACAAACGTTTTTATTTCAAAACAGCAAAAAAAAGGATGCCAGCTAAGTATTACAATCCTTTCACTGTGGCAATACATGGCGGCGTAGTTTTGTCCAAAACTCCTAGGTCTGAAGAGTTTTGCAGGGGGTATGGCTGCCGCCATCCCAAAAATACTTAAAGTATTTCTTTCTGTTTTTCATCTCAAGTCCGTTGTTGTGTGCTGAAGTGCGCACAGGAAGCTAAGAGAGTCAAGCTCATATGAACAACTTCACCCACTCTCTAACTACTTTACCTTCACGCAACAAGCTAGTCACATAGCTCCCCTCGCCACTATGTCAGTTTTATGCTGTTAACATTTGTCGAATTTTTGGCTTCATTTTAACTAAACTTCTACTCTACTTACATATTTCATTTTGTGGCAACAATTTTACATTTCTTTGCAATTGTGATACCATGTCACTGTTGTTGATTTTACTTTTTTTTAGCGCACTTCTTGTTTTTCATATTTTTTGGCAAAGCTTTGAGTTTTTAGCCGCCGCATTGAAGGTTAGTTTGTGGCCAACTGACTGGTTTGTCGTCGGCTCACTGGTTAGTTGGCTGACCGGGTAGTTAGTTGCCTCACGGCTTGGCTGTGCAGCCACTTGCCGCACTGTCGGGCAGCCATACAAAGTACTTTGAAGTGTAGCGGCTATTTGTGATGAGAGAGGCAGTGCGGTGGGAGTGCGATGGCGTAGTGTGGCGCGGCGTATGTTGACATATGCAATTGTAGCCGTTGACTTTGGCATTTATAATAATTTTGTTTTGGCTACCACTTCCGCATGCAACACAAACATTGGCAACTAACATGCGCACCCTTTTACATAAATATGTATGTGCATAGAGTATTTTATGTTGGTGGCGTGTCTTTGTATGCTTTCGCATTTTAATAGTTGCATCCTTTGTCGTGCTTTTTAATTAGTGCAATAGCTGTTACTCATACGCACTGTGCACTGAGGGTGATGGCAAAGGCGGCGGCGCATTCACTTTTCCGCTTTCAATTAAACAAACACACATACACTCGTACATATGTACATAGTTATGTATGAGCTTTTTTGTTGGCTGTAAGTGTGTGCATTGGTGCATGCAAAATAGAATTTTTGGGATTGCTTCGTAGTTTTTGTAGGTATTTCATCATGGACTCTAAATACTTCACAAAGGTCAAATGGTATGGGCATGCAGCAACTTTAAAGGTTAAGCACCTGTGTATAAAGTACTTGAAGTTGTCCAAAATTCTGATAAAAAGCATTCTATAAAACAGGCTTCCAACTGGGAATAAATTTCAAAATAAACCTTAAAGTACATATTTACATACATACATACGTACATATGTACGTACATTCGTGCCAATGGAATTCATATCTCTCTTAAAGTTAAAGTGACTCGCGGTCGTTTATTCCTAAGCTGATGAAATGAAGTGCAACTGAAATTTGAGAAACCTATTTGCACTGCTGTTGAATTTCTAGGGTTGTACCTCCATAGTATTTTGGTGGAAATCCCCAATTCTTTCGCCCATTTCTTAAGGTAGTCAATTTCCATGTAAGCTCTAGGAAAACATAAAATTTGTTGAAGAAGGCAATACTGGAAACTATATTGAGAGCTGATTACTGTTTTTCGAAAGACTAATCCAAATATCTGCCAACGAGGAGGTCTTAGCGTTATGCTGTTCGCCTTTTAGCAACCGATGTTTTTTTTTAATTAGATTAAATTGAAAAATGTATATGGTTTTCAATTTAAACAAAATAAGACTAATAAATAAAGGAAAATTAAAAAAGAAATAAAATGTAGTAAATTGAAAATAATACAAAAATATATATAATTGCTAATTAAAAAATTAAATTAAGGAAATGAAAAAAAATAGTTTCCTCCGTTTAAAACAATAAAATATAAAAATTTATTTAGAAAAATTGAATTAAAAAAGAAGAAAATTGTACTTAAAAACTTATCAAATTTAAAAAGATATTTATATTTTTAAACAAAATCTTAAATTGAAATAACAATAAATTAAAAAAGACAAAAAATCAGATCCTAAAAATGAAATGAGATAAAACAAATATATTTTTCTTTTTAAAACAATAAAAAGCGAAAATTAAAATTAAATTAAATTAAAAAACGAAAAACAAGTTAAGGAAAAAATAGGAAATAAATAAAATAAATTTCTAAAAATTTAATTTAATTAAAAAAATTGTTTTTGTTTTTAAACAATAAAATCCAAGAATTAAAAGAAAATTAAATTATAGAAAATGTAAAAATATTTTAAAAGAAAAACATAAAATTAGTTCCTAAAAATTAAATTTAATTTAAAAGAATTTGATTCTTAAAAACAATTACATCTAAAATTTATAAGAAAATTAAATTAGGAAAGAAGAAAACTAAATTAAAGAAAAAGATGTACATAAAATAATTTTCGAAAAATATAAATGCAAATTAATAAATAAAAATTTTTCTCTCAAACAATAATATCTCAAAATTAAAGAAAATTAAATTAAGAAAAAAATATAATAAAAAGAAAAAAGGTCATTCGAACTATCTTGCCATCTGTCTTACATTTATCTTAAGAAAGACTTTTTACTATCTTTGCCAGAATCTCCCTGTAAATGAACTGACGTTAAGACTCGATTAAAATTGGGACATTCCCCTCGGATTTATAAATGAATAAACGTTTATTTAAGCGAAAAAGTACCGAAATTACTCATTCTTTCTTTGTCACTCGAAAAAATCGTAATTGTTTTTTTAATAACTTTGGGAAGTTTTCAAATAGAATGTTCATATCAGAGGCAATAAAAGTTGGCATCAAATACAGCATATCTGTAAAGTTCCAAAAGTGTGCCACCAAATTATAAAAAAAAAATTACTTTTTTTTTAAATTTAACGATTTTTCAATTTTAAAAATGTAAGATACACTCAAAAATGTTAAAATTAAATGGTGAGAAGGTTTTTCTTGCCAAAACGAACGAATCTAGTGTAATAAAACTAGTATGCCACCAAATGAAAACAAAATTGCATCGAGCGAAAGATGAATGATTTGAGAAACTAAATTTCAATTTTTACAATTTTAATTGGCAAACTCGAAATTCATTATAAAATTGTAATACATATAACTAGTATACATGAAGACACTAATATATACATATGTGCATAAGGAATACTTTTTTAAAATAATATGACTTTTATGTTAAGTCGTGCGAGTAAACGTGTTAGATGACTGCGTATGGTGCTACGGGGCGTATACGTTACATACGCAACTACGGGTATATGAGCATGAGTGGTTATTTTCACTATTTTTTAGTATATATTTTCTAAGTTTATATTTATTTACAATTTTTCGATGGACTCTTGTTTTTTTATACAAAACTGAAGATAATACATTTTCTAAGTTAGGCGTAACACCATTTTCGACCAAACACACATTTGTGTCGAAAAATTTAACAACTCGTGAGATTTTCATATATATGTATGTCTTTACGGAGTTTCTGACTCATTGTTTTTTCCATTGCTTCCTTGTTAGTACAGTCTTTTGTCAATAACTAAACCGAGACACTTTACTTAGGCTGGCAGTGGTAAAGCTCAAAAAATATGGTAATTTTATTTTTTTCACAGAAGGCAAAATTTCTATTTCGCTGAAATTAATATTTTCCTGAATGAATGGTAGCTGCTATTTCGAAGCACAAATACAGTGTAAATACTTTGAAGGCAAATCTCGCCTGGAGTGCATAGTACACAGTCTTTCCTTTTAAGAATTCATGTTACTTAGCACTGCGAAACCTATCCGTGACAAGATGCTGTCCGATGTGGGCGTCTAGAATTATTGCAAAAATTATAAGGAGAGTGGGCTACTGAACTGAAATTATTTTATTTAACCTTCGAAGCCTTGCCAGACTGCTCTCAAGGAATGTATGGACCTTAGCCACATGTGTTACAGATTAAGTGAATTTTTTTCTTATTGTGTGGTTTTAATAATCCTTAAACCATTCCGTGGTGCAAGTTATACTTGCCTTTTTCGCTTTAAATAATTAAGTAATTAAAGGTAATTTAAAATTTTTTTTTATATCTTGATAGTCTCTTTCCAACTCAATGCTAACAGCAAAAAAATTGATACTCACCACAATTTGTAGGATTAAGAAACTCATTTTAACTACTAACCACAGCACTTACATTTATTTCAGAGCTACGAGTTGTTGCTAATTCTCTTTTATCATATCACCCCCAGTGTCCGCTTGCTTGAGTGTTTTTCGTGTAAACAATTTTCTGAGTATTTAAAATGGGAACAGTTTACTTCCACGCACACTCATTACTGGCGCTCTTGTGTGTGAGAGAAGAATTATGGCAGTGTTTAAAATTTGAATTTCACCTAAGGAGAGCTCAGCTCAGAGCGGCAATAAGACTAATCAGACTACATAAAAACCGGGTTTGATAAAAATTTCTGCCAACGCTTAGGCCAGAGACAAAGCGCTGACTCATAAGAAAAAATGCCATGCTGGTTGGGTCGACACATGCTTACATTGATATGTACATATGTATGGCACATGTATATAAATATACGTATACAAAAATTTCCATACATATGTTCCCCCAGAAACTGAGAACGAAAGGCATAATATACAAAAACAAGAAGTAGCATGTAAGGCAAACAAACAACAAAAACAAATCAAGAAATCGGCATCTAAAAGAATAACAAAGCATTCAACTGGAATAACCAGCTTAAAGCCGGTGAGGATGAAACAAAACAAAAACTAAGAAACAATGAGTCAAAACGTGGCCAGCAGTGGTGGAGGTGTCGAATCGACCGAAACTGAAGAATTCTGCTTGCGATGAAGACGACGACGGCAAATTCTACAGAGAAAACTGGTTCAGTGTGCTCTTCTTTTGTACCAAAACCGTTGCGGCTGTTGTTGCTACGAACTGATCACAATTCGAATGACAGATCAGCAGCCTCGTAAAAATCGTTGCCTGCTGGATGTGTAGCGCAATAAACGAGGAGACTTTTATAATGGCTGTGGCGATTGGCTTTGGGTGCAATAAAAATGAAGTTGGACTAAGAAAACAAAACCACTAAAAGAGGAAATGAGCTATTAGCAAGAGGCCACAATTCTAAGGCAGAATCTAAGAGGGATTAACAAAAAGTTTTTGTCACATTGTTTCAAGTTATAGACAATTCAATGTATTATAGCCATTTAAGATATTAGTGGAAGCTAAAAGCTTACAATTTCAATACAAAGAAATGATCTGTACCAGTAGTTCTTATACTAAGCTAGTCCATAACGTATAGAATATAGATATAAAGAAAAACACTTTTCTAGGTGACAGTCAAACCCGTTTACACCTACTAAAAGAAAGAGAGAGAGAGAGAGAGAGAGAGTGCGAGAAAGTGTGGAAGGCTTTTAACGAGAGGAAGAGAAGGAGAATAGTTCTACTAATTCGCGTATTGAGCCATCGAAATTGATCGCGAAGATGTGCAAAAAGCCGGTTCGCTGTATGATAAATGGTTGCGCTTTATATATGTATGCACGTCTCATTGCTTCTCGTCGGCGACATGTATCTTTCCGCGATTGATTTTTGTAAAGATTCTTATTTTTTATTTGTTATGAGTTTGCTTGTATTCGTTTTGAGCGTGCCTTCCGGATTGGCTGGGCTAGAAACCACTAGTCGATAATACTAAAAATTAATTTACACATGTATATATGTGCCGTTTAGTGCAGCATTACTAACCCAAAAGGCCGGGAAGAAATATATATGTATTTATTTGAAAATACCGCTTTAATTTCTACATATTTTTAAAGCAAGTAGCACTTTCTTTTAGCAGATCAGTAGATTATTTGAATTTGAAAGATTTTGGGCACAGTTACTAGGAGCTTGACTAAAGTTTGGCTCGATCTTATAAGTTTATTTATTCAGGAAGACTATAATTTTCTACCAGATTTAAGTTTATATAAGAAACCTGTAATAAAGCTCTGATTTTTGGTAAATTTCTATACTCAACTGGTCACAAAAGTAACAACTGACGCTTCTCGAACCATACAAAAGTAAAATTTGTTCAATAACTTCGCCGCTTCTCTCGGTATGCCCAGCATATCGTTAAGATCAGCAGGAATGTCATTAATTTCACAAAAAGAACCAAATTTAGGCAGTCCTACAACGATGGCTTAAAAATCTAAAAAAACAAATCCAGCAGAAGAAACCAAAGGGAGTTCTGGAAGAGCTTCTGTAGAATCATCGTAAAAATCTCAGAGGGCAACTGATTACAAGAGGTTTTATCAAACTACATATATCCAAAATCCTGGTATCAAATTAGCCTCACCTCATCGCGACTCATTCCCTGAATGCACTAGGGAACCAAAAGCAGCTGTACCAAGTCAAATGACTTTATTCTTACAATACTCTGCAAGGCCACCGAAATCTTACACATCTCAATCGATCTTTGTAAAATCTAAAAAAAATCCTATTCGGAAAGAATTAAAAAATTGGAAAAACGCTGGACTAAAATGAGAAATAAAAGTCCTTTTGCCGCAATATATACCTTTTATTCAAAAAGTTACATTTCGCTCCTATATTAGTGAACGTTGCAGAATTCACAAAGAATAAATCATTTTATTCTCTTCTTGGCTAGATCGCCAGCGGCGACAATCAGCTGGATCGACATCTAATGGAATTCTTGGGCTATTTCTGAGGGAAGATTTAACTTCTCGGACTTAACTAGTCGGACATCGGACTGCCATCGGAGCTAGAACCGTACGGACGGTTCCAGAAAGGTCCTAGCTGCTCCCTACGCCTGCAAGGCAACGGTGACAAATACATATGTGTGGTGTCTGAAACCATGCCTAGGATACTTACTCTTCTATGGATCTAAGTATGGTGGGCGGCTTTAGACAAGTACACATAAAAATAAAAGTAAACTGGATTGGTGTGTAGCAGACTGCCTCCATGATAATCGGAATCTCTGAAAAATTCTGTAAATTTTATTAAATCTTCTGCCTATCATAGTAAAGCTATAAGTTTCTGGCCAGCTGCTACGTAATCAGCTTGGCCGTAGCTCATACCGGGGGAGACCAATGATAAAATAAATTTATACTTAATTTTATTTATAATTTTCAATTCCCAAATTTGACCCAAATAAACTTAATTCGTGCATCCTTACATACATATAAACACCTGTCTATAATTTAGCAGCAATTGTGTTAAACAGTTTGTATTTATTTATCTCTTTGTTTGCTTAACTATTGACTAACTAACATACACGTGTTCAAATACATATTTAACCTACTTATACTACATACAGATATTCATATGTATATCCAAACTTTTGTGATATTAATTTTAAGATAATTAAAAATTGTTAATATGCTCATTTAAAAGTCAATTTGCTAAACTCATGCATGCAAATTTGCTTACATACATATGGGCATTCCCTGTCGGAATGAGGTAGGCAGTCTTAAAAATTAACCAGTAAAAAAAGTTGTTGGATATAAATTTATTTGAAACAAATGCCGCACGCGAATATCCGGCTATTCATATCTTTTATTTTACTTATTATTTCGTCCACTAATTTTTTAATTTGAAAGGAAATAATTGAAATCATATGACGACAATTGACTTGCTCCTAGGACAGCGCCATGCTAATATAGGCGGTTGCTTACAAAAAAGCAGAAAAAATGTCAACCACTTGTTGTTAATAAAAAAGTATTTGTTAATATGCTTTGAATGTAGTTAAATTTCCGACAGGGCATCTACATATTATGCAGATACATTAGGGTGATCCAATTTCTGGGTGAACAAATTTGCTCCAGCTTTTGCTGAAGTGTAAGGAAATGCTCTGTGCATATTTTTAGCGCATAATTTCAAAAATGCCAAATTTTCAATTGTGTCACTTTTGAAGATCGTGTGCGATTTAATTGTGCCGCCAGAACTTTGCAGTTTTTCCATGTATATATCTTATACATATGAAAAACTTATATTTTTTACCGTAGAATTTTTTTAAGGACCAAGCATATTTACCTGCAGAAATGTTCAAAAAGTTAAATTATGATGCACACTTTAAAGAAAAAAATTAACGATGATGTGATGTGGCTCCGACCACATAAAGTAACTAATTTTTGTATATACAGATAGGATTATAATCTTATTATTATCGGTTGTGAAAATAAGTTAGTAAAAGTTTAAAGTTAAATATGCTTCACAATTTTATTTTTTGAGGATTCCGGAAGTGAACAATTTTTTATACAATGAAAAAATGTTTATTTTTAACGAATTAATATCAATTCTACAAAAAACACACACAACTTTAAAGTTTCGTACCAGCAAATACAAACCGATTTCAAAATAAAGGCATACAGGGTACTTTTTCCAGTTTCTATAATTGTGGGGAGCAGCTTCGGAATAATTCAAAAAAATAGATTTTCTCGTGTAGTTTTTCGACTACCCTAATATACATACATATATACCTATAATGCACATTTGTATATGTATGCTGTGTTGTTTATTAGCTTAATGTTTGCCTACGTATGGAAGTGATTGTTTAGTAATTTTAGCAAATCTCATTTTATGATACACAAATAACAGTTTATACTTAGTCCTTGTAAAAATAGAATGTGGTATTGCAATTTATTAAAACCATTGTTTTAATTTTTGTTTACTAAATGCTTATATACATTATATCTAAGTAAAAAAAAATTTAATAAAAATCTATGCAACAAGGCCAAAACAGCTTAAGGCCGCTTATATCCAAAAAAAGGCGGCTGGCAGATTTTCAGGGAAACAAAATTTAAAATGCACCAAGCTCAACTTATTACAAAGCAATATTATATATAATACTTATAACAACATACCGCAGAGATTTTTTATGGAAAATCTGCTGGTCCAAAGCAATCACCAACATCACGACGTCAAATATCTTTCGTAAGACAATTGTCATCTCTGGCAACTATCTTGAAAGTTCTTTACAAAAAAAAAAAGACAAATTGAAAGATCTGTTAACGACCAGATCTTAGGATTATGATGTTCGCCTTTAGCAAACATTTTTTTTTAATTAAATTTAACATTTCGCTTTTTAAATCAATTAAAAGTAATAAATAAAAGAAATTTAAATTAAAAAACATTAAATAAATTAAGAAAAAATAAAGGACAAAATATTTTTAAAAATTAAAATTAATTAAATAAAATTTATTTTCTTCTTAAAACAATAAAATCTTAAAACTGCATCAGTAGAAGAAAAAAACACAAAAATAGTTATTAAAAATCAAATATGAAAAAAAAATGTTTTTTGAAATAAAAAACATCCAAAAATTAAATTAAATAAAAACATAAAACCTAATACTTAAATAGAAAAATTAAAACATTAAACCAAAAACTAAGAAAATATTAGGTATTAAAAAATATAAAAAAATATAAATATTTTTTAAAGAAATCTAAAAATATAAAGAAAATTTAATTAAAAAACTCAAAAAAGTGATATATGATCCCAAAAATTAAATAAAATAAAAAAAATTCTTTTTCTTTCCAAATTAAATTTATAAATTAAAAGAAATTGAAACTAACGAAAGAACAACGTTTTAGATCAAAGGACATAAATAAAATAAGTTTCTACATATCAAATAAAATTAAAAAAATATTTTTTGTCTTTAAACAACACAATCTAAAAATGAAAAGAAAATTTAACTTAAAAAGAAAAAAAATGTAATAGAAAAAATAAAAAATTAAATGAGTTCCAAAAAATAAAATGAAATTAAAGAAATATTTTTTTTCCGTTTAAAACATTAAAAGAAAATTAAATTATGAAAGAAAAAATACATAAAATAACTTTCTAAAAATTAAATGAATTTACTTTTCTTTTTAAAACAATAAAATCTAAAAATTTAAAGAATATTACATTAGGAATGGAAAAATTTCAATTGAAAAAAGAAAAAAACAATTTGCGACCGTTGGAGTGACTAGACCTAAATGATATACTAGTGCTTTCTCTCAAAATAGCTTTTCGCAATGAGTCGTGAGTAAGAGAGTTTTTTTGCTAGAATAACAAAAGTCTTTCGATCTAAATATATTGAGATCTGTCTTTCATTTGATTTACGAAAGACTTTTTACTACGTTAGCCAGAATTGCCCTGAAAGTATAATAAAGCATGGTCTCAATCGGAAATAACAAGTGTAACAGAGTCCACCTTCATATACACCCTGTGGCATAATTATATGCGCACCACATATTGACAAGTTAAACCAATTTATATTTTTGTTTTCAAATACTTTCTTATAAAAATATAGTTCATTCTCTAACAAATACCGAATGAATCCAAAATTCAAACTAAATACATATGTGTAATATTAAAAGAAAATCAACAAACCTTCGTAAAAAATTTGAGTGTTTTCGAGATTTTGAGTATGTAGTTTTCTAGTCCATTCAATTTTAATGATCAAGTGCAAGTTTGATGTAGCTGGAGTTACCGTAGATTTTGGCAATTTTGTATTTTTTTTTTTTGAAAATGTTGCTCATTTTCTCCATATAAAAAATCAAACACACTTCGTATGATAGAAAATGACTCATACTGTCAATAAAAAAATTGTCAAAAATCAACGGTAGGTCCAAGCTACCTCAAACTTGCACCTTATTTTACTAGAATTGAATGGGCTACATACAACACTGCATACCCTAAATGTTTCGAAGAAATCTTTAAAAGCTCGACATTTTTACGAAATTTTGTTAAATTTTTTCTAAGTATTGCGCAAAGTTTTCAACTTGGATTTATTGGTTAAACTTGTCAATATGTGGTGCGCTTGTAATTATGACACGGGCTGTAGATCCGGTCTTTTCATTGCAGCGGTGACCTCCCTCTTCCTTGGGTAACACCAGGGCAGTATTACGTACTACCTTACACAAAAACTAACCTGATTACTAACAAAAAAAAAAAAAAAAAAAACAAAGGAAACCAAAAAAGTTTTTAAACCCAAATTTTATGATCCTAACTGATTTTGCATGCAACAAATTGAGCGAGTGGCAAAATTAATAAAATTATAATAATTTGCAATAAGCTTAACCAGCTAAAAAAAATGGTCAGATAACAATAATCGAACCAGATTATGAAGTGAACCAAATAGCAAAAGAAAAAACAACTCCACTTTAACCGTTCGAACCACGCGAATTGGAGTTGAATTTTCGAAGGCCACATTGGCAAAAACTAGAATGGCATATAGCAATAAAAACCAGAAGCAACAAAAAACGATATACAAAAACTTAAAAATTCGAATCGATGCAAATGAAGTCAGCTGAAGGAAAAAGATAAACAAAAACGTTTAAGCATTGAAAAGAAAAATAATCTGCCAAACATGCGCAAGAGCGCAAAAGTGAAAAAAAAAATTTATTATCTGCTTGTGTGTATGTATATGTGTATGGACATAGTATGTCTTTATATGAGTACATATACCCAGTAGAGTGGTCCAAAAATATATGGATTTCGTAGGATTTTTCTAAATTTATCAAAAAACAAGTAAGAAAGTCTAAGTTCGGGCGGAGCCGAACATTAAATACCCGGCGCAAGTAAGCCGGGGTGTATCAAGTTTGAGTAAATTAGCGTCCTTAAATTTCGAAATATTTAAGTTTGAAGCATTTCTGAAATTTGCCGTAATTTTAGTCCGATTTCAATAATTTTCAATGTTTTGCTTTTACGTGGCAAGCACAATTACCATACCGAGTTTGAAACAAATTGGTAGAACGGCTACCGACATACATACATATATGTGATCATAAGTAGGCTGTGCCAAGCCCATTTTCTAAAATTTTATCATGAACGTATTTCTTGGTAAAGAATTGTTGCAAGCATCAATTTTGAATAAATTAGCTCTAATATTTACTTATTTATCGAAGATTTCGCATTTCTCTCAATTACCGTTATATGGGATGTGGGCGTGGTTATTGTCCGATTTTAAAAATTTTCGCCCATTTGATACGCTGTAGCAAGGCTAACAACCGTACCAAGTTTGGAAGAAATTGGTGCAGCGGTTACCAAGATATATACATGTAACCATATGTGGGCGTGGCTACGCCCATTTTCCAAAAATTTAAAATATTCCTATTTATCGTTTAAAAGTTATTGCAAATATCAATTTTGAGTGAATTAACTTCGGTATTTACTAAAATATCGCAGTTTTCGTATTTCTGAAAATTACCGTTATATGGGAGGTAGGCGTGGTTATTGTCAGATTTTTCCCATTTTCAATACCATCCGTCCTACGCCCGAAAGAAGTGCACGTACCAAGTTTCGTTAAGATATCTCAATTTTTACTCGAGTTATCGTGTGCACAGACGGACGGACGGACGGACAGACAGTCACCGCTTAATCGATTTCTCTTTTCATTCTGATCATTTATGTATACATTTGTCTATATCTATCTCGATTCGTTTTGCCTGTTACAAACAACCGTTATGTGAACAAAGTTATAATACCCTTGTGCACAAGTGCGCTCGGGTATAAAAAAATAAAAAATAGAACTGTCTCAGAGCCCATGAAGTTTTCCATGTGAATTATATGGAACAAATATATTTTTCGTAGAAAGTCCTGAAACTGAAAATCAATACTTTTCGATAGGAAAACTCTGTTTCTCTTTAGGAGATTTCCAATAACCATACCATTTTTAAATACTAAAAATTTTTTACGGGGCCCCTAAAAACCTCATAAAATTCGATGTGATGACCCATAAAAATCGTTAGTTCAAAAAAATGCTAAAATAAACATTTGTGCATTAGTATTGGACTCTCTTGAAGGGAAACAAAATTTTATAATTGAAAAATATTGATTTTCAAGAATTCTATACCATTTATACGAAAAAGTCTTTTCCGGTTCTAAGTATTATTATTTTTTTACCGAAAAAATACGGGTATTCTTTTTTCCAATTAAGAAAAATTTAAAGGGATAGGAGATTAACATTCAAACATTTTTTTGGACCACTCTAATATACTTACGAAAAACCATACATATGTTTGGAACTGTATGCCTGCGGTCTGTTCGCGGTTTGTAATTTTGTATAAGTTTCGAAAATTGTTCGGCTCCTACTGGTATTAGGGCAGTTCTGTATGGCAAGGGTTTTTTGAATTGTCCAGATAGTAACTTCAATTGCAACACTGCTTCTGTCAACTACCATTTGTTATTAGACTACTGTCAGATTTTAAGCCAGCTGCGTCACTTAGTTCTTATTTGAGATCCACTCAAAGCTGGCACCATTGCGAATTTCTTTAAAAATGGGAAAAATATATTTTAGTGTGCTCTCTTACAAAAAGTTGGAAAAATACTCAA